>NC_067401.1:457569214-457878142 GCF_016432865.1 Antechinus flavipes | reverse complement strand
ATTTATTATGAAACTCCTGGTGGTGTTCGCCCTTCCAGAAAGTTGGACTCATTTTGAATTGAATGGTTCGATTACGGGATCAGCTGGTAAGTGGTCACTGAAAACCAGGTCTGTCAATTCCTGCAATTACTAGTACACATCACTGGGGCTTCTGGGACCATCTGCCGTATGGTTGCTAATTACAGGAGGCTCATTCACAGAGGCTGCATCTTATTGAGACGGAGAAAGGCAGGAAAGACTCCAACCGAAACCTTTTTCCAATAAAAGAAAAGGAGACTCCATGTGGAAAAGCAAATGCAACATAAAGGACGATCAATTTATTTTATCTATCATCTATTCACTCATTTATTGATTGACTCATGTATTATTTATGTGCTCACTCACTCATTTATTTATTTGTTTATTTCTGCTTGTTTGTTTTTCCTGAATCCATACAATGATCCTTCTGGTTCAGTGGTATATTTTGATAATTTCCTACAGCATAGTTTAAAAAACTACTAAGATTGGATATCTTAGTTATTCTCAGCTCTTAAATCTACCTTACCTTTCCCTCTCTGTTCCCTAATCAGTTGTCAAGCTCAACACAACCCAACATGATCACATCTCCCCATCCCATTTCCTCATGCATATTACCCTTAGTCCACTTTATTTCAGCAACATTTCTATTTCCCCTTTTCTTTTCTGTTTCCCTCAAAGAAATGAAATGTATATATGTGAGGGGGTAAGTAATACAAGTGAAAAAGAGGATTATTTTTTCCTTCTTTGCATTCCCAGCACTTAGCACAATGCCTAGGACACCTATTGGTGCTTAATACATGTCTGTCTAATTGAAGCAAAATTATAAAACCATTAATAATGTGAGATCCATTTTCTAGAGAATTCCCTCCAAGAAATCTACACTTGAAATGAGCTGGTCACCAATCTCTCCTGTCTCCAAGGCTTTGCATGGGTATCCCCCAGCATCAGAAGGTCCTTTCTCCTCATCTCTGCCTCTTAGAAATCCTTAGCTTTCTTCAAGGTACATGTTAGATGTTGCATCCAAGGGGATGTTATTTCCCTCATCAAACACTCTGTTTATTTATATTTGCTCATGAGATTTTAAACTCCTTGAGGGTAGGAATGATTTTTCAATTCTTGTTTGCAGATCCCCACAACCTAAGGCAGTCTCTGGTATATACTAGATTTTAGCTGAGTTGAATTGAAAACACTATTAAAATAAGACCTGTTCATTATTTTATCTAAGCAGGTGAGTGCAATACATTTACAAGCCTTGCACAGAATAGGAATTTGGTAAATATTTGTTCTTTGTGGTTGGCTGATTAATTGTGTTGGCTCTGGGCTTCTGCCCAGCTGCTGTGATTGCCCCTGAGACAGAAGGTAGCTTGGATGGTTTATGGTACATACAAGCTTTGGATAAGTATTGTAATCACCAATCCATGTGCCTTGAGATGGCAGAGGAGATCTTAAGTCCAAATCAGTTTTAAAGACTGGTCCTTTTAAAGGACCATCAGAAGGTTAAGCAGCTCCCATGAGCCCACAGGGTTACCTCACCCTATGATCATTTTACAGCCTAAATTTTGGGATCTTTTATTTATAAGTGCATGAGACATTGCGGGGGATTTGGTCAAATCTCTGATTTACAAATAAGAAAACAGGCCAATAAAGGTTAAACAAATGGTCCCCTTGGTCATACATATACAAGAAGTGAAAGGGCGAGAGAGGGAGAATGAAATAAGCATTTGTTAAATACTTTAAAAACCATTGAAGAAGTGTCTTGTCTCTTCAACAGGGAGATGATTCTGACCAATTCCAATAGACTTGTGATGGAGAGAGCCATCGACATCCAAAGAGAGAACTATGGGGACTGAAAGTGGATCACTACATTTGCTTATCAGTTTTTTTCATCTTTTTTTTATTCTTGTTGCTTGCTTGCTTTTTGTTTTTTTTCTCATTTTTCCCCTTCTGATCAAATTTTTCTTGTATTAAATGTGGAGGTGTATCTAGAATTATATTGTGTTACTTGCTATCCAGAGAAGGGGAAGTGAGGATGAAGAGGGAGAGAAAAATTTGGATCAAAAGGTTTTTGTAAGAGTGATTGTTGAAAATTATCTTTGCATTATTTTGAAAAATAAAAAAAAATAAAAATAAAAAGTGCCTTGTAAGACAGACACTACTATTATTCTTTTTCAAATAGGAGTAAACTAAGTGATTTGGTCAGGGTTATACAACCATAGGTAGCATCCCCAAGTCCCTCCCTTCTTCTTTCCCTTCTCTGTCTCACTTTTTGGCCACATCCTTGGCAATAAGTAATTTTATCCAGGTCTAAAAAAGGTCGGCTGTTAGAAACCTCACCCAGTTTTACTCCTGGTTGGTAGCTCAGGCAGAAGTTTGACAGGGAAGGAATGTGAAACTGATAAAACACAATATGTTTTAAGAATAATATCACAAAATCTTAAATACCTCGGGTGCTGCAAAGGACCTTAGAAGTCCTTCACCTCAGTCCCTTGCCTGATGGATCTAATTCCCTTTACAATATCCATGACAAGTAGTCCTCTGGACTCTGGATGAAACAGTCAGTGCCAGAGAATTCATTATGTGCTTTCCATTTTCTCAACAGTTTCCTTGTTTTAGAGTTTTTCTACATGAAGGCGGCATGGTGTAATAGGATAGAAAGGACAGTGCATTTGGAGACAGAAGTCACAGGTTCCAATAATAGTTACGCTGCTTAGTATCTGTTTGATCTTGGACAAAATTATTCAACCTTGTTGGTCCTTGGTGTCCTCGGCAGTAAAATTAGGGGGTTGGAGTAGACCTGAGCTATCCCTTTCCATTCTGAAGCACAGATCGTATTTATTATCCTCATCATTTAAGCTTTCCTAATTCCTCATTTAATTGGAAAAGGACAAAGGAGCTAATGAGAAATAATAGAGGAAAAGGGTATTTTATGCTCTCTGAGATCCTTCTGTGCACCCTATTATGTCCAGAAGGGCAGAGACACATAAGGATGTTAAAGTCACACATCTCCTTTATTTTTTACCCGAGACTCTCATCACATCTTAATGCCGTGCTTCCTGTATGACCCTAGACAAGTCACAGTAAGGGAGACTCGGTTTCTTCATTTGTAGAATGAGGGGGTTCCCTTTCATGACCCTGAGATCCTTTCCCACTGTGAATCTATGATCTTGGAATTATATTCTCTCACTGTATTCTTGCAACCAAATGATCTCGAGAAGGAGGTTGTCAGATGATGTGGAGCCCAGGAAATCAGAGAGCAGCCCATGATGGTGTTGCCTGGTACTGGTCTGCCAAGGAGACTCGAGGCAGAGGTGAGGGAAGAAGTAGAGAGGAGACAGATGTGCTTGGTCCCTGAGGAGCAGGCCATTCCTTAAAGGAGCCAGTGAGTCAAGCCAGATAAAGCACCAATTTATAATGTATTATGATGTATAACATGTATATATGTATAATATATAATATATAACATATGTACAATATATATTCATATAGATCATGTATAATGTATAACCAGCAGCACCAATTTCATTGCAATCCAGTTTCTTGCTTGGGGGTGGGGAGGAGATCACACTTCCACATACCCTTGGGTCTCTCTGGAGTCTCTCCAGTTCCACTTGCCTTTCACTTCCCATGATCCATCAGTCTTACCTTTCAGCTGAGCAAACAAAGGACATAACTACACAATTACTAGTACTTTGGTGGAAAAGACTGGGTTCACACTACAGTGACCCAGAAAGAGCTTCTAAAGGAGGTGGCAGTTCCTGATCTGAAGGCTGGGGGTGCATTAGTGGGGAACACTCCAGGAAGAAGAGGAGAAGCAATCCCTCTTAGCGGCTCCCCTCCCCTCAGGGGATCACCAGCCCTACTTGAGTCCTTCATCACCCAGGGGGCTATTGCACCAACCTCCCCCTTGTTCTGTCTGCCTCCAATCTCTCTCCTGGCCAATCCATCTTGCACCCAGCTGCTGAGATGATACTCTCAGAGCTCAGTCTGGCCAGGTCACTCCTGTCCTCAGGGAGCTCTAGGGGCTTCTCCACCAAACATAGACTCCCCTTTCATGAGGAGGAAATCCATGGGATTAAGACAGCAATGGGTTAATTGTGGGAATAGAGTGAACTGCATTGACTCCATGTTGTGACTCAATTCTGGAACTAGCTGAGTTCCCTTTCTATTCAATTATGGGTCTAGTCCAATTTCTGGCTCCTGGGAAAACTTTATTCAATTTTGGGAATTGGGAGAAAACCTCACTGTATTGTTTGAACGGAGCGCTGTGCAGCAGGAAAGCCGGGCCTCCTCCGCCTGCTGCTTGGTGACCCTTAACTAAGGGCCTGGGCTTTGCTGGCCAGAAACCTGGCCAGACCCAGAGGCTGATGCAAGCAGCTTTCCCACAGTCATCGCCCATCTCAAGCAATCCATGGGCTTCATCTGAATACCTGCCCCACACTGATAATCCAGTTCTTATTTTTATGTTTCTCCAGTTGTGTACGGAAATGTAGGGGGATGGGGAAAGCTCTTTTCCTGAATTCAGAAAATTGCCCCTGTTGGTTCTCTCCCTGCTAGCTTTTTCCCATTACAAATCAGATTGACTTAATATGGTGCTGTTTCCTTTCCATTCACTGACATTATTTGATTTATTTTTTTAATCTATAAAAATCTGTCATCGCCTGTGTTCAGGGTCCAAGACTAAGCTGAGGAGGTCTGGTCCCAGTTTGTTGGGCAGTGGACATGCCAGAAGATCCAACCTTTTTTTTTTTCCTTAGTCACCCACCATAATGCAAACCAGTGGTGAGAAGCACCCAACTAGATGGGGAGCAAAACAGGATCCCCAAGGGTTTACTCCTGGGTTGTGGCTAGTCTTACAATGAAGAAATCCTTAAGGCTGTTCAGTTAAGGATAGAGATCCAACCAGGCAGTTAATCAGTATTTATTAAGCACCTACTAAGTGCTAAAGGTCACAAGACCCTCCTATTTACTTTTATCTTTCTCTTCATCCCAGTCCAGGAGGAAAACCCCTCCAAGTCTCCTCTCCAGAAGGAAAGAATTCCTCAGTTTTGGAGTGAAAATGCACAGAGCTAACCTAACTAAGGATTGGAAAAAGAATCAGTGCCTCTTCATTCTCCAACCAGTCAGGTCACTGAGCCTCTGCCTGACCAGATTAAAATGGAATTAAAGAAAATCTAATAAAATAAATAAAAATAAAATACAATGTAGACATTACATTTTAAAAATTAAATCAGTATTCAGCCTGCAAGGATCTCGGGATGTGGATCAATGGGATTATACGTAGAATGCCTTCCCTGTTCCCTTTTATTTCTTGGAATCCCCATGCTCAAGTCTACTACTCCCTCCTCCAGGAAGGCTTCTTTGAGCTTCTAAGGATTTGTCTCTTTTCAAATCTCCAGTTTCCTTGTTTTTATTGTGCATATGTTGTGCATATCCTTAAATTTTAATATAACATCTTATCCTATTAAACACCAGTTGAAAGTAGGAATTGTTTCATTGTGATCTTTATACTAAAATACCTAGTATATGCCGGGCACCTTGGAAGTGCCTTATAGTTACTTCTTGATTGATTGACTAATAAAAACAAGTTGGTCAGTTGGTATGTATTACATATTTGAAATACTGTAAATATGATTATAATATATAATATATTGTATAATCATATATATTATAATATTATATAATATATATTTTACAAATATAATGGATTGTTATTATTATTAATTCTATTGTATTAGTTTTTAGAAATATCTCCAAAGATATTTTGAGTCATACAGTAAAGAATTTTCAATGTCGTACATTGATTTTTTTAAAAATACTATTTTATTTTTCTAATTATACGAAAAATATTTTAACATTATTTTTTAAAATCAAATTTTGAGTTCTATTATTTTTCCATCCCTTATTCCTTTCTCTTCCCCAAGACATTAAGCAGTCTGACATAGGTTACACATGTACAATCATATTAAACATATTTACACAGTGGTCATGTTGTGAAAGAAAAAATAGAATCAAGACAGAAAAACACACTTGCATATACACACACATCCAAATGAAAATACTTTGGTTTGCATTGGGCCTCTGGAATTCTCTCTAGATGAGAATAACATTTTCTATCATGGCTTCTGGAATTGTCTTAAATCAAAGAACTGCTGAGTCTATCATAATTGAACATCACATAATAATTGCTGTCATTGTGTGCAATAGTCTCCTGGTCCTGTTCATTTCACTCAGCATCAGTTCGTGTAAGTCTCCCCAGGCTTCTCTAAAATCATCCTGCTGGTCATTTCTTACAGAACAATAATATTCCATCACATTCATATACCATCACTTTATTCAGCCATTCCCTAATTGATGGGCATGTCCTCAATTTCTAATCCTTTACCACAAAAAAAAGCTGCTACCACCAGTTTTGTACATGTAGATCCTTTCCCCTCTTTTGGATCTCTTTGGGATACAGACCTAGTAATTACATTGTGGGATCAAAGGGTATGCACTGTTTGCTTGCCCTTTGGGCAAAGTTCCAAATCGCTCTCCTGAATGGTTCGATCAGTTTACAACTACACCAACAGAGTATTAGGGTCCCAATTTTCCCATATCTTCTCCAACATTTATCACTTTCCTTTTCTATGTATCATATTAGCCAATCTGGCAGGTGTAATGTGATACCTTAGAGATGTTTTAATTTGCATTTCTCTCATTAGTAGTGATTTAGAACACTTTTTCATGTGACTACAGATACATTTTTTATTTTTTTATCTTATGGATAATAAAAAATCACTTAAAAAATTTAAGCAGGAGAAGCACCTGGTTAGCTGTATGTCTTAGGAAGGTTGTTTTTTTTTTCCTTCAGATGAAATGGTAAAAGTGAGTGGATAAAAGCAGGGAGATTGATTAGGAGGCCACTATGATAGTTCTGGCCAAAGATAATAGAGGCTTTAACTAGAGTGGGGCTTGTAGAAATAGAGAGACAGTAATGGATATGAGAAACCTTGATGGAGGAGAATCTATAAGCCTTGGCAACTAATTACATAAGTCTTATGGAATCAGTTGGAAACACTCCCATTCTCCCTTATTTTAGAAGAATTCTAGCCCTTGGAAGGCAAGTTTTACAAAAATGCTTTCTTTGGCAAAGATTGGACTCATGCTTGAGGGAATGTAATGAAACTCATTAGCCTAAAAGTTTCTTAGCTTTTACAAAATCAAAGGTTCTAACTTGTTGAAATGGAGGAAAAAAAGACAATAAGTGCTTCTCAGCTGAGGAATATTGGAATAAGCTGACAGATATGAACGCAATGGAATATTATCGTGCCATGAGAAATGACAATTAGAAAAAATGGAGATTCACTTGGGAAGATCTACATGAACTGTCAGCAAAGGAAAAAAGTGGAAACAATAAAATATATGTAATGATCATAATGCTCTAAAGGAAAACAAAGTGAAAAGACTTTAAAAGAATTGTCCATCTTTATTCTAGAGAACTAATGAAGGAGACATAGAAATATAAATTCAAGTTTAAAAATGCTACAAATCACTCAGCTAAGAAGCAGCAGAGCTAATAGTTAAATCCCAGATCCAGTCTCCAAGTCCAGGGCCCTTTCCATTGTCCTGGACTGCTTTTTAACAATCCCCCCTCTTGGGAGAGAGGTAGGAGCCTGGGAGTGCCAAATAATACTTATAATCTAAGGAGTATTCATGTGTACTGGTCTATATCACTTTGATGTTTTATTCTTTGTTTTAAAGAATTGGGTTTCTATGATGAATTGCTTTTTATTGGGAAAGCTGTTATTGCTAAAGAGATAACAATCATAAAAACATAAAAGCATCAATAAAGAATAAAAGAATAATAAAAAATAAAAATTCATTCAAAATTATGATTTTTGTCTAAATTTTTTTCTTTCTTCCTTCCCTTGCCCTCTCTCTCTTTCTCTCTCTCATTATGGAACAGACCTGGGACTTCATTGTTATAATCAAAAGGTATTTCCAGTGAAGAACTCTCTGCCCAATCAGCCTGACACCTGCTCTGCCTCTCAGCATCTTAAAGAATTGCTTAGGATGGACACTGAATCAGGTTTGGGTCATCCGCCCAGAGTCACATCACCTGTGTGCCAGAGGCAAGATTTAAGCCCTATTCTCCATAACTCAAAAGCTAGCTTTCTATCGGCTACATTCTGCTGCTTAGGAAAGCAAAAAAAAAAAAAAAATCCCTTGAGAGGTGTCTTTAGTGCCCTTTGAGTATAAACATTTTCCCGATGGAAGGTGTGCACCCTCAATATTAGCATCTCATTCTAATTACCGTTGCCATTGTAGACTTCTCACTTGAGGCTTCCAATTCTATTGTACGAGTGTTGCCCTGCAAGGGGGCTGGGGAGTGGCTGGCTTTCTTTTGTCTCCTGGCTAAGATATTATGAAAAGTAATATTTTCTCTGGTGACTCTGTAGCCACCAACAATCACCTTGTCCCTGTAAGACACTGGATGGGAAATGAGTCCCTCATCCCATGCAGAGCGGTGTAATGAGCATTAATGACATGCAGAAAGAATTGCCGGGCTTGTTAGTGATGAGCAGGATGCTTAGATCATGCTAATGGTGAAGCCTACCAGATTCCCCCAATGCCTTTCATGTGGATCTGAGAAGCTTGTTTCCATGGCAACTTGCAGCCGAGTTAAGAAGGGTACCAGTTAAACTGTATTCACAATTTCGCTTAGTCTCTCAAAAAAGCAAAATGTCAGGAGAAACCGTTTCTTCCCCCACTATTGTGCTCAGAGGCATCCCTCACCCCCATCCTCTGCTCCCAACACCCCCCATCCAGCTTCTAATGTCAGCTTTGAACAAGTGCTCAAGGGCACATTATCAGAGTTTAGCTGCTGGCCTACTGTGTACTCTTCGAACCCTAGGCCCACCCTGAACGTGAGCATCATAGAAGGGGACCTATTTGTAGAGGCAGAAGCAAAGGAAAGGATCAAAAGAGTGAAAAAACAAAAACTAAACCCCGAGAAGCAGGGAAAAACAAAAAGAAGGGGGAATTCCTCAAGATGAATGTTATATTTTTTTGTCTTATTTTTGTTTTGTTTTAGGGGGACCAGATCCCTCCTTCTTCCAGGTTCAGTGATCTGCTAGTCTGGGTTTCTGGGTACAAATCTAAATAGAACGTGTGTTTCCATTGGCCTACAAGGAATCTGATGAACATCTCGGAAAAGGTGGGTTCAAGCTCACGTGTCCTTGTTTCGTGGAATTCGGCCATTTTCTGGTGTCAGATCAGATCAGAAGGCTGCCTGAGAATCACTTTGGCAGGCCCATTCACAACAGTGAACTGCAGCTCAGGAAAGGTTTCATTTGTGGTCCATACAGATTTCATAGCTTTAGATCCTGGCAGGATCTCAGCAACAGACAGGAAGCCCTCCCCTGACCCTATTTTACTGTTTAGCAAAACTGAGCCCCAAAGGCATGATTCAGTGAGCCCCAAATCATGAATCTATGGGACAACAGAGACCAGATTTGCATTCAGGCCTTTCTGGCTCTGGATTTGTTTTTAGCCTCAAAGAAAAGACTGATTGCTTTGGTCAATCTTTGGGTCAAGCTCTAAGCAGTTCCCTGTGACTTTGTGGTTCAAAGAAGCATTTGCAGGAGCTTCCTCATCTAGGGGTTTCCCATGCCAACATAACCACGCTACAACAAAACCAAGCATTTCTATCCACTTGGTGTTTGGCCAAGCACTTTCCACACATCATCTCCGCGGCTAGGAGAGGTACCCGGGGTCACGGAGTTAATAAGAGTCCGAGGCAGAATTAGAATCTTGGTCTTCCTGATTCCAAATCCAGTATTCCATCCACTGAGCCACCTAATCCTTACCTTCTGCTCCCTCTATCATCCTTGAATGATAAGATGGTGTCATGGAGAGGGGGACTACCTTGGAACCTGGATTTCAGTCCTGCCTCTGACACATCCTAGCTGTGGGTTCTTGCATAAGTCACCTAGTTTATCTCAGTTTTCTCAACTTTAAAATGAGGATAATATTAGCACCCATTTCCCAGGATTCCTGGAGGATCAAATGAGATCATATCTGTACAGCAGTTAGCACGGAGCCTGGATCGTAGCTGTATAAACATTCATCATCATCATCATCATTGTGTCTGTAGGAAAGTCTGTCATGTGGCTCGTAGTCTCAGACTTGAAATGTGGACCTCTGAATTGGCAGTTCCTTACAGCCATAAAACCTCTGAACTTAACCTAAAATTACACCCAACGACAGGCGGACTTTTTCAGAGCCTTCTTTCATGAAGCCGCCTCTTCACATGACTCAAAGAGGGGGAGAACAGGAAAGGCAAGACTGTTCCACAATTTAGCAGAGTCTCAGAGTTCCATGACTGGGCCAGGTCACACAATGGGGGCGTGTCATGGAATCTGGGGCATCTCCCAAACCATTGCCCTTTTTGGCTGGATTCTGTCACCGGAGAGACTTAGAGAGTTTTCTGTGGCAGGCCATTTCCTTGTGATCCTCCCCCTGTCTAGAGCTGTACAGAGCAGAAGACCTGCTGGGGCCTGTTGTTGTCCATTGATTTTTCAAAAGCTTGGACTTGAGCGGGACAAAGGCAGCCCAGCCAGTCCACTTTGTCAGGGCGTCTGCCATCCACTTTCTGTTGACAGATGCTTCCAGAGACACTTTTCTCAATATCCATGAAGGGACTAGATGCCAGATAATGAGCCCCCGTTCTCCACCCCATGAAGGGATGCCCATGTTCTTGGCTACTGGGCAATCAGTAGGTTTTTGCCTTGATCTGGAGCAAAGCTCTCCTCAGGACTAGCTTGTGCCTGGTGCATAATAAATGCCCAGAGAGTGCTCGCTGGTTTTTATTGGTTGATGGGAGACTGAGGACTAAAAGCATCCTTTACCCTAAAATCTTTCCTCCCCAGGCCTTGGGTGTCTCAGGCTAGAACCCAAGCCTTCCATTCCACGAGCTACAGCTCTGCCACAACTGCTTTATAACTGATTCTGCTGTCATTCCTTCCACTAACATTTATTAAGCATTTGCCATGTTCCAGCAATTGTGCTAATTGCTAAGGATATTGGGAAATCTCCTCAACTCCCAAGATTGTTGAAGCCATGGAGACAGTCTATTTACTGGCCATTTGCTCCCTTCTAAAATCCCAGCATTTCAGAATACTACTCTAGTTCCCAGAGAATTCCCATAATTTGGGCTCTCATTTAGCAGATTATACTGTTTTCTTCTTTTTAAAAATATCTTATCTTTCTTCTTATCCACAGTATTTAACAGTATGTCAGGACCATTGTAGGCACTTAATAAATGCTTGTTGATGGGACTTGCTGTATACATCATCCTTTTGAGTAAAATCTTCCTTTGCCTGCTTCTTTCAATTCCCACTAATGTTCGTATAAACAAACCATTTCAATTCACAGAGAATTTCCATTATTAGGGATCTCATTTAGCAGGAGATATATTTTCTTCTTCTTTTAAAAAAAATCTTGCCTTTCTTCTTATCTATAAGCACTTAGATGTCAGGAACACTATAGGCACTTAATAAATGCTTGTTGGCTTGACTTGCTGTATACATCAGCCTTTTGATTAAAATCTTCCTTTGCCTGCTTCCCCCGACTCCCCCCAATGAGTTTTCTCATCCAGAGAAGAATACGACAACTGATTAAGGGGGTTCTTGTCATCTGCTCCAGGGGCCATGGTAAGCATCAGAGACACAAATATACACAAAAAAACTGTCCCTGCCCGAGGGAGTACATTCTCTTGGGTGAGAAACATAAAACATTCTATAACAGGTATTGATAGGAAGGGGACAAGATGTCAGACAGTTCTTCAATGGATGCTGCTGCAGTCAGTGCTACGGAGGGAGGGGGAGCACAGCAGTTTATCACCCCATGGAGTGGAGGGATCACCAGCTCAATCATCAGTGAGCCCCAGTATCAGTTTCAGCAGCCATTTCTGGATCTGGGGTAGATGGAGACGAAGGAAAGGGGAAATAGTGAGATGTTAGAAGGGGAAGCTCCAGAGCCAAGAGCCAGTTAATTTGCAGACAGGTAAAGGAGACCGCTGAAAGGAAAGGAGCTGATCAGATAAGAGTGGGGCTAGAGGTGACGTCTCCGCTCGATTTGACAGACTAGCTAGCTACATGGCCTGCCCATCTTAAGTAACCGGCATAAAGAAGGTGAAGATAGAAATATCCTATGACCCAAAGTCTTTAGGAAGAGAGACAAGGAAAGTACAAATGGGATCAGATAATAACATGTTTGAAAATGAGGGGCACAAGCAAGATAATTATGTGTATATATATGTATGTATACATATATATACACACATATATTAGATTCTATATTTTATATATATTAATATTAATATATTTAACATGGATTGGATTACCTGCCATCTAGGGGATGGGGTGGGGGGAAGGAGGGGAAAATTTTGAACACAAAGTCAATGTTGAAAAAATTACCCATGTATATGTTTTGTAAACAAAAAGCTTTAGCAAAATAAAAATAATAAAATAAATTAAAGGGCACAATTATGACCACAGAATGGGCTTTCCAAAGGGGACACTGAAAGGGTGTCTATGAGTAGGATGGGACACTGAGGGCTGCCATTGCCATGGATGAGCATGAGCGAATGGAAGCAGATGGCCAAGGGAGGGAGCGGACATGCAGAAGATCCTTAATAAGTGTTTGCTGATGGATTGGTTGGCTGATTGATTAATAGGCAGAATTATAGTGACTCCAAGTGGCACCATGGGGCTCCACTTAGAATCTATAATTCTAAATTGCCATGCCCATCACAGAAGCAATAATAACATTGATTTCATTATTAATCCCTGAACAAGAGATGGGAAGTGGGGAAGTGGAGGAGGAAGATGTTGCAGTTCACACACTCCCAGGTTCTACTGGATGGTTAAGGCAGAGGGTCAGTGGTGTCTTGGGACCTGGCTGGATGTAGAATGAGGAGGCAAGGTACTCATTTTCCAATCCTCAGGTTAGTTCTGCTCCAGTTTTCACTCCAAAACTGAGGAATTACCTCCCTTTGGGGAGGAGGTTTAGGAGGGTGTTTCCTGCAGGACTGGGATGAAGAGAGATCAAAGTGAGAGAGGGTCTTATGACTTCTGGCACTTAGTAGGTGCTTAATAAATAAACACTGATTGACCACTTAACAGGGCCTCCAACCCTTAAGAGAGAAATCTTTAGGATTTCTTCATTGTGAGACTAGCCACATCCCGAGAGTATATCCTTGGGAATCCTGTTTTGCTTTTTAAAGCTAAGGTTAGATGAAGCCTCTGTTTCTGTTTCTGACAGGCAATTATCACATCACAACAGAATGAGCTCATGGAAGAAAATGCATCATTTAAAACCATAAGCTCTGGGTTCTAGTCGATCACTGAATAACTTTGTGTCCTCAGCCCAGGTTTCTCATTCCTGGGAGCTTCAACAGCTCCTGCTTCTCTGCTAACTCCAAACTTCGACCAGGATATGAATATTCATTTTTCTGATGCAAGGGAGAACAAAAATGAGATGAAAGATTCTTGACAAAAGAAAAAATACTGCTGAGAAAACTGTTTGCCTCATTCAATTGCTGTGAAATGAAATGCCCGGCTACAGCTGGTCTCCCTTCCATTAACCCTTAGAATGCCTCGATGTTTAATTAGTGGGAGTATTTAAAGAGCAAGAGAATTTTGGTGGTTTCTCCATCAAATCAGATGACAACCTTTCTATATCTTAATGGAGGGTTTCATTCACACACTGTGAAATATGTATGTGTATACACACACACACACACACACACACACATATATATATGTGTTTCTACGTAGCTCTATCAATACATATATAAAAGCAGGGAGAAAAAGAAGGAAAAGGGAGGCTTTTAAGGGTCATAATGGATAGCAATAGATGATCTGAGTTCATATTGTGCCGCAGATAATGATTGATTGTATGATACTGGACACATTATTTAACTTCTCCCAGCTTCATTTTCCTCATCTACAAAAAAGAGTAATTGTACTGCTTTCAAAGGGTAATAACCTAATATCTAATAAGATGAAATGAAGTAATTTATTTGATGTGTTTTACAAACCTTAAAGTGATATATATATATATGTAAATGCTAGCTACGTATATAAATGTATATGAAAACATGAAAATGTATGGGATTTATGTAATGATATTACATATTCATACCCATGTGGTGTTATCTTTTGGAATATAAGCTCCTTGAAGGTTGATACTATTTCTATATTTCTATCTCAACTGCCTGGGCCACACAATAAATACTTGTCAGTGACTTGATCAGAACCAGCAACAACCAACTATCGTTTTCATAGCCCTTTAAGGTTGGCAAGGTACTCTCTGTATGCTATCTCACCTGATGCTCACAACAACTCTGGGAGTTAGGTGCTATTAAGCTATCACTCTTTTAACAGATGTGGAAGCTGAGGCAATTTCACCCAGGGCCACTACTGAGGATTATCTAAGTGAGAATTTAAACTTGAGTATTTTTGACTCCGGGTCCTGTCCCTTACTAATTGCACTAGTTGGCTGATACCATCATCATCTTAATCATCAGCACACCATCATCGTCACCATCAGCACCTTCACTTGGTTGACAATTCATCTGATATTCAGAATGTCTGTTCTGATTTTTCTGAGTCTCTTTGACAACCAAACATTTCTGGGTCCATGCTTGAAAAATATTCAGATTGCCAGCATCCAATAGAGTTTGTTCTCTTCTGTGTATAATCTCCTAGAACCGGGAGACTTCTCTGTATTAGAAAATGAGGTTTCTGAGATATCTATACTTAAGTTCTAGGAGGTCTAATGCCATCTGAGTCTACTTAAGGTAGTTACCCAGGAAAGGGACAGTAACATCTAGTCGAACTAGTCAGACCGCATCTGGGCCACTGGACTGCTTTGAGAAAGTTGATGAGTGGGAGAATGTCTAGGGAGAAGAACCAGTATGGACAAAGGCTACGTGTTCATGCCATATGAAAATCTACTGAACAGAAAGAATGGCTAGTTTAGAGAAGAGAAAAAAAGGATACAATAGGAAACTGTCATCACGTATCACTGAGCGTTGGATGTAGAACCAAGAACAATAGGTGGAAGCCACAGAAAAGCAGATTCCCCATGGAAACAGAACAACTGGAGAAAATAATACAGAAGCACAAGAAGCCAGTTGAATTTAGGTATCATTTCCATTGATTGCTGAGAGGTTTGCATCCCTCTAAGTCCCTCAATTGAAATGCTCTCCGCGGTCCACCTTGCTATATAAACAAGTCTTACTTTCCAGCCTCTTAGCAATTTTTCTTGGGAACATTTTTTTTTTGCTTTTCTGGGCACTCTCTCCCCTTTCCTTTGTGATCCAGATAGATGTTAGACAGCATCAATGATCAGAGTCTTCAGTTCTTTCCCAATTTTTACCTGTGTAGGAGAGAACTTGAAACTGTAATGGGAATTTGAGCTATGAGTGTGCACTGAGTCTATTAAAAAACCATCTCTCTGATGACTTGAACGAATAGCTACAAACACAATAATTGCAGAAAAATTAAATTAGGAAGTGCTGAGAACTGCATATAAGGTGGCATTAGTGAGGAGCACGTATCATAGAACCTTGGTGTCCCCACTTATTTTTAGAAGTTCAAAGGCAAAAGTCTTGTCCCAGGCTAAGTGCTGTTGCTTAGACCTGATGAATTCTGGGTCTGGTTGAGTTCTACCTCGTACCAAAGGCACAGAGATAAGGAAGCCCAGCAGCTTCCTGGGCATCTGAATTTGGGCCCTAACAAAACAAACAGCTCATCTGCCATCACTTTCCTCACATCTCTTTTTATGTGAGCCTGGTCACTCACTCCTTCTCTTTCCCAAATGTCCCTGGCAATAATATCTCAAGCTCACATGGCACCTTAACAACAACAAATTCCATTCCAAGCAACCGCTCTGTGAGATGGTTAGAATGAAAGTTCTTTTCCAATTTTAAAGATACAAAAAGATGACAAGAATTGTCCATGATCATAATGTTATTAAGTGTGGGATTGCAATTGTGATTCAAATCCTAGTCTCCTGAATTCAAGTCCAACACTACTGTGCTACTCCCTCTCTTAGGTTCACTAGAGCATCTTCCTCCTCTGTGAATGCACCTTCTTCCTAAGGTATAGGCTTGATAATTTAACTCCCTTCCTCAAGAGCCATTGGTAGCTCTCTACTGCCTTTGGGCTGAAATGCAAACCCTTTCATTTGGCATTTAAAGCCATCACCATCTGGATCCAATCTACTGGTAAAAACTCTTCCAAATCACTATTTGTCTGTTTCCTTGGCAATATTCAGTCCCTAAGCCTGTACACAGACTTGTTCCCTCATGCCTGGAATGCATCCGTCTCACTTTAGCCTTGTAGAATACTTAATTTCCATCAAAGCTTATTTGGGGTATTACCTCCTTAAGGAATAACAACAACTGCCATCATAAAAATAAGAACAATAATAACTAAGTTAGCACTCACATCATTCTTTTTTCCCAAATTTATTTTATTGGAAGAAACAGAATAAGAAAGAAAAAAAACCAGAAAAGCAATATGAAATAAAATGGAAAAAAAAAAGAGAGAGAGAGAGAGAGAGAGAGAGAGAACCTTATCATGTGCCCAGCAAAACTTCAGGGAGGATTCAAAAGATATAACAACAAATTTTCAAGAAAGTGTGTGTGTGTGTGTGTGTGTGTGTGTGTGTGTGTGTGTGTATGAAGAAATTATATGTATATATGTTCATCTTTTTGTTTTACTTCCCCATAAACTATTCTTTTGTTCTCTGCTGGACACTTATTTTTACTATATTCTTTTTCTCCCCTTTCATTCCTTATACCACTCCTAAGCAGACTATAGTTTAAAAAAGATATATTTGTCTATATATATGTAAATATATACATACACATACATGCAGACAACAGATACATACACACATCTCCCTTTCATCTCCCCACCATACCCATACAAGCTACAGTTAAGAAAATTATATTATGTATACATATGTAGATCTATACATACATACACATACTCACACACACACACACACACACACACACACACACACACACATACATCTTCCCTATCTCTGCTGACTCTTTCATTAAATTCTGCTCCATAACTTGGCTTACTATGATTTAACTCCTCCCTGCCGCCCCCCGTAATCCTTTCCCTATATTCTTCCTTCACCCCCTTTGCTTTCCTATGCCTCTCTCTCCTATTTCTTTATAGATTTGGGTGGGTGCCATACCCTTCATGTTATATATGTAGTGTTGCCTCTTGAACCCATTCCTGATGTGAGTAGGTTTTCAGCTATGAGCTTTCTCTCCCCTTTAATGCTTTTGTGCCTATTCTTCCTCTGCACCTCATTTGTATATGATTATAATTTTACCTTTACTCTGCTGAACTTTCTTTTGATCTTACCCTATTGTTGATGTAAATCTTAAACATAAAGTAGACATTTCCCATGTTAAAAAAAAAATTGGTCCATGTTTAAACAGTTTGTCCATGGTGAGTTTCTTAAAATTCATCTTTGATGTTAAATTTTCTGTTAAATTCAGGTTTGGTTGATAGAAAGTCTGCAAGTTTGTTGAATGTCCATTTTTTGTCATTCAAAATTATAGATAATTTTGCCAGATATGATAATTTTATCTGTAGACCCAGTTCTTTTGCTTTTCTGTAGATATGATCCCAAAACCTGTGGTGTTTTTTTTTTATTGTAGCTTCTGATAAATCTTGTACAATTTTAATTGTAGTTCTAGCATATTTGATTGCAATTTTCTTTCAAAATTTTCTCTTTGATCTGGGGTTTCGAAATTTGGCAATAATATCCCTATATGTTTTCTACAAAGGAACACTCTGAGGAGGGTTTTTTTTTTTCTATTTCTACTTTCTCCTCATACTCTATCACACCAGGACAATTTTCTAGGATAATTTCCTGCATGATTGAATCAAGGTTCTCTTTTTGGTCACAACTTTCTGACAGTCCAATTTTTTAAAATATATTTTCTCTTCTTGATCTTTTTTCCCCCCAGATCTGTTGTTTTTCTTATGAGATGTTTCACATTCTGTTCTATTTTCTCATTCTTTATAATCTGCTTTGTTCTTTCTTGGTCTCTCATAGCTTCACTGGCTTCCTCTTGCCTGATTTTCAAAGAGTTATTTTATCTTTGAGACTCTGTACCTCCTCTTCCAATTGGATTTTTTTTTCATAATCTTGTTTTTTCTTGGATAATTTTAATTCTTCTTCTTTATTTTTTCCTCAGTGTCTCTCATTTGATTTTTGAATTTTTTGTTTGAGTTCTTCTATAAATTCTCTCTGGGAAGGTTCACATTATTCTTGGGTTAAAAGCTTTTTTTTTTCTTTCTTTCTTTTTTCTTCTTTCTTTCTTTCTTTTTTTTTCCTAAAATGTCCTCCTCTGAAGTGAATTCAGGTCTCACCTGTTCCCATAATATGTTTCATTTGTGAGGCTCTTTCTTCTTTGCTGTTTCATTTTTTATTAAGAGGTATTAGTGTAAACCCATCTAATGATGGGTGGAGAGATGGTGCCTTACGCTTCCCTTAGCTCTCTGCTCTAACCAGAAACCCCAAACAAGGAGCTTCCCCCTCCTGCCCTGCTGCTTCTGCACTCACCAGGTGCTGGTTCCTTCTTCTCCAGGGCAGTCTTCTTGGTTTTTCAACAGTCTATGTTCACCCTGAGGAGCAAATTTGTGGGGGAAGCCAGGAAAGCTTGAAATTTGCCAACCTAGTCTGCCATCTTCCCAGAATCCTCCTTACTCATATTTCTTAAAGGATTTACAAAGCACCATATGTTATCTTATTTGAACCTAACAATCTCTTGAGGTATCATTTTTATTTCCATTTTTACAGAAGAGGAAACTGAGCTCAGAAGGGATAAGCCATTAGTGCTCCTTCTACTTTAATATACTTGGTTTCCTTTTGCTACAGTGGCCCTAGCCATGCCTAAGAAAGTTTATCCATTATTTGTTTTCCTGAAACTACACAAAGGTAATCTTAATATGAAATCTGAATTTTAAATATAGAGAGGTACCAATAGATGATAGATAAAGACATACGTGACAGATTTGGATATGGGTGGATAGATACATATTTGGCATAAAATTGTCAAAAGGCTCTGTGACTCAAAAAAAAAAAAAAAAAAAAAGAATTCTGATGACATAGGGGTAATCTCCCCCATCCCCAGTACACTCAAGCTTCTTCATCTGTCCTGATCCAAAATGACGCCATGATGAACTCAAGGATTCTTTATTCTGAATAACTTGCCCTTTTCTCTCTCATGCTGTTCATGGTAATACTATAAATATACTTTAATGGAGATAAATTACACCCTCTGCAAAATGGCCCCCAAGGCAGGTTTGGTCTGACAATGGAGGGTTGGTATTTCCCTCTTAACATTCATGTTCCATCTCTCTTCTACAAGAGAAAGGCAACAGACAAAAGTAAATGACGATCACCAGCAATTTCAGTTTCAAAACTGAGTACGCTCATTTTGCATCCATTGAAATAAAGATCCCAGATGCCCCTCTCCCTAAAAGCCTGTTTATCATGACTAACTTGGCCAAAATGAGGAGACTTCTTTTTTGTGATTTTTCCAAGCTCCGCTTAGCTTGATGAACTCTACAGCTATCAGATTGCTACAGGGTCCCTTTATTAATTTATCAATGCACCAGGAAGTACGCAGCAAGGAAGCTAATCTCACAAAGGGATCCAAAATTTTATCCAGTGACCAATTTTGTCCACTGCTGCCATTAGGGAAAGAAATAGAGTGGATACCCAGCTAACAAATTCTTCTCTAATTTTTAATGATTTTCTAATTCTTAATTTTTAATAATTTTCACTAATTTTTAATGATTTTCATTTTATCTTCACTTTACCAATATTACTCAAGTGCTCTTTGAAGGGCCCTTGCCTAGGATACCTGAGCAGTCATGTTTAGAATCCTTCTAGCAGTTGTCCAGTACAAGGATCAGTATGGGACAAGACAGCTTGGGCTCCCAAGGGGTCCATTAAGAGTCTCACCAAAGCACTAGTGAATGCTAAACCAGAAAGCCAGTCCCCAACATGGTTCAAAACCTTAAGTGGAACTGGCAAGATAATAAAATTAACCCTGGGTGCAGATGGCATTTCCATCTTGTCTTGGATCACTGTATTGTTTCGCAGAGCTACGTCAATCACAGTTGATCATCACATCATCTTGCTGTTACTGTGTACAATCTTTTCCTGATTCTGCTCACTTCCATCAACATTAGTTCATTAAGACTCTCCAGACCTTTCTGAAACCAGCCTGCTCATCATTTCTTGTAAAACAATAATAAATAAAATAATAAATAAAACATTAATGTTCCATGACATTCCAATACCCATAATTCTAATATTCCATTATATTCATATGTTTATTTAGCCTTTCCCCAATTAATGGGAATCCACTCGATTTCCAATTCTTTGACACTACAAAAAGAACTGCTAGAAATAAAATGATTATTTTGCATGATATTAATACCAATGCGTCCCCTTGTCAAATAAACTAATATCAAATAAGGTAATATTTGCCAAGCACTTAGCACAATTCTTGGCACAGAGTAGGTAGTTATTACCTTCCCAATCCTATCAATAACCAAAGCCTAAGTCTGTTTTTTTTTTCATTACAATATAACCATATTATTGGGGTCTTTAAAAACCTCTAGCTTTTTCACCTAGCCTGGAAAGGGAAAGGATGGAATGCCTATCATTTGGAGATCAGCCTACCAAAGTTGGGATCATCACCAAATTGGCCACAGGAGGATGACATTTTTGGCCACATTAGCAATTGAAAATCAGCCCCTGAGTCATAGGGCAGTTGAAAATTGAGTTAATGGAAGGAGAAGCTACACTAATGCAATCTCACATACTTGAATCTCAGAAAAAGTTTTTTCCAAGTCATCAGGGGCCATCTTATCCATCTCATAGTCAAAAAACAGTGAGCTCTCCGCCATCCTTTACAGGAGCAAACATATCCACAGCAGCCTGTGTAAGTGAGTTTTCAGTAAGTTTGGAAAAGATGCCTTCTATTCCTTTATCCAAGTCACTGGTATCTCTATGACCCTTCAGTCTCTACACAGTAGGTGAAATACAGACACATGACTAATAGTGATCAGCACTGGAAAGCCCAGAACCAAGATGATGCAACTGAGGCCCTCATCATGGTGTAATGCTTTCGAGTATTGCTAGAATATCTACTATTTTACAAATTGGTAAAATAGTAGATATTCTAGGAATACTAGGAATAAAGGGAAGGCTAAAGATACATCAAGGACTTTAATATCAAGTTCTCTAGAGGTATCTGGTCATCTGATGAATAAAATGCAGATTTAGAGTCAGAAAGAACTGTCTCAGTGCAACCTCAGACACTCACTAGTTGTGTGCTCCCTGGCAAGGCATTTAAGCCCTGTGAGTATCATTTTTTCATCTGGATGATAGGAATAATAATAACAATATATTACTTCCACCTTTATGAGGGTTAAATGAGTAATATAAGTAAAATATTATATAATAATAAATATTATCTCTAGCTTTATAAGGTTCAAATGAAGAATATGTCAAATATGTAATAATAATAATACATTGCTTTCAGATTTATTAGAGTCAAATGAAATAATATAAATAGAATATTATGTAATAATAATATATTATTTCCAGCTTTATGAGGGTCAAATTAAATAAATATAAGTCAAATATTATATAATAATTAATAATAATACATTACTTTCAGCTTTTTGAGTCAAATAAAGTCAAATAAGTAGAATATCTTATAATTATAATGATAATAAGTAAATATTCCCTCCAGCTTTATGAGGGACAAATGAAATAATATAAGTAGAATGTTTTGCAAACTTAAAAGTGCTTCTTATTATTAACTATATTGTATATTCTTCCTGACTTACAGTCTAGTATTCTTTTCCTGAGTATACTTACTTGAACTAGTATCTGGCAATAAATAAATCAAATCAGATTGAGTAGCATTTATTAAGCACTTACTGAGTACCAGGCATTATGCTGAGTGCTAGAAATCAAAGAAAGGGAAGTACACAGCCTTGCATCTCAAGGACATCACAAGCGCATGGAGGATGGATGATAGGCAAGCAGTTGCATACAAAAAAAGATAAATACAGGATACATTGGAGACACTATCAAAAGGAAGGCACCTTAAGGAGGACCAGGAAAACTGGGACTTTGGGGAAACTAGCAGGTACAGGTGAAGGAGAAAGTTTTGTCTCTTCCTTTGTGATTATAACAAAGCCTCTGTGGACCCAAAGGGGAACCCCTTTCCATTTGCCTATGGGGAACGAGCTCTTCCATCCTTGCCTCACTCCACCAGAAACTATGCAGTTCCTTTAAGATGCAATCTCCTAAGCCTCAACAGAATTTGGAGAGCTCAGTATAATTGTGCTCCGTGTTCTGGACCACCACTAACAGGATCTTAAAGTTTCCCTGAGAGCAGTCACTTTCCACTTCACTGGGGCTTATGTGTACTTGCCTTCTTGCAAAAGGATCATTTAGTCATGCAATGCTGCTCCAGTGCCGGAGGACTGGCCATGCTTGGCCACCATGGGGTTGTTGATGGCTCAATCAGTTAAAAAATGAATCACCAAACAGAGACGCGAAAGGTTGGCCCATGAATTATTATATGTGTTCTGAGGTAGATGTGATCATCTGCATGTATTTTTATGGTTACAGCTGTTTTAGTGCAACCTCAGAATTTTTTTTTCTTTTATTAGTAGAAGCCTACTGAGGGATGTGGAAAGAATGATTTATTCTTGCAGCCCTTGTTCCCATATATAATTCACTGTCATTCACAAATAGCAGCCAAACTTTGGCCAGCACTTGCAGAATATTAAAAAAATAAAATTAAACCAACTAAAACAAATTGAACTTTTGGTGTTCATAAAGGGATGCTAACCAAAAGAGAGCTGCTGAACAAGTTTTTGGGTGCCTTCCACATGTGTGCAAAAATCTCCAAGGAATTGGATTACATTCTACCGCCAAGCATAAATGTATGGAGAAACCAGATAATGACATTTCCATGCATAATTTACAACTTGGAGTGGAAAGTAATATTTTTAAAATTTTATGCTTTAAAAAAGTATAATCTTTTCCTAATACGCCAACCTATATACTTAGATACAAATGAAGTCAATTCTGTAACAAAGAATAAACATTAAACAAATCTGATTGGCACGATAACAGCCTCTGACAAGATAGAACACATTGTGTAACCAAATTTCCTCTTCTGCCTATCTCGAAGAAGGCAATGCACTAAGAGGGTACAGAGGATAATGGAAAGAGTCAAAGAACCCAGCTTCAAAGCTTACCTTGGTTGCAAATTTCTTGCACGGCTTTAGCAAAGTCACTTAAGCTTTCTAAAATTCAGTTTCCACATTTATAAATTTAGAGGGGTGGACAAGATTGCCTTGAAGACATCCTCAATTTGTAGCCACTTGTTTTCTGAGGCACAAGTAGATTGTTGCTGTCAAACAGAATTCAGCTGCTTTTCAGTGTTATTTTCATTTATTGAAATTATTGTCTATGATGTTCTTTGGGCTCTTCGTACTCTTCCCTATCACCATCAATTTGAATTTATTTATTTTCCCAATTTTTATATTTGTATTTAAAGTTTTGAGTTCCAAATTCCTTCCCTCATTCCCTGAGCTCACCAACAGTACATTAGTGTCCCAGTTTTCTCATGTCCCTTCCAACATCTAATGTCATTTTTATCATATCGATTAATCTGTTAGGTGTGTGGTAAATACCTCACAGTAGCTTTAATTTGCATTTCTCTGATCAATAGTGATTTGGAGCATCTTTTCATATAAATGTAAATAGCTTTGATTTCTTTATCTTGAAAACTGTCTATTCACATCCTTTGTCAGTTGGGGAGTGACTTGTATTTCTATAAATCTGACTCAATTCTCTATATATCTGAGAAATGAGGTCTTTATCATACTTATTGTGTTTTCCCCCTATTTTTATGCTTTCTTTATAATTTTGGTGGCATTAGTTGTGTTTGTGCAAAAACTGCTTAATTTGATAATCAAAATTATCTAGTTTACATTTATAATGCTCCTTGTATCTTGTTTGGTCTTAAATTTTTCCCTAATCCATAAATCTGACAGATAAAGTATTCTATACTCTCTTAATTTTCTTGGGGTATCAACCTATGTGTGTAAATTCTGCATCCATTTTGAACTTATCTTGGGTTACAATGTGAGATGTTGATCTTTACCTAGTTTCTGCCATACTGTTTCGTTTTCCTTGAAGTTTGTGTCAAGTAACAAGTTTTTGTTCCAAAAGCATGGATCATGGATCATGATCTAGAATTGTATAATAGATTATTATGATCATTTACTTTAGTGTAAGTTGTATCTAATCGATGCCCCTGGTCCACTAATCTATTTCTTAGCTAGTACCAGAATACCATGGTAAATTTTTAAATAGTTTTTTTTCACATTTTTATCTTATTTACTCTTAAATACGGTTTGATATCTAGTATAGCTAGATCACTGGGTTTTGATTTTCCCTCTTCGCTGATTCCCTTAATATCCTTGATCTTTTGTTTTGCCAAATGAATTTTTTAAATTATTTTTCTAGTTCTATAAAATAGTTTTTTATAGTTTCAATGGAATAGCACTGAATAAATAGATTAACTTAATTAGAATTGTCGATTTTATCACATTGGCTCAGTCTACTGATAAACAAGATATATTTTTTCCAATTGATTAGATCTGACTTTATGTGAAAAGTGTTTTATAATTATGTTCATATAGTTCCTGAGTTTGTCTTTGAAGATTGACTCCCAAGTACTTTATATTGTCTACAATTTTGTTTTTTTTTTAATGGAATTTTTCTTTTTATCTCTTGCTGCTGGGTTTTGTTGGTAATATATAGAAATGATGATTAAGGTAGGTTTATTTTGTATCCTGAAGCTTTGCTCAAGTTGTTCAAGATTTCAACTAGTTTTTTGATTCTCTTGAGTCAAAATGGATTTTCTAACTATGCCATAACAACATCTGCAAAAAGTGATAGTTTTGTTTTCTTGTTGCATGTTCTAATTCCTTTAATTTCTATCCCTTCTTTTGTTGCTACAGCTAACATTTCTAGTACAATATTAAATAACAGATGTGATCATGTTTGTTGCTGTTTTACCTCTGATTGTATTGGGAAGACTAATAACTTATTTCCTTTATAGATAATGCTTATTGAGCTGGGGGTGGGTTTGCTGGGGTGGACCTTGCTGCCCTGTGGCAGGCTGCTCATTTGCCCAGAGGGCTGCTGGTTTGCAGGAGGCTAGGGTCTTAGATTTACCTTTGTTGATCCTCACAATGGTCTTGCCAGGAAGGTGCTATGTGATCAGCATTTTACAGTTGAGGAAACTGAGGCAGAGAAATTAAATCACTTTCCCGAGGTCATACAACACATAAGGGTCTGAGGTCTCGGTAACTTCAGTCTCATTTCTTCAGACTCAGACTCTGTTGCCGTCTAATTTAAGTCTTCCCATATCACTCTGAATTCCTGATGTCATCCATTGTTTATGTCATAATCATATTCTATTACATTCATTTCCCACAGTCTATGCAATCGCCTCCTCTCTAATTCTTTTGTAAAGAAGGAGGCAAAGTGTCAGGAGAGACCAGAGTTAGACATTTTTTTTAGCTGTGTGAGTACTCTGCTCAATTCACTAGACCTCAGGTGCCTCCATCATGTGAGACCCCAGCCTCATGGGGGTACTAAAGACCTAGTGAGCTAATGCGTGCTCGTAATACTGCATCTACTTTGCTTTCATTTATGACAGAGGTTCCGAGGGAGAGCCACGATCCTTCTGCCTCTGTTTCTGACTCCAGAACTTCCCACTGGGCTAAGCTTTCTCCCTAGGCCAGCGGAAAGCCAGAGAATAAGCTTGGGAAAGTGCTGCGTGGGAAAAATCCCATTCAGGGTCACCCAGGAGAATGTCTGAGTTTAACTCACGAGTCCTCCTAAAACGCCTCTTCACGAGAACCTTCCCCGAAGCCCTGAGCAAAGGCACTGATCCTTTCCAGTTTATCCTGTATGTATTGGATGTGGCCATACTTTTGGACATGGTGTTTCTGCCATCAGCGAGCTACTGGAGGGCAGGGATTCTTTTGCCTTTCTTTGTGTCTCCAACACTCAGCACAATGCTTGACCCATAGCAATGTAATAATTAATAGAATTATGACTAATTATGGAGTAGATAGGTGATGCAATGAATAGAGTACCAGCCTGAAGTCAGGAAGATTCATCTTTTGCATTAAAATCCTACCTCAGATACTTATTAGCAGTGTGACTCTAGGCAAATCACTTCACCTAGTTTGCCTTAGTTTCCTCATCTGTAAAATGCGCTGAAGAAGGAAGTGACAAACTACTCCAGTATCTTTGCCAAGAAAACCCCAAATAAGGTCACGAAGAGGGGGGGGGGCACTACTGAGACTAACGAACAACAACAACAAAATGATGAATGCTATGATAAATGATACAAACACATAGTGTTAGTACTAATAACAAAAACAATCGATGTTTAGTTCATGAATGGTTGATTGAATCTGAAGAATTCATTTATTAATTATGTTTTACATTGACATTTGGAAAATTTCAAATCTTTTATTACCTGATTTAAAAAAAAAAAAAGAATCTAAATGGGATCTCTGGACATGTTTTAGGAGAAATAATTCCAAGAAAAGATTATTCAACTGACGACCAGAAGATTCTACATGGATAATGTGACTTATTTCAGCAGATACAAGCAGATACAAGGGATCCAAATGCCTTTGGTTGATTTGGTTATGTGATTCTCTCACCCACTGTCATCCCCATAATCCTCCACTTTGGTGGAGCAAACCCCCGGGGATGCCTTAAAGCAGAGTGAGATCATCTTCCTCCTTCAGCAAAGAAGCCCCCTTCTCCCCTCTCCTAAGCCTCCAGACTGATAACTATAAAAGCAGAGCAACTCCTAGGAAACATGAAGTTGAAATTTTCCCTTAAGGGGCCCAAGTTAGCTGGCCAGTGTCTTTTTTAAGGTTCTATTAATAATGTTTTAAGCACTGACCCAATAACAGTAACTCATGTATTCAGCATTTCATTGAAAGTTTTGTCAACATTGTAGAATGAAAGGCCTTTTAGGGGATAGCTTCTTTTCTTGTTGGGTCATTGGGTCACCAGCACTTAGCACCGGGAAAAAAGGAAAGGGAAAACTGGATATGTGATTCCTGAACACTTAGCACACTGGATTATTGTGAGGCTCAAATAAGAAAATGGAAATTACTGTCTTGTGAGTTTGTCTGAGTCACTTTTCCCTTAGACCTTAGCCCAGGGGGCCTTCAAACTCCTTTATGTTACCTAGGTTACCTACAAACTCTGATGACTGACTTCCACAACTCTACCACAGATTCCTTGATCTACAGTTGATCACATCCCCAAGTCCATTGAGTTCAACTCCCTCAGTTTACTGGTCAAGAATGGAGAGAAGAGAAATGACTTGGCCAGCATCATTCAGGAAATGGGTGTCAGAGTCTGGATTTCATCACCTCTCTTCTGCCCCAGAACCTGGAGCTCATCCCGCTCCATTGGGCCCTCCCCTCTCATTGTTGGGGTAAGAGCTGCAGCAGCAGCAGGAGTTTCCTACACCCTGGGGAAATGTTAGATCCTTGTCATATCGGCATATGTGTAACTTAAATCTTATGTTTTATTTGACTGATTCAGAGAGGGGAAAATAGGATTCTGTACCAGAAGGAGAGGTTCCTTTTGCATGATAGCAAATAACTGGCAGCTTTTTGCTGCCTAATATTTAGGCTTTTTTCAGTTTGTGTCTCTACTGTAGTCAAGGATATTCAATAGTTCCTTATTGACTGTACATTGAAATCTAAATTCCTCTTCTTGGCCTTCAAGGCCTTCATGACCTAATCCTGCAGGCGGCCACATTTTCTTTTAACATTTCTGTCTCTTCCACAACAATTAGCACTGTACTGCCTATGAAAGGACACCCTCAAGGCCTCTTCCCCCATTGGCCACTCCATTACCTAGGTCAGATTTTATAGTCACTGCTGACTTTCCCCTTTCCCTCATATTCAACATTCATTAGTTGACAAATCCTGGAAATTCTTCCTAAATTTCTCTCAACTTGACTTCTGCAAAAAGCTCAAATGCTGCCTTACTCAACATGAAGCAGATATTCTGTTTTCCTCTTCTAAGAGACAGTTTAGCATAATGCAGAGGCCTATGGATTCGGAATAAGAAAGGTCTAAACTGGTTTCTCTCTTGGACAAGGCGTTTCACTCTTACTTCCCTCATATGTCAAATTTGGACTATAATACACACAATTCAAGGATTATTGTGAGGTTCAAATGAGATAATGTATAACAAGCACCTGGGAAAATTTAAAGTGTTTTATGAATTCAATTCTTTTTTTCCAATATATGCATCCATATTTATACAATTATCTTGCTGTACAAGAAAAATCAAATCAAATAGGAAAAAATGAGAAAGAAAATGAAATGTAAGCAAACAACAAAAAGAGTGAAAATTTTATACTGTGAACCATACTCAGTTCCCACAGTCCTCTCTCTGGGTATATATGGCTCTCTCCACAAGACCATTAGAACTCATTGTTGGAAAGAGCCACATCCATCAGAACCGATCATCACATAATTTTGCTATTGTTGTGTACAATGATCTCCTGGTTCTGCTCACTTCACTTGGCATCAGTTCATGTAGGTGTTTCTGAAATCATCCTGCTGATTGTTTGTTATAGAACAATATTCCATAACATTCGTAGACTATAACTTATCCAGCTATTCTCCAACTGCCACTCAGTTTCCAATGAATTAACTTCTTGTTATTCCAGAAAAGAGAAGTTGGAAGGGAGGAAGAGAGGAAGAAAGGAAGGAAGGAAAGAAGGAAAGAAGGAAGAAAAGAAAAGAAGAAAAAAGGAAGAAAAATCAAGAGAAGTGAAAAAACAAAAAGGGAAGGAAGGGAAGAAAGAAGTTAGCATTCAAAAAGGCAGAGAGTAAGGAGGAAGGAAAAAAGGAAGAAAGGAAGGAAGGAAGGGAGGGAGAGAGAGATGGAAAGGGAGGAAAGAAGGAAGGAAGTGGCTTGACCATCTCATTAACATTCATTCCTCTAATGACAACTTTTTACTAGGTGTGTATCACCTTATATACACAACTTGTAAAGTGATTGCCAAAGAATTTAGAGATAAGAATCATTTTAAGACACACCATCCTGCAGGAACGTTTTTCTTGAAGGTGCATGTTGATTTTGATCAAATACTAGTGATTATGAATTGATTCTAAATTTAAAACCCTCCCAACATAGAAAGCAAAGGGAAAAACACTGCTGACCGGAAGGGCTGATAGTAAAAGTGAAGGCCAGACTGGCTTCAGAGCATCCCAGCTCTGCTGGTGCCTTTTAGGATTAAAAAGAAAAGCACTTGGGTCACAAAAGCCCGTCTTGCTTTTAGTTTGATTCCTACTCTTAGCTATAATAGCTGTGATAAAGCCCGGCTGGAACACAAAATTAGCCTCTTGTGGCTGATCTATTGGTCTCTTAGCCCAGTCTCTGGATAGTTTGGTGGAAAACATCAAATGAAATGCTTGGGGTCAGCACATTTCCCATATCCAGGTTAATCCTTTCAGAACAAATCCATTGGCTCAGAAGAAGCTTTTTGCCTTTTAATCACTTCTCAAGTTCAGATAGGCCTCGATTCCAATTAGACTTGGCCTTGTTTAAAGTGAAACCCAGATCCTGTTTGAGCTAAGCCAACAGGAACCAGAGTCTCTGGACATTATCTCGGAGCACTTCTCTTCAAAGATAAAAGCATCTGGAGCACGCTGCATCATTTCTAGATCTTAGGAGGCCAGAGCTAAAGGTAAAAGCAGAGTCTCGGAGGTCGCTGCATCCAAACCCTTAACTTTAGAGCTGGACAAACTGGAGGTCATGGAATCATTGCCTTAGAGTTAAAGGGAACCTGCCTCCCGGCCAATCCACTCCCCTCGTTTTTTACAAATGAGGAAAGCAAGGCTGAGGTAGCTCGGGGAGTTCCCCAGTCCTGTGCAGTCACTGAGTGTGAGGCAGGATTTGAATTCTAGTCTAACTTGTGCTCATCATTGTGCTAATAACTGGTGATACAGTATGAGCAGACAGTGGGAAGTCCCTGGCCTCCAGGAGCTTACACTGTAATGGGGAAGACAGTAAAGACAAAGATCCAAAAGTGGGGTGCAAGGATGGGTGAATAAATCCATGGAGGGGCAAGTGAGAATCAGGAACAGAAGCAGGAGAGAGCAAAGCTGAGCCCTTCATCAAAGTGGAGACTCTGGCACAAACATCCATTGTGGGGTACTGGGGGGCTGGGGATAGAGCAACTACCAGGAAGAGAGAAATGTTGGGGCACCATGGGAAGTCTGGAGAGCCAGAAACCACCCTGGGAAAGAAAGCACACTTCATGGAGCTGACCATGAATGTGAGAGCGTGGGCTGTGAGGGTGCCAGGGGCTACCATCAACACAAAGGCAGAGACCGTGTCACTCTGTGATTTCACCACCTTTGAGGTTTTGATGGATTCAGGGTAGTACAAGGTCATTTAATTAAAGTCAGTTGAATCAGATATAGAGAAAATTATATTCTACTGTCTCATTGATTAGCTTTACAAATAACTCTTCTCTTGTTATAGCGGGAGATCATTTAGAAGGAGGAAGTGGTAGACAGAGTATTCCAGGAATTAAAGGATAACCTGAAAGGCCCTGACTAACTATCTGATCACAGACATCCACAATTAATCTCTGCATCGCCTCTGCTCTGTTCTCGAGGAAAACGGAGCTAGTTTCCCATTTTTATCTTACAAGGGGCTCATTAGAGTAAAACAATCATCTGCTGTTTCTCCCATACAAAGATGGGGCCGGAATGCCATCACTACCGTGGGCTCGTCAGCGGATTCTCCATCGCAGAAAATGGCGCAGACCCGCCGTCCTTCCTGGTCTCCCTTACACCCAGGAGGACAGCAGGGTCCAACCATCTGAGCCAGTGGAGGCCGTTAGGGCTCGGTAATCTGATGCATGCTGTTAATTAGACAAACCAGAGTACAGCACCTGTTCCCTTTTACTCATTAGGTTCCCTGTGGACTGAGAGGAAAAGTCCTGGCACCCACTGTGGAGTTTCTGTGATGGAGTAGTCAGATCTCATGGCTAGCGTCAGCTAAAAAGAGCTGGTCTTGAACTAAGAAACTCTAGGAAAAATGGTCTCTTTAAAAAGGAAGTATCCCATCCTAACCCCTCAGCAAGGGGACGATTAGGAATTGGAGGATGTTGGACATGAGGTAAGAAACGATAAAAGGCAAATTCTATTGTAGGGGAGAGCCTGAGCCCTTGGTCACCTTTTGGATAGACAGAGACCAGACAAGGGAGGAGTCTGCCTGAAATCAGAGGATTACAAATGTAGGTCTGGAATCAAATGGAGAGGTCATCATACCCCTCCACTGGTTGTCTAGAGGAATTTTTCTCTGGAGAAGAAATGACTCATCTTGGACTGGAGTTCTTGCAAATGTTGGACCCTAGATTCCAACCCGGGTTCCCTGATTCCAAACCTGGAACTCCTTGCACACTTTTGCGCATCCTTGGGGTGGATGATGTGTCCCCCAGAAACCTTTCTGCCTCCATGGATCAGTGAAGAGCCATCCTCCATGCTCAGTGTTGTGCATTTAAATCCTAGAGGTTAAGGTCTACAGCCACCTCCTCCCTACATCAATCTTCTCTGCTGGCCCTGAGGATTCAAGGACAAAGAATGGAACAATCTCAGATCTCCTGAAGCTTACACTCCCCTGGGGGAGGCCGCATCCCGGCCTCATCTTGGAATGGGAGAAACAGCAGACAACCATCTAAAATAGATATGATAAATAGAAAGGAGCTGAACAAAAGGGCTGGTACAGGGAAAGCAGGACTGTTGGAGGGCTCTGGGAGGACGTGGATTCCATGAGGCAGATGTAAGGAGGAAACTCATTTCAGGCATGAACAACAGTCAATGCAAAGGCATGGAGACAGGAAATGGAGCGTGGAGAGTGAAGAACAAAGAACAGGATAGTTTGGCAGGAGCGGAGAGTAAGAAGCTGAGCAATGTCCATGAGCTGGCCACGTAGGCTGAGGCCACGAAGCATTGCCTGACCCAGGCTCCCTCTTCACCTTCCAGCTAAAAGTTCTCGCTCTCCTCAAATGATCTCAGAATATTTTTTTTTCTGGAACTCTCCATTGTTATTAGAATATTCTACCTTATATCATATGCATTTTGAAACCATCTCTTCCTTCCTCCCCACTGAATTATGGATTCCTTGAGAATGGGACTGGATTCTTCTGTCAATTCCCAGACCTTAGCCCAATGTCTGACATTTAACATGTGTTTAATAAATAGATATTAAATCAAATGGACTCACCTCACAAAACTGAAGCCTTGAAGGAGAACGCAGCACTGTGGATAGAGCACCAAATGTGGGGCAGGAAAATGGGGATCGAAACAAATCCCAGACACTTTTTACTCATATGACCATGGGTCACTTAGTTATATGACCATTTAAACTCTCCCAGACCCAGTTTCTTTATGCATAAAGTATATAAGCCCATATATGACTTAACTCAAAGGGTTGTTATGAGATTTACACCTTTCAGAATTAATTTCTTAAACACCTATTATGTGCCTAGCACTGGGTTAAGCAATGGAAATATGAGGATGGAAAAATATAACTGCATTTGTCCTCAAGTACCTTCCATTCTAGCAAGAGAAATATTATGTATATATAAAGTATACATAATAGAGACAAAGTAAGTATAAAAATAGGGGAAGTACTAGCAATTGGAGAATATAATATTATATAGATGTGACTCCTATTTGTGTGGAGATATGTATATATATATAACATATATATAAACTATATATATGTACATTTATTTTGCCATATATCCCTCTCTCTCCATATACATATATATGTATTATGATTATATATATACATACATATATATGTGTGTGTTCACAATAGATGAGTCATTGTGTGTGTGTATATATGTGTGTGTGTGTGTATCCACACATGTGAGTCAATTGTATTAATGTATATATTGCATATGTATAAATGTATTCATATATATATCATTATAAAGGAGATTTTTATTAAGATTTTATGTATGTGCGTATAGCATTAATGTTAAAGCACTATCTAAATATCAGTAATCCATTATTCCTCACCCTCCCTATGCCAGGTCAACAATTTTGATAGTACTTGGCACATTATCGTACATCATAATTACTTGTTGGTTGCTCAGTTGACGTGAACTAGTAACATATGCTCTTTGCCGGTTAATGTCCATCCTAGCTATCTCTCCTGCTTCCCAAGCAGCCCTGGTTATACGGATGTGACGGATCCAGCTCCACTTGGGCTCAGCTGCACTCTGGGGGCCAATGACAGGCCAGCTAATTCCTCACTTCCCCTGTTGTCCATTTAGGATCTCACAGTAATATACAGGATCTCAAAATAATCACAAAAACCTTTTTCTTATTCAGAAATGGGGCCATATTTGTCATTTAAGCATCAATGATGAAAAAGATTCTATTGATGAGGTAGCTTATTAGCTAGGATTATATCAGTGTAGCAAGAAACCCTACCCCCCCATTGGGAGAATTAAAAGTTACTCTGTGATTTATTGACATTCATTATTCTACGAATATGAATATAATAATCCCTATTTACCAGCATCCTAACAAGCTTTCAACATCTGACAGCCAAAGTTATTGACTTTATTGAATGGTTGAAAATAGATCTGCCACTTACAATACTATAGATTAGGAAAGAAGAAGACATTTACTAGGGTACATAGACTCCCAGGACCTTGCCCATCTTCTATCCCTCTATCATTAAAGGGTTCCTTGTAAGAAGGAGAGCCCATAGGTCTAGAGCTGGAAGGGGACAGATGAGTTTCTCCGGTCTGATCCCCTCAATCTAAGGCCATACAAATACTATGATGCTTTGAACTCAGGACTATCCTAGATCAGATAATTACATAATGTCAGAGGGAGAAGGACCCTTTTTTTTTCAATTTTTTTCAGCCTGATCACAGAGATGAGGATCCTCCAAATTTCTGCTTGGGAACAAGATGAGATTGGGATCTTTTGCATTAGAGTTGCCCCTATCATGAGCTTCGTGGGACTTCTTCCTTTCTTCATGTACCTACCCTTTAATAAAGAACTAGAATGCACAAAATTATGTATATATAAGCAGGGGATTGCTGATGGTTCTTCAATTGTCCAACTCAAGAGTACCCCAGGTCCTTTCCATGAGGATTCATTGAAAGAGAAGCATATGTATAGATCTATACATGTAAATATATGTATGTATATTAATGTGAATACACACACACACACACACACACACTTATTTTTCCATCACAGTTGCATCCCAGAGTTTTGGTTAATTTAGCTACAAAAGGGAAATTAAGATACAATTATTGACACCTCACCATGTTTTATCAGGTCTAGATGAATGGAACATATGATCAGGAAAATGGGAATCACATGAAGACTCATCACCATGTACCATGCTCAAATAGAATGATTTCCATTCAGCACAGAATTGTCGGGAGAGGGGATTCTTTGCCAGGATGCTTCTCGTCTTGAAAAAGAGAAGACTTAGGGCTGACATGATGACAATCTTTCAACAGAAGGAAGGCCTTCAGTGGAGTCATGTGCCTGGAGTCTGGCCTTGGAGTCAGGAGGATTCAAGTTCAGTGTCACCCAAAGTGAAGATTCCTAGCTGTGAGATCCTGGCCAAATCATTTTAACCCTCTGAGTCTTAGCTTCCCCATCTGTAAAAAAGGTAGAAAGGAATATCCTTTCTAGTTCTCGATAAATGATCCTTGGAGTGGACAAATCCCAGAGAAGTCATATCTAACAGAAAAGATAGAATGTGAGCTCCTTGAAGGCAGGGATTACTTTAATTTTGTCTCTGCGTCTACAGCAGCTAACACTGAATAAATGCTTTTGGACTGATCAGGACTTACATGAACTGATGCTGAGTGAAGCAAGAAGAACCAGCCAAAAACTGTCCTCAGCAGCAGCATAACTGGGTGATGATCATCTATGATAGACTTAGTTCATGTCAATAATTTGTGATCCAAGGCAATTCCAATAAACTTTGGATGGAAAAGCCATCCTCATCCAGAGGAGACTGAATACAAATCAAAGCATGCTATTTTCAACTTTTTTTTTCTTTTTGTGTGTTTTCCCCTTTTGTTCTAATTTTTCTGTCACAACATGAATTGTGGAAATATGTTAAAAAATAAGTGTTCATGTATAAATATATCAGATTGCTTGCTAATGTGAGGAGGGGTCATAAGGAAGGAAGGGAAAAAATTTGGAAATCAAAATCTTAGAAAAATAAAAATTGAAAACTATCTTTATATGTAATTAAAGAAAAATACAATATCAAAATGAAATTTAATAATAAAATAAAGCATTCAATTTAAAAAAAGAAAGAATCAGAGGCTCTTATATATGTCGCCATATCAGATGTGAAAGCCAGAAATGAAGGAAAGTTAAGGTCATGCCCACTGATGGGGTGTTTTAATTTTTAAAAATTCAATAAAATAAACAATAACATAATGAAATGAGGAAGCAAATTAAGTAAGAAGGTACATTAGTAAAGAGACAAAATGGTACATGGGAGGCAGTTCTGAGCTCCAAGGCAGAAAGAACTACTTCTAACATATCCTGGCTTGTGTGACCCTGGATGAATACTTTAACTCTTTGTGCTTTTAAAAAAATCTTCAGAACTAAACTTTGAACACCAGAAGCTGATCTGCATGGGGGTCCTCATCAGGGAATTGTTTGCACCCATGAAATCCTAATTTGAGTTTTAAAACATCCCAGAGTATTTGAGTTTTCAGCCTATTTGTCAGCATCCTCTGAGTAAAGCTTTCGAGAACTTCCTTTCCCCTCACCCCCATTATGAGAAGTGGGGTTTGGACCTTAGTCTAAAGAACTCCCCCACTCAGGAAACTTCCTTTATCAATATAAGCCAATATGGACAAAACTTCATCTTCTCTCTACAATTAAATCTAATAAAAATAAATTAAATTAAATCTTATTAGGAGCTTCATGCTCCAGCAGGCAGGGCCCCCTCCTGATACTGTCACTCACCAGCTCTGCAGCTTACAGGCTTAGGGAGATGTCTGGGGACCAGAGTGGGTTCAACACTTGCCCAGGACCAGCCAACTAGAAAGCACCAAAAGGGCACCAGGACTGGGACCCAGAGGTCTGAGTCTCTGAGACCGTATCTCCCGAATGCTGTTACACTGCTCCTAATTACAGATGAAAGAGAGAAAATTCAGGGAAATGAAACCACCTCCCTAAAGTCCCCAGCTTTCACAGGACATGGTGATGACCAGGTCATATAGTACAAAGATCAATGGGCTGGAATCACCCCACATTCTATCTATGTGTCATTGGACCTGACACTTAGGCACCCCAATCCTCAGTTTCTTCAACAGTAAAATGACAAAATTCAATGAGACAGCCTTCCAGATCGACACCTGTGGTTTTGTGACCATAACTCCACCCTATTATCTCATACTTAAGGGGAAACTGAGGTCCAAAACTGTCATGAATGACAGAAAAAAGATCTAAACTGAAGTCCTCAGCATCCAAAGGAATGCTTCTTTCCCTCAGAGTGGGCAGTTGTCAGGATGCCAAACTCCTACTAATGTAGAATGACTCAGAAAACTCAGTTTCAGGTCAGTGCAAAGAGCAACTTGTTTGTTGATAATTATAACCACCCAACAGTAGAATGGGCTGATTGCCAGGCAGGGAGGTTCTAAAAGGGAGGTTTGCTTCAGGTAGAAATTGGAATAGATGACAATTCTTAAAAGACAACTTTATATTCTCTCATGCAGCCAAATAGTTATTCCCTTAAATCCCATCAATTCAATTCAGCTTCTAAAATGGCTAATTGTTTTTATTTTCTTTTATTTATTTTTTATACAGCTATCCCTTTCATACTATGGGAGTCAGGGGCACAAAGCCCTACAATCTGGCAAATCTGTGTGAAATTTTTTGGCTCTCCTTTCATACTAGAGAAGCCTGATTTTTTTTCCCCTTTTTCCTTTATGGAGTATTTACAATGTCTTGTTAAATTTAGGTGAAGTATCTCTGTGTCATTTGCTAGCTTTCTGCATAATTCCCCCAAAATTCCCATTTAATTTCAATGGTAACTCAAAATATATTTAAAATACAATAGGGAAAGTTGTGATATAGACAGGATAACTGCCTATATGGTATGTTTGTATATGTTTGTATAGGTTATACATATACATAATATATGTATGCATTATATGCACATATACATACATTTTGTACATATGTTATAACACACATGTATATTTTTATATTGTATGTATGTACACATATTTATGTGTGTGTGAGGGGGGAAACTGGAGAAAAAGATACCTTTTCTTTGTGGACATTTACTGATTTCTCGATCCACAGGGACTCTTTTTTTTTTTTTCCTTCAGAAGTTTCTAGTTACTGATTTCACTGGAGGATAAGAATGAAAATTGCTTTCTCACTATCACAGGACAATAAAAGAAATGGAGAGAAATAAGTTTTTTTAAATAGTATTTTCCAACAATATTGAACACATATTGTTTTATTCTTTGCCAAGTGTGTCCCAGAGCTTATCCCCTTTGCCTCCATAACAACCCTTTGAAGTGGGTACTATTGTTATCCCCAATTTACAAAATGAAAAGCTTAGGAGAGGAGATTTTAGATAACCTGATTAATGTTGACCTGCTCTTAGATGGGATCTGAATTCAGCTCTTCCTGAGGACAGGTTTAAATATCCAGCAGAATAAGTCAGCAAGCCTTTATGAAGTTCTTACTGAATGCCAAGTGCTAAGGCCACAGTGAAAGACAAACCCAAACCCAGTTAAACAAAAAGAAATTTTAAAAGGGTGTTACCCACTCTGTGTAGTGCATACATCTTAAGTGAGGAATTTTAGCTCTTGGAATAATGAACTCTGGCCACAGTCTGATAAATCTCATGGATGCCTTCTCAGAAACATGGTTTTTAAGGCAGAAAACAAACTATAGAAAATTACAAAGGAAACCCAAGATTAATAAAGATGAAGATGACTTTTATTTTTTATTCAAACTCACAACTCCTTGAAATCGCTCCACAAACCACAGATAAATAATTATCCCTTAGTTGGAGACAAAAAAGTACCCTTGACACCATCTCATTTTACAGGTGAGTAAAGTGAGGCCAGAAATGTCATTTGCCCAAAGTTTCTAGGTTACTGAGTTTCAAACCAGTGGTTCAAACCAGATCATAGAGCAGAGAATCTCAGAGCTGGAAAAGACAACAAATCATTTATCCTTTATATGAACAAAAAAGTCTACTTCATAACTCCAACCATTGGCCTTGAAGAAACAGCTTGAAGACCAGTGACAGGTTACTCATTATCTTATAGAAAGAAAGGGATTTCTATTCCATTTTTGTCCCAGTGATCATTAGTGAACTAAAGCTCGGGGGAGGATAATCTGGATTCAATTCCTACTTATGACACCTACTGGCTATGGAACGCTGGGAAATTCTCTTTGTTACACAAAATGGTCTCCGAACCCTGATGTTGAGTAACATAAAAGGATTCTCCTTCAACTCCATTCTTATCACTTTATTGCAAAAAGGAAGCAGACAAGTGAATTGAGAAAGCAAGGATTTGTAATCATTGTTCAGTGATCCATCACATCACTGGAGGCAGGTCTATCTGTGAGGTCCAGGTCAGCTGACTTAGGCAAAGTCATTCTTAGGAATCTTGGCTCTCAACCCTATGTACTTTTCCCAGGAACATGCTGAAGGGAGGGTAATTTAATGCCCTCCCAAAATGCCAGTGAAGTAATGAGAGAAAAAAGCTGATGTGAAGAAGAAAATGCTGTTTAAAAAAAAATCCTAGTCTCAGAACATTGCTTTGTCATCAATAAAAGATAGTTATATCCAGTGAGCAAGTATTAATTAAGCACCTACTATGTGCCAGGATAAGAGGAAAAGCCAGGAAAAACAGTAGGCACAGTAGTTGCCACTTTAGATAGTCAGATAAAAATATATATAGCTAGTTAGTTAGATAGATAGGCAGAAAGATGATAATCATTTAGACTATATGTTAAACATTTATCATGTATCAGCTACTTTATGAAACATTTGGAGATAAAAATATAAGAAAGCAAAACAGTTCCTGCCCTCAAGAAGCTTATATTTTAATTATGAAGACAAACTATTAGGGGGAGGAACAACTTATCCAGGGAATGGGGTACATTTCCAATAATTACTATGGAGAACAGGCTCACTGGGCAAGAAGACTTGCTTTGTGACAGAGTTTGAAATTGTGTTATCACTGGAACCTTTTTTTCTTTTTTCCATTTGTTTTTTTCCTCAAGATTTTTGCCCTTTTCTTTTTTCAGATGGTGGCTATTATTTTTCTAGCTCTAAGAATTAGTCCTTTGATATTTAAATTGCTATGGCACTGAATAAATTAGTTAATTTAGGTCATCTATCTGAGCTTAGAAACTGAGGGGTGGAGTTCAGATTTCCAGATGAAGATAGTGTTTTGTTTATGTGTGTTAATAGAACTATCTAACCATGCGTCTAATATACTATTCATTATTCCATTAGAATGTAAGCTCCTTCAGGGCAAAAGCTCTTTTTGCTTAAATTTGTTTCCCTAACAGTACAGTATCTTACTCTGTATTTAATGAATACTTGTTTCCTACCATCATCCCTCCTTAATTCCTTCCTTCATTTCTTCCCTTCTTCCCTCCCTCCCTTCCTTCCTTCCTTATTTCCTTCCTTTCTTTCTGTGTGAATTTGATCTTTACACCTGAGTGAGAATTTACATTACCTCTATCAAATTCCATCTCAGATTCAGTCTAACTTTCCATCCAGTCAAGATCTTTTTAGATCTTGTTTCCATCATTTAGCCCTTTAGCGCTCTCTCCCAGTTTTGCACATTTTATAAGCTTGCCATGTATGCTTTTATTCTTTCCAGTTCTTGATTTTTAAAAAGCATTATACAATATAGATCCCAGGTTAAAATATCCCTATGTCACTCTGCTGGTAAGCTCTCTCCAAGCTGACATCAAATTATCAGACACTCTAATTTATTTCTGACCATTCAAGCAGTTTCAAATCTACTTTACTGTGGACAGTGGACTGGAGATTGCTTTGTGAAAATATCACTTAGGTGGCTGTTCCTAATGCTGTTTTTATTGCTTTTAACTACTTACAAACTTAAGGAAGTTAGAAGCAGAGGAGTCTAAATTAATTACAAACCTGAAAGGGAAGATAATAAAGAGAATGGTATGGTACCAGATATCAAGAAAGTAAAATGATTTTTTTTTTTTAGTTCTTGAACCTTAAATAATAATTATTATCATTACTGATTACTTTTACCTTTTCAGTACAGTCATTACTGGAAACGCCTGCCTTTTCTCCCAACTATCTAATAACAATAATAAAAAAAAATAATGAATCTCAAAGACCTGAGAAGAATAATAGAACTTGACAATGTCCTCAGTGTTATGCCCTAGGAGTCGCCGATTCTTTGTAGTAATGATGTTGCATAATGGCTTCTTGGGGCTCATTGGTGGTTTTTCAATTATTCATCTCTTAGCTTCCTTTAGTCAGCTAAGTGTGTTTAGTGTTCTCTTGGTTTTGCTTATATCATTCAGCATCAGTTCATAAAACTCCACTACCTCTCTAGTTTATTATAGTGTTGTTGTTGTGTGTGTGTGTGTGTGTGTTTTAATTTTTATTTTCCCCATGGTTTGGAGATTAAATTTTCTGTTTAGTCCTTGCCTTTGAAAAATGATGGTCAGTCTCATTGGGTAGTTGATTCTAGGTTGCAATCTCAGGTCCTTTGCCTTTTGGAAGACAATTTTCCAGGCCCTCCAATACTTTATTGTAGCAGCTCCCAGATCCTGGATAATCTTGACTGAAGTTCTTCTGTACTTAAATTGTTTGGGTTTTGAAGTTATTTTTTTCCTGGAAGTTTGCAATGTTTTTTCCTTGAGGCTATAGTTCTGCAACAATGTTTCTTGGGATTTCCCTCTTAGGATCTCTTTCTATAAGTGATGGATGGATTCTTTCAATAACTATATTGCCCTTTTGTTATGGTAATATAAGGGCAGTTTTCCTTGATGATCTCTTGAAGAATGCTACATAGGCTTTTTGGGGAGGGTTGTGGCCTTCAGATTGTACAATAATTTTTTTTTCAATTGTCTCTTCAGGATTTATGAGTTATTCTACATTTTCTTCCATTTTTTATTTTTTATTTTTAGTTTGTTTGACCGATTCTTGATGTCTTCTAGAGTCATTAGCTTCTATTTGTTTGGTTCTAATTTTTAATGTATAGTTTTCTTCAGTTAGTTTTTGGCCACCTTTTCCCATTTGATTAATTCTAATTTTCAAGGTGTTGTCTTATTCAGTGGATTTTTTTTTTTTTTTGCATTTGGCCAATTGCATTTTTTTAAGGAATTATTTTCTTCAGTCAATTTTTGCCCCTATTTTTCCAAGCTGCTGGCTCTCTTTTGTATACTTCTCTTTTCTTTTCCCAGTTTTTCTTCTACCTCTCTTACTTGCTTTCTAAAATCTTTTATGAGAACTTCTAAGAAGGCTTTTTGGGGTTGAAACCAATTCAAATCATCTTTTGAAATTTCCCATGAGAATATTTTGTCCTCGTCTGAGTTTTGGTCTTCCCTGTCATCATAGTAGCTTCCTATGGTTATCTTTCTTTTCTGTTTCTTGGTTATGTTTTTTTCCCTTCCTTCCTTCCTTTCTTCTTTCCTCTTTCTTTCTTTCTCTTTCTTTTTTCCTATTTTGTGACTTTTGAGCTCGTGCTCTGCTCGTGGAAGACAGTGGATTCTGTCCCAAGTTCCCTGTGCAAGTCTGAGCCTTGGCTTTGAGCACAGGTATCCCTTGTATTTGTTGTCTTGCTGAGGGAGTAGCCCTACCTACACTTTCCAAGAAGCAGCTTGGTTTCCCAGATTGGCAATTTGCCTCCTGCACTGGAACTATGGGCTGCCCAACTGATCCGTTCTGTTACTAAGCCAAGACTCTGTTACTGAACTAATCTGCTGTGCTTAAGACCCTCTCATTGGCTTTCCGGGACACAGTCTGAGTTGGGCTGAAGTTTGAAGTCCTTTCTATATATCTTGAGCTAGAGAATGGCTTCATTCTCTGTCTGATCTCAAGGATGAGCCAAATCCCTGGCAGGTTGATATCAGCAGGAAGCACTAGAAGTATGTCATAGCATCTGATCTCAGCTCTCCCTATTTCCATGATGAAAGAATCAGTTTGAAAACTAGTGCTCCTCAGTAAACCACCAGGTACTTACCTTCTAAAGCAAGAAGATACTTCAAATGTGAAGTACCAGAGACTTTAGGCAATCTGATTTGTATTTCTATTTTAAGACAATTCTCTCTCACAGCAATCAATCAGGAAAAAAAAATAAAGGTCCCAAGACTATTATTAATTCACCTTTCTTCTAAATTAATGACTTATTTGGGTAATTAACAAACTGTGAGCTTGTTAATGGGAATCACTGTTTCAGTAGTCAGTTGTATTGTACTTTCTTATTTAAATGAGTTTGTGTAGGTAAACTGGCAAACTGTGCCAAATAAAACTCTTTTCCTCTGACAAATTTCAAGTATGAAGTCAGATGCAAGAGATACTGATTAGGTATCAAATTTGCTTATGTCCATTATAAGTGGCCAGGTCCCACAAGCTATGTTTGTTAAAGTTGAATGAGAGTTTCCACCCTAGAGCTTGCCATAAAAGATTCCAAATCATTTATTTTTTAGAAAATTATTTTCTATGATGAATATATTTATTTAAAAAAAGTTTTCCCTTGAAAACCAAAGGAAAACAAAGTCTCTGAAATAGTCTGATGGAATGAAACCACTCTGTAGCTCAAGAGAGAATGGAAGGAATTTGCTTGAAGATTAAGTATCATGCATAGGATTTGAGCCATTCTTCTCTGATTCCACAATCGGAGATCTGTACACTGTGACGATATGATTATTTTTTCTAGATATCAAGAGAACTTTCATGTACAAAATGAAGCATTTTTTCCATGAAACTTCAAATATAAGTCATATAGATAATGGGTTGAAGTCATCAGGAAATAAGTATGGCATGGATAAATAAAAGTAATAACTTATTAGTGGATATAATAACCTAAAAATGGAATGGAATTCTGCCTTAGCTAGTGAGCTCTCAATTACTAGAGGGGTTCAAATCTTAGTCTGGTCTCCCAGTTCTCAGGATGTTGTACAAGGATATAATTGTCCTGGGCTTAGTTTGGAATAGGAGGCCTCTAAAATCTGTCAGATTGGTCTCATAAAAGGTGTACTAGATTATGTTTCTTGTTCTATGACTTTACTTTTTCCCATCATTTGAATTTACTTTGAATGATATGATGGTATCTCCACCTTAGGCAGTCAATCAATTGTGGCTGCATGTGTTAGAAGTATCCATCTTATGGAAAATTGGAGGTCAAATCAGAGGGGATAAAATTAGAACAGGCTCTAAAAAGAAACTTGGCTGGAAGATATTGATCTGCTCATTAGTGGGCCCTCCATTTTCAGACATAATTAGAAGTGACTAAGCTGAGAAACCTCATTAGTGGAGGAAAGATATGCTAGAATGACGGATGTAGGTGGTCAAAATCATATGTCAGCACTTTGCTGTCAGATTGGAAGGATCCTGTGTCCTTTCATAAAGGACATGTGGATGATTGATCTTAGAGAAACATGCCCAACTCAAGTTCCACCTTGGATTCTGTACAAATAGCTCATCTTAAATTCAGGCCCCAAGCACAAGTTTTTGAAGAGGTTCCCAATTGTCATCATCCTGTAGAATCTAGCTGCTAAATTCTTGAGGGCAGAAATTTCCCTTCATATGTGCTTCTTTATCCCAATGCTTAACATAGTTCTTTGCCTGATCGGATATTTAGTAATTGTTTATTGAGTTGAATTATATTGAATTTGTCCCACTATTGACATGGCTAATATAGCCAGCTTATGAGACAAACACTCAGGAGAGAGAATGGAAGCCTCCATCTTGATCAAAAAAGAAAGAGTCAATATCGGAAGAGAAGCATCTATAAAATGTAAAAGTCGATTCCATTTAGTAATAGGATGCATCAAAATATAGACAATTGAGGTGAACTATGTGTTAGAATTAAGGGGATGGTATACTGTTATAAGTTGTCCAGCCACTTCAATTTGCCCATCATCCTACCGACTCATTGCCTGGTTGGGATTTCATTGTAAATGATCCTCCAACCTGGAAAGTGTTATTAAATAGTTTTGATCTTATTGATTTCATTTTATCTTAGACAACTTTAAGACCCAAGCCAGAGATAGTATATCTGACAAAACACATAAGGTTTAGGTTTATCTTTTTCTATTTTATAGGGATGTATACCACTTATCTGATTTTTCTCAACCATTTTCCCTGTGTAGCAAATGCTGGTGATTAATGTTTCCCAATTCCAGTGTCCCTTTAGCTAGTTTCATGTTTCACTTATTTCTTGAGGATCTATTTTTTTCTTCAAATCTGTTTCTAGTATAACATGAGACTAGTAAGCAGGTATTTGCATTTTCAAACAATATTGCTGTTCATCATCCATTTTTTAACAGGTCCAGTGACTTCACAGGGGATGTCTTGATTTCTTTGTGAACAGAACTTAAGTGAGGCAAAGTTGCACAGTCATCGGCCTCATTGTATTTTTCAGGTTCCTCAAAGTGGCAAAATAAAGGTCAAGAACACTGCCAATATCTTGAGATTCAGTGGACCGTCTGGTATCCGATCAAGTTCTTACCACTTCACAGCGCTTGCTTCAGGTGCCTTTGTAGCCATTGAAACAAATTGTTTTCATTTGTCCATTGAACTGGGGGATAGTCTTCCCATGTTTAAAGTAGACATTCCCCTAACTCACTGATGGTTTTAAGGGCTGTTGGTTACCCCATCTGAGGTTGGATTTGAACTCATATTCTCCTGACTCCAAGCCCAAAACTTTATTCACTGTGCCATCTAGCTATCCCTTCAATGTTGCAAAGGTAATAGTGACCAAAGCTAAATTTCTTCCCCCTCAACCCTTTCTGATATTTAACACAAAGGATGTGAATTGACAGGATCAGAGAATTTCACAGTCAAAAGTCATCTGTTCCAAACTGTACCCAAACATTAACGTCTTCTATAATATCCTTGACATGTGGTCATCCATTTGTTGCTTGAACACCTCCAATGGTGAGTATCTCATTCTGTGCAACTGACCTCTTCTACTCAAAAGCAACTAACTGGTAGATTTCATTTATCCTATATTGAGCTAAAATTCACTTCTTTTAGTAATTTACTTTCTCCCTCATGTTTTCATGCTTTTATACCCTTTGGGGTTCAGCATAGTTGAATACAGATTCAAATGCAGCAGATCAAACACTTGCAGACAGCCATTCTACATCATCTAAATCTGTCCATGTCTTGGCTAAAGACAGCACATTTCTTCAGCCAGTAGGGATGAGTTGTTTTTCAAGTAGGAAATCCTAGATCCAAATTCCATATTCACCATGTGATCCCTGTGTGACCTGAGGCAGGTCATTCAAAAGCTCTGAACCTCAATCTCTACATCTTATAATGTTGGGAGTGAGCTCAGTGATTTCCAGTGCAAGGCTGTAAGACAAAAGCGGAGCAGTTTGAGTTGACTCCTTCCCTTTCCCAGCCTCCTTTAGGTTGTTGTTGTGATTATTATTGTTTTGTTGTCCTTCATTTTCAAACAGCATCAGTAGCATCATGATGATGACATCTTGACTTGAACAATCATAGATGAGGGCAGTTTGAGTCTGCTTATTTCCCAAATGAATGGAGGTGAACCCCAAACTCTTTTGTCAGTCCCTGGGACAGAGAAAAACCACTCTAAAAATGAACAGAAGGCCACCAAGGTCCAACAGAACTTCTCACCCTATTGCTTTTACCTGGAGGTCATTGAAGGCATATCCAGGGGAAATAGGGAAGGATTTTTATCTGAATATCAGATAACTGGGAATCAATTGCATCTGTTCTATGACTTATGCCAGAGTAGCCTCAAAGGTCCCTTTCCAGGTCTTCATCTAAGTTCTAAAAGCACATGGCCCCTGATACTTCAGCCAGTCTCAATCATGCTTCTTAGCCCATCGGATTGAAAAAAGACATCTGCCCTGCCATTAAACATTCTACAATATTAAATCTCCCCTGACCATGCCCTGGGTAATATCTTTTTTAAATAAAGCTTTTTGTTTTCAAAATATATGTATAGATAATTTTCAATATTCAAACTTGCAAAACCTCATGTTCCATTTTTTTCCTTCCCTTCCTTCAACCCCCTTTTTAGATGGCAAGTGATCTAATATGTGTTGAAAGTGTGCAATTCTTCTAAATATATTTCTACATTTATTGTGCTGTACAAGAAAAATCATATCAAAAAGAAAAAATGAGAAAGAAAACAAAAAGCAAGTAAATAGCAACAAAAAAGTGAAAATACTATGTAGTGATCCATATTCAGTCCCCAGAGTCCTCTCTCTTGGTGCAGATGGCTCTTTCTATCCCAGGACCATAGGGACTGGCCTGAATCATCTCACTGTTAAAAAGAGCCACATCCATCAGAACTGATCATCATTAATATTGCTGTTGCCATGTACAGTGATCTCCTGGTTTTGCTCACTTCACTCAGCATCAGCTCATATAAATTTCTCCAAGTCTTTCTGAAATCATCCTGCTGATCCTTTCTTATAGATCACTAATATTCTATAACATTCATATACCATAACTTATTCAGCCATTCCCCAGCTTATGGGCATCCCCTCAGTTTCCAGTTTCTTGCCACTACAAAAAGAGCTGCCATAAACATTTGTGCCCATGTTGGTTCCTTGTGTAATGTCTTGATTGGTGAGTGAGGCACTACATATTTATGGCTTACTCTCTTTAGGGATCCCTGGGCTTCAGACTCTACTTCTCATCCCGACAGCCTTCTCTTTGCTGTCTCTCCCCTTTGCTGCACACAGGCAGATTTGGGAAGAGGGATCAATAATCTTTCACTATTCTATAAATTTACTAGAATGCTCTGACATTTTCAATGCAGATTATGCAGTTTGTATCCCTAATTCCCAAGAATCCACTCTGTGTGTGTGTGTGTATGCACACATGCACATATTTACACATACACACACACACATATATATGCATATAACCACACATATATACATATATATCAGGGTTTTTGTCTTAAATTGGTTATTTTTTTCTTTGTTTTTAATCAGACTTAGAAGGTTTGGCTTATTTTGAGACCCTAAAACCCTATAGGATAAGGTTTTCCTGCTGATCTAGAAACCCTGAGCAATCACCCTCAAACATTTGATTTCTCTGGGGAGTCCCAGGATGTTCAGGGTTTAGCTTACCCTTTATTTCTTTCTTTAAAACTGAACTGAATTGTCCTTCTGAGACATGAGAGAGAAACTTTTTTTTGAGTATCCCTGTGTCTGACTAAGGCTGTATTCAAGGGGTGATTGATAGTATTCTAGGGACCCAATGGCACTTCCCAGCATTGAGCCAAGCCTGTGACTTTTGGTTTAGAACAGGGGGTTAGCAAGCACTGAAAAGGAAGATGGGATGGCAGGGGATAGATGCCCTCATAAGTGGTTTGGTAGGGAAAAGGTCCCAAGTAAAGGCTGTGCTTCTGGTCAAATGGTAACTGGAAGTCTTTTGTGTTGGTTAGACAGGGATCCCCAAAATCTGGGCTTCTGTTGACCGCAAGCCCAGCATTTCTGGAGGGGTCAAGAGAGGCTTTTTTCCTAAAGTCATCTTTCCTTTGCGTCTTTGTTCCTTTGTCCTTTTCTTCTCTGCTCCTTCTGCAAACGTGGGTGTTCCATGGACATTTTAGCCCCTGTTCGGCTTGGACCACCAGCAAAACCTTTGGATCTCCCAAATCACTGGGTCCTTTGTGAACTGCCATCTCAGAGTACTCCTCAGATGAGGAAAGAAGTCACAAGGAAACAGGAGTGGTTCTGTGGACCCCAGGCTGCCTTGACTGGCTGGGAGAGAGTTCTGTCCTGCACCCCACTCCAGTCCCTGGACCTCTTGGAACAATTCTGTCTCCTCAAAGCCCCAAAGGAAGAGAGAGAGTGAAAGCCGAGCTGCCCCACTTTGTGAGCCCTAGGGTACAATTTAGTCACCCTCACTCAGTTCTTTTGGTCCCACATCCGGTTGGAAGACTTTTTGATTTTTCTCAGTACAAGCCTCTCAGCCAGGCGTTGGGTGAAATGTGGGCTCCACATGAGTTTCCATATGGTTGCCTGGACTGAAATCACACAGGGAATACACATACATCCTAAGTGCTGCCCCCTCCTCCCATAAGTGAGCATACCCCCCTTCCCTGACTCTTTGTTTTCTCTCTCTAAAGCTCCGCTTCTACATTCTGCTCTCGCTCTTACACTCATCTCCAAAACCTCAAGACACTGAGGAAATTTACTGTTGAGATGGTTTATTTTTAGGATGTCACATTATGTAAGGTCGCATGATGGTGTCGTACCTCTCAAAAAACCTCTGTTTTCAGCAAGACTTGGGATTCCAAGTGACATTCAGTCGATTTAAACCGGAGAAAGTCAAACCCACCTCTAAGGACTGCTCAGGAAAACCCAACTACGTCTCCCGAAGAACTCCTCTGATTATTTTTTATTAACAAATACAAACCATACATGTCTGAGTGTTGTTTTTTTTTTTTTTTCCCCAAAGTTGACAGCCTGTACCTTTGTTGCCGGCACTGTTGTTCTGTTAATTAACAATCTTGATGGGAGGGGAAGGGAGGAAAGAAAATAGATGGGATGCAGTTGCTCCCAGTGTGTTTGCAGAGACATTTTCATGGAGGATTTTCAGCACGGAGGCCCTGCAGCAGCCCACTGTCCCCTGGAAAATGCTCTTCTCAGCTCCAAAGGAGGAAGTGTGCCCAGTGTCGCTGACAGCATGATCAACGGCAGCCTCAGAATCAGCTTCAAATATCACAAGGAGCTCCTAACAAGGAATTTACATAAAGCCAGAATGAGAGAACCTTATTAGAGGGACATTTGAAAAAAACATTATATATGAATACATATATTCATTTATTTATTTTGTCTTTTTTTTTTTTTTTGGCTGAATCGGCGGAGTTACTTTCACAAGGAGCTGATCTGAAAAAAAGATTCCTTTTTAGCTGTCAATCATGTCCCCCCTGTATCTTCAGCAACACAGCTCTTTGGATATCACACTGGCTAGAACAGGAGGAGGGTGGGCCAGAAATCCTTGAGCACCACCAAAATACCCATGGATAAGCTAAACTACTTATTAGCTTTATTGCCAGCCAAGGGAAAATTCTTGTGTATAATTATACGTCTTGCCAAGTTAACAGTGGGAACTGGCAACGATGCTGGGGGACTGCTTTTCTGGTCCTCATGTCCTCAAGATCAGAAATGGCCTGTTCTTCTCCAAAGAAATATGGGGTTGAAGTTGAAAAAAAAACTCACTTTCTTCCTTCTCTCTTATTCCACGGGGTCCATTGAGACTGTGCTGTTCACATAGTCCTGATATCTTCAGCATACAGAGTGTGTCCAAAGGGGTTTCAGCACCCTTGACCCTTGGGGTCAGGAATTGTGTCCAATCCCATTAATGGAGTCTAACCAGGAGTAAATGGAATGACCCAAAGGACACTTGTCAGTAATGAGTCAGGGCTAGTGTTTCCTTTCATCATCATCAGAACTTATCTTCTTCCCAGGTTATTTCCACAACCCAAACGTTAGGAGGCTGCCAGGAATTCCTGTGGAATTCCTCATCATCCCAGAATATGTGGATACTTGCAGGTTTAGAGCTAGAAAGGGGAGGAAAGGCCATTATGCTAACCACCCCATCTTATAGATGAGCAAGCTGAGGCAAAGGATGCTAAATGATTTCCCCAATACTAGACAGAGAGCAAGCAGAGAAATAAAAGTCTGGAGGGTGGTCCTCCTACTATTTAATTCTGCCTACCTACAGCAGTTATATCTGGAGGTGAGCTGGAGTGAACACAAATTGGCTAGTGAGAGCTGATGGTTAAATTTTCAGTGTGAACATTTGGATCTCGGAAATTGGCAAACATTATATACTGAGACTTGATTTAGTCTCTCTTTAGACTTAAAGTGATGGAGAAAATGTTAATAATGCTGGTTCAAATTAAAGGTTAGTCATGGAAACTTTTTTTTTTAAAGTTTGTTGTTAAATATTTACCAGTACATTGTTCTTATAGCTTGCCCTCAAGTTTGCAGATAGTGATTAGTAAGTACAAAGAGCTTTGCAAATACAGTCTCATTCACACCACAAGCCTGAGAAGAGGATGTTATGATTATTCCCATTTTACAGATGAGGAAGCTAAAGCAAACATAGGTTGAGCGATTTTCGTATCACACAGCTAGTAAAAAAAAGTGATGAGGCTGATTTGAACTCAGGCCCATTTAACTCCAGCCTCAGCACTTTAGCATTTTATGGTTCCACTGCTATATTTTGATATAAATATGAGTATGTATGTTTTTATATACAGCACATCCACACATATAACATAAACATAGCATATGGAATATATAGGATATAGATACAATGCATAAATGGCATTTATACCCATATAGTGCATATATGCATATATTTTGTACATATATGTATTCTTATACACATATATATTATTTTTCCTAATTTTCCAATTAAAAGCAAATTTATTGAAGATAAGGACTCTATGTTGTTGTATCCCTAGTATCTAACACAGTCCTTGGTATGTACTAGCCTTTTAATAGTTAATTACTTGTTGATGAATTAATTGAGCACAGGATCTGTTTTCCATCTTGTTTCCCATATTCTCAGAACTACCAGAAGAGCCTGCACACAGTGGGCAGTTAATAAATGCTTTTTGGCTCGCCTGGGCAGGAGGAGAGGAAGAGTGCTATTCTGAGGGGGTGACAGTGAATAATTAGCAACCTTTACCATCCTCTATCCTGTAGCTTTGAGCCCCGTCTCATTTGTAAAGCTCTCTGGTGTTGAAATCTTTACAAACTGCTAACTCATTAGAGTTGATAGATTATTGATCTGATCTTACAAGAAGATGTTTTGGGCCAGAACCTGAAACAAGGTACTAAGTAGAACTAATTAATACAATTCTTGTGTTCACACCTTTACTCATTGGACTTCACAACCATGGGAGATTCACAAAGTTAACTGTGTAACTTTGTGAATTCACACCTCCCTTGAAGCTCTAAGGGCCAGAGAGCACTATAGGAGAAAACCCATAATCCCTCTCTCATATCCCACAATTCCTTTCTCTCATATAAAACAGACAGAGGCTCTCGGGGAGAGTTGAGCTGACGATTGAGAAGGCTCTCTCAGAGGCACAACTAGAATCATCTTCATCTCACACCACTGTGGTGGCTGGGCTCCTGCACTTCCCCCACTGAGACCAAGCTGGTCTGAAAGACTCGCCAGAAAGCTGCCGAGCCCCAAGTGAAGGAGACAAGAGATTCATTCCATCTCCAGAACCTTTGGATTTGGAGACATTCGGAGGGAGCTTTTGGAACCAAGCAGAGAGATAGACCTCTAAGCTAACCGGGCTATATTGAAGGCAATAAAAGATCTGAACTTTTATCACCTGGCTGCATTTGGGGTAATTATTGATCTGTTATTGATCTGAACTGCAACTAAGGCTGCCTCCAGTAAACCTCCCTGAGAAACCTGCTTTCTCCCAGAGAGAACCATCATATTATATTATTTTAAAGAAGAAAAAAGAACGCCACACTCTGGGAATGCTTGACTCCGTCTCCACAGTTCATCCCTTCCTGGGAGGCTTGACTTTTGCCATGGCTTTTAACTGCTCTCTCTGATACCCAGAGAGCTCTATCAGAAGTCACATCTTCACCGTATCCCATCACCTCAGTTTCTCAAAGCATCCCTGAAATCCCCGATATGTTCAGGTTTTTAAGCCTTGTCGCCGTTCTGGATATCTTTCAGCAAAACCGAGATTGCTGATTGCAAAACGTTTTCTTCGGCATGTCTAGTGCCTTGATATTTTAAGCAAAATGAAAAAAATACCAGGGGGTGATTTACCCTCTGGCAGTCTAGAGATAGTGTGCAGGTAAAATATGATTCGTGTATAGCTGAGGGAAAATCCAAATAAATCATAGTCAGAGGCTACCGCATAATGGGAGCAGATCCAAGGATGACCCAACTCAAGTTCCCAGATGCAGCCCTGGGAAAAAAAAAAGAATTTTCATGATAATTAGACCGTTTCCAGTCTGTTATCATCATCAGAGGTCTGTGATACATGAAATGTAGGTCAAAGCATTCAGTTCTCTGCAATATTTATCTCTTAGACAGGAGTCATGATGGGCTTGTCCCTTCAGTGGCAATAAGATCCAAGAAGACTTAGCAATACCTTTAGGATGATTGAAAGCATAAAGTGACTGACTTAGACATCTGCAGGGTATTTGTTCCAGGCTCTGGGATTAAGATTATTGAGTTCTAGATATTGGATTGCTTGCCATCTGAGTAGAGGGTGGGGGGAAGGAGGAGAAAATCTGAAACACAAGGCTATGCAAGGGTCAATGTTGTCAAATTATCCCTGAATATGTTTTGAAAATAAAAAAACAAAACAAAACAAAACAAAATTTATAAAAAGATTATTAGATTCTTCCCAAAAGAATGGAAGCATAAAGGAATAATTCCCAGAGCATCTGTGCATTTACCTTCCAAGTCTTGGCCATGCTTCTGGTCTGAACTCACATTTTTAAAGGAATTAGAAAACATTTTGTTTATATAAGGTCGTATGGTAAATGGAACAATTACCTCATAAGGATCCCTTGGGTGGGGAAGTACGGGTACCTGTACAGGCAACATTTTCTCCATGATGGGGAGACTGAGGCTAAGAAAAATCAATTGCCCTCATTCAAAGAGTCAATAAGTGAGAGGGCTAAGATGCTAGACCAAATTCAGGTGTCTTTCCACAAGTCAATCAATCAATCTATAACTATTAATTATACACCCAATCTATGGTAGGTATTGTGCTAGATAATTTTTCTCACAATATAATTAAGCAACCAATTAGTCATTATTATTAGACATTATGAGATACTAGACAAATGTGCAACACACAGACATTTGTCTAAGGGAAGCAGTGACAAACAGTGATTTCAGAAGACAGAAGTACCCCCCCATCTCTTGGCAAAGAGCAGATGGATTAACAATATTAAAAACCATGGAAAACCAACCAGAACATTACATATGTTTATTGGGTTTGTTTGACTATGAGTATTGTCTACAAGGGAGAGTTAGTGGGGAGTGCTGCAGATATATGTGCATGTGTGTATGCATATATGTGTAAATGGATATATGTGTGTGTGCGCATGTATATATATGTAAATGAAACCATTTTATTTTCAATCAACAAGGGAGAAAGAAATAGAAAAGTGGGCACAAAAAATACAACAATGTTATTGCCATATGCATACTGTACGATCCTACCAGTGTTGGCAATGGCACCTTCTAAGTACCCTCTGTGCCAGGACCCACCACTTGGATAACGGAGTGAAAAACTCCTCCCAAAACCTCCATTTAAATGGGGGAGAGCATCTGACTATTTCTTTATTCTTCTCCATAATAAACCCATAATGAATATTTTGCTTCTCCCCCCCACCACTCATTTTTAGTTTGCTTTCTTTTTTTGGGGGGGGGGGGAGGAGGGTGTTTTCTCCCATTAGATTATGAGTACTTAAAGGCAGCCATTGTCTCTTTTTTTTTTTTCTTATGTGTATCCTCAGCATAACATAGGGCCTGGAATATTGGAAATATTACTAAATTATATTTATATATGTGTGTGTATGTGTGTATAGTATATGTATACTAATATACCTCTTTATTTTAGAGAGATATTTATAAAAATATTAGATAGACTTTTAAAAATTATATATGCATTTCAAATTTAAATGTTTTTAATATAATTCTTTTTATTACTCATGCTTGTATATTAAAATGTTTTAGCGAAGTACCTGAAACACAGTTGACAACTTACTAAAAATTTACTAAGGGACTATGCTGATAATTATTATTAATTTCATTAAAGAAAAAAAAATAAGAGCTAAAAGAAATAACATTCAATTGTTTGATGACTTTGAGAGTTATTACTTATTATTTAAATGCCTGCCCTCTCCAGAGAACTAAAAGAGCGATTAGAATCTGGGCCAGGCTTTTTGTATTTCATGGGGAAAAAAAAATCTGAGGAAGTACTTGGGACATTTTAATATTTATTTTTCCTATTAATATCAGCCTCACTTTCCAGGCTGAATTGGTAGTTGCAGGAGAACCTTAATTAAATTATGAGAAAATGATGTGAATCGAGGTGGCAATACACGACAGGTAAATGAGTGGTAGCCTGGGCTCAGCAGAATCGTGGGTTCAAATCCTCATTCTGGAGCTGAATAGTTGTGTGGCCATTGGCAAGCCCCTCCGCTGCTCTGTGATTCAGTCTTTTCAGCCATAAATAAAAAAAGATGGTGACAATAGTAGCTCTCACACAAGCCTATTATGAGGATCACAGAGTGATGCCAATCTTAGAATTCTAATAATGTATTATCATTAACTACTATTTAAAACTGGAAGGGCTGAATATGAACTCTAGTTCAGTTATTTAACACTTTTGTAATATTAGGAAAATGATTTTATGTTTGAGGGCATCCATTTTCTCATCTGTAGAACAAGGAGATTAGATTTCATGAATCGAAGTTCTGTTTTTAGCTTTTAAATCCTAGGATCCTTTTAGTTGGTTTTGTTGGAATAGAATCTGTGATTTTAGCCTTGTGAGAGTAATCCTGATATGGAAGTTCCAGATGTAGGTAAGTACTCATCCATAGCTTAAAGTTCTAGAAAGTTTCTTGGACACACTCAGATATTGTAAACTTCCTAGGGTCACTAAGTTGTATGTATCCTTGGACAAGATTTTCCTGGGTATACAGTTCTTTATGCTTAATGCTATTCTGGATTTTATGAATTTATTATCTATTATAGCTACATATAGACATATATCTCTATATGCATGCATAAAATCCACACATCAGTCAAAAAACTAAAAGACAAAAGAAAAAACAAAATATAAAACAGATTTTGTCCCTTACCAGAAAAAAAAAGTTAAACTTGATAGTTGATTCCTTATAAGCATATATTATAAACCTATTTTATTGAGTTTCTTGCTGAACTCAATAAAAATGTACAGTATTTATAGAAAGTCTTAAGCATCTGAAATGTGATTTCTGCTGCTCTTAAACCTCCAAAGCAACAATTTATTGAAAGAGATAGATAAGTGGTAGAGTACAAGACCTAGAAATTGAAGTAGGAAACCTTGAATTCAAATCCTGCCTCAGAGACTAAATAGCTGTGCAATCCTGTTAAATCAATTAACTGCTCTGTTTCCCTATCTGTAAATGAGAAAATAATATTGCCACACACACCCCAGTTTATGTGTTGTGAGAACTAAATTATATATGTGTGTCTGTGTGTGTGTGTATGTATGTATGAATATAGATCTATGCTTAGGTATATGTATTTATACACACATGCCTATACATATACATTTATGCATATACAATACACACACATACATAATGATTGGAGATCTGAATTTGGATAAGGAAGTCTAATTCTAATTTTGACTCTTACACTGAGTGGGTGTATGTCCATAAACAGGTCCCTTTATGTCCCGAGAAATTTTCAGTCTTTCTTTAATGGGATAAATTTGGGACCTGCATTGATAAAAGAATTTCTAACATCAAAAAAAAAAAAAAATACAGTATTAGCCAGATCCTCTGAATTAATCTCCTTATCTTCAGGTTTAGATTGTGTATGTGAAACATCTTTCCCAAGATCACACAAATAGCAAGCATCATTGATGGGATCATTGATGTAAAAAAACAAACAAAACAAACAACAACAACAACAACAACAACAACACGGTAAAGCTACAACCTAAGATGTGGGAAAAGATAGATATCCAGGAATAATTTGTATATTTTTAGTTTACTCATTTGAATATGTGTCTATATGAGAAATAGACTTTAAGCTATGTCTATTTCTCACATATGTGTGTTACACATACATACACACACACACACACACACACACACACACCAGCACCAAGTAGAGTACCTGTAATATTGTAATTACTTTAAAATGTTTATTGCATGAGATTGGTTAAGATATGAGAGTCAAGTATCTTCTTTAAAATTTCCATTGCAGGTAGAAACTAACTTTTCAAAGATCAAAAACAGATTGAAGTTTATGGATGGCATGGGCTTCTAAAATCTATTTTTTCTTCAATTCCCTTTCCCTGAATCTGTATTATTATGCTTGGCTCTAGTTTTCCACAATAATAAGACTGCTAATTAGCTCAAATAATTTTTTAAATGAGCAGAATGATTCAGAGCAGAGGGAGCAGAGTAGGAAAGATTCATGTTATAAATTTTCAGTAAAATTCAGGAAAAGGACTCTTTTCCTAAATATGTATGTTTACATGCATGCTAATTTCATTGAATTTCTTTCAATTAAATTTCATTTAATTATATTTCATGCCATACTGGATTTTAGCCTCAAATTCTAGTCCTAGCTCTACTGATTATCTGTATGACCTTTATTCTGATACACAACCGTTGTATAGCTCTCAGTTTCTTTATTTGGGAAATGAGATTATGGTAAGTGATTTTAAATTGACTTCCAATTTGAAAGCGTGGTGCGGAGGAGAAAAGTAAAAAGAAAGAAAACAAAAATGTCCTCCCGAGGTAATTGTGAAAGATGCACAAATGCAAGGACAAACTTGAGTGGATAAAAATGATTATAATTTATTGGAGAAGATAAGAAAACAAAAGAAGGCAACAGCGGATTGGTTTGTGAGATTCTGAGACATTGATTATTGTGGAAAATAGTTAAATATCTTCACTAAATTGCCATGAAACAATGTTAAATTACAATTAACCTGTGTGGCAACTTCATATTTGTTCCAGTAAAATTTAATTACCTAAATAAACCCAAGTGATTTACCTATGCAACTAGAACCATCCATTTTTTAGTTAAGAAAAGATGTATTATAGATCCATCCAAGAGTCCAATCAATGGAGAATAGTAAAGAGCCAACACATACAGGAAAAAAAAATCAATATTGATTGTCAAAGACTTAAATTCAATGCATTTTAATATATATACACAATACAGATTAAACCCAAATTCCAGCTAATGTCCTCATTAGCCAGCTATTCTTGACATTAGTCTGAAAGGGCTTTAACATTGTTATCACAATAAGAGACACTAAAGACCAATTAGCACTTCAACTGTGTGGATAGCACAATTGAAGACAAGACCAGTTAATGAGCAAATACTGGGCTCCTTACTATAATGCTATTTGGTAGACTTGTCTAGCTAATATTAGGATTATCTAGCTAATACTCATAATATAGAATTATGCTCCAAATTTAGAGTTGGAAAGAACATTGGAAATTACTTATTCAGTCCCTTTATTTTTACAAATAAAGGAATTGAAAGCCAAAGAAGTCATCTGTTCACAATGACTACAATTATAGTAGGTGACAGGTATTTCCCTTTTCTCCCTTCTCTATCATTGTCGATCGAGGGTTAACTCTTTCCAGTCTCCCCATTCGCAAGAATAGAATGACCTTCAACTCTTTATTACCTTTCTCTTTTTTCTTTCAATATTGAATCAGTTTTGAAGTTTTAGCCACTTTTCCTTTAACCACTTCTCTCTACTCATAAAGGCACCACCCTTAATTAGATCCTCATCAAATCTTACTTGAATGATTGTCCAAGCTCCCCATTGGTTTTCTTGCCCCGAATTTCTCTTTTTCCCCATCTGTTCTCCAAGCAGCAACAAGAATGATATTTCTAAATCACAGGGTTGATCATGTTATCCTTCTCTATCCTACTGGAAGAAACCTCACAAATCCCAAGACCTCTAGAAAAATATGCAAATTCCTTGACTTACCATTTAAAAGATGTCCAGTTCTGGTCGAAACCCATTTTTCTTTATTGTTGTGATACGAGAGTCACCTGCTAGTGGCTGCTGGAAATCTAACTCAGACCTGTAGAATGGCTCTTTTCATGTGAGAGGATGACGATGATACAAAGAGTCTGAGAGGCATCTGCTGTTCTCTAAGCTCCCCACTGAGAGTCCCTTGCATTCACCAACCTCTCTCCTCCTCCCTCTGCCTCCAGTTTATTTCATTCCCAATCCACAAGCAACACCTTTGTCAGTAAAGGCCACTTTGTAACTCTTTCAAGTGTTATGATTCACAGCTGTGGAGGCTCTCGGAGAATTGACTTGCCAAGTCCTTAACACTTTATGACTTTCCTTAACAAATCTAGATGGGGAAGACGCTTAGGCTTTCTGGGCAAAACAGAAACAGCTTCTATTTACATTCACTCTGAGTCAATCAGGGCTCAAACAAGTGAGGGTCATCCTCCCCGCCACACACACACACACACAATTACACACACACACACACACACACACACACAATTCTTTGTGACCATTGTCTGCCTCATTTCTTAGTCTTAATCACTGGTTGAATGTTGCCTCAATCAAACTAAACCTGTTAAAGACCTCAGTCTCCCACTACATCCAAGGATCCCATCTCCAGTCCCCTTGATCTGTGTCTAGCCACTGGACCCAGATGGTGCTGGAGAGGAAAGTGTTGACCTTGTCCAGCCTTCTCTCCTTTAAATCCAATTCACTTGCACGTCCAGCATCACCTCCCTGATACCATGGTCTTCTCTGACAAGAAAGAATAAGCACCAACTCTCTCAATCTCTATTTTGTCCTAACTATCCTATTCCCCGTTCTCATGTAAAACATTGTAGGTTCCTACCTCACAGCTGGCACTGGTTTACCGGTGCTCACCTCCATGCCCTTCCTCACCTCCAACTTAGTTTCCTTTGAGATTTACTTCCTGGGCTTCTGACTTCACAAGACCTAACTACTCCCAGCTGCTAGCACAATCCTCACCTCCTGAAATTATTTTTTCATCACTATGTGTGTGTGTGTGTATACATATTTATATGTCAGTATTTATATAGTATATAGAAACAGGTGACATATATGTATCTAGATATACATGTTTGTTGCATTACTTGTTCATGCTGTTTATTTGATAGAATGTAAGTTTATAATGTAAGAACGGTAAAGAGTGTTTTTCTTCTTTCTTTTTGTATATACCACTGACCAGGCACAGTACCTGCTTAATAAATGTGGAGTGACTGATTGGATGTCATAATATTTGAGCAGCCAGGGTGACCTCTGCACCCTGATAAAGCATTGTAGTAGGATTTCAGCAGAGGCAAAGAAAATCACACTTGAGAAAACTCAAGGGATTATCCTCTCCAAAAGAAATACTGTTTGTGAATTTGCTCATTGCTGGGCTGAGCTGCAGAAATCACTCCATGCCCTGCCTTTAATTTGAACATACATAAACAAGTACAAGGAAAGGAGAAAAAAGACAAGCTGTTCTTTGAGTGCCTAGCAACCAGGAGAACTGGGAGGGGGGGGGAAGCACCTTTATCAACCTCAGCTCAGGTCTGGCCTTTCCTTGTTAAAAGTAAAGGCAAGCTTCGAAAATTATGTGTGGGGGCAGCTGCAGGTGCAGTGAAGTGGAGCTTGCACTGGACCTGGAGGCAGGAAGACTGCCTGTTCCAATTCTGCCTCAGACACGGCTTAGCTGGGTGACCGGAGGCAAATGACAAGGCTCTTGCCAATTTTGTTTTAGGTAGAATTATCCGGTGAATGCTAAGAAAAACCGAACTTGTTATCTTTCCCTCCAACTGCTCTCCCAAACTTCATTCTTACTATGGAGGGGGTTTCTGGGCTATCCATCCCCCAGACTTACAGCCTACATCATCACAAATACTGCACTCCCCTTCTCACCCACCTTTCCAATCTGTGGCCCCCCATTTGATTTTCAGACATGACCACTTCTCTGGTACAGACTCTTACCTCCTCCTGCTTGGATTATATTAATAGCTTAGTGGATGCCCTAATCTTTCCCGCCACAAATCTTTCTCCTTCCCAATGGATCTTCCATTCAACAGTCAAAATTATCTTCCTAAATTGCAAGTCTGACCATGCTATTTCCCTACTCCATAAATTTCAGTGGCTCTAGAACCAAATACAAAACCCTCTATCTGGCATTCAAAGCTCTTAATAACTTGACCCCTTCTTGTGGCTTCAGTCTTTCCCACCCTCCCCACCACATCCTCTTCAATCCAGGGATATGGATCTCTTTGTTATTCTTTAAATAATACATTTCCTTTCCTACCTCCCCGTATTTCCACTGGCTTTCCCTCATTTTTGCTGTTCCTTGGATCAGATACTTCCTCTCCTACATCCTTGTATTTCCACTGACTTTCCCTCATCTTTGCTGTTCTTTGGATAAGATATTTCCTCTACTCCATCCTTGTATTTCTACTGGCTCTTCCTCATGCTTAGAATGCTCTCTCTCCTCATCTCTATCTCCTTGCTTCCATGGCTTGCTTTAATCTTTAGCTCTTGAATCTTACCTTTAAGTCTTTAGTCTTAGATATCATGTCATTTTCTAATATATATATATAGCCTTTCCCAATCCCTCCTAATTGTATTGCTTTCTATACTGTCCATTGATTATCTCTTATTTATCCAGCATATGATTTGTTCTCCCCTGCCCCCATTTTCCCCCTGTTATTTCTATCATTAGACATTTAGCTACTTGAGGGAAGGGGCCCTCTTTTGCTTTTCTTTGTATCCTCAGAGCTTAGCCCAATACCTGGCCCACAATGGATACATAATAAATAGGTATTGACTGATTGACTTTGAATATATTTGCTTGTGTGATAGTCATTATGTATCTGGGAAATAGAAATCACTATTATCCTTATACTATAAATTAGGAAACCTAAAGTTCATAGAATAAGTAACGTGACCAGTGTTTCACTTCTGCTAAGGGTCTGAGGTAGGTTTGGAATCAGATCTTCCTGGCTTCAAGCCCAGAACTATCCAAAATGCCCCCATTATCTTTTGTGTCTGAATACACATGCCCTTTTGCCATTACAACCAAATCAGTTTCCCTAGAGTTTAAGATTCAAATGTCCTATGAAGGAAACACTTTTTTTTAATTGGCCAAAATTGTTTGGAGCTATTTTGGGAAAATTCCAATGATGGTGAAAGGTATTTCATTAAGGAAGACAAATTTCTATTTACTTGTATTGATTTTTGTTCAGTGATATAAGAAGAATGGAACATTGGAAAGCAAGAGTGGGTGAGGACCTCTTCCCATGACTGTTGTAATGACAGGATCTTTTAGAGCCACACCTCTCAGCCCCAATAAATCATTAAAGCCATTTAGGGAAGGCAGCTTTAGAAATCCAGCTTAATAGGATTTTGGATACCCTGGAAAATTTATTTACCAGACTACGTCATTGTCAATTTTTGATCACGTCCACTTTTTTTATTCATTGAATTGCTAAGAAAACTGGTCATCTCCGTTGGAATGAATTTACCCTTGTCTTCCCCTCTTTCAAGAGTTGTACAATTAAAAAAAAATGTAGAGATACTCTGTATTGTTCCTATCTGAGAATAAGAAGGTCTACATGAGCCAAATATTCATCAGAAACAATGAAGAGGAGGAGGAGAAGGAGGAGGAGGAGGAGGACAATGATAGATCTTTTAAAATGCTCTATTTTACTAGTCATTAAATTTCATGAAGTCAGGAATTTCAAACTCAACACCTTCCCATGGTGTAGATGCTTCTGGTGTCTTACCATCCACTGACTGTGTGACTGAGCAAGTTTTCTATGTTCAAGGGTAATCTTTCATCATCTAAGTAACAGGTAACTTACTAAATTGTGACATATATTGGTAGAAGCTTCCACAATGAAAGTTCTTTAATCAATTAAATTAAGTCTGTCCCAAAGAAAAAAAATATTATATTCAGGGGGAAAAAAATACATCAAGAGGCTAAGAACTCCAAGGAGCTGAGATGTGGTGTTCAGCTCCAAGATCCAGTGGTCACTGCCCTGAGATAAGAACCTTGATTCTTTAATGACCATTTCCATACTATTGGAGCATCACATTAGAGCACAGTGTTCTGCAAGTAGAAAGCACTTCACGAATGTCAGACTCAATTTTCTAGGAAGTACAGAATCATAGATTGGGAAAAGAAGAGAAGCTTTCTCAGATTAATTTCTTCTATAGATTTTATAGTCTTCTTTGACTGCTTTCCTGTCAATGCCCTTTGGGAAGTAAGTCTGCCGAAACCATGATTCTATTTCCAGAATCACGTTTTTGAATGTAAAAAATTAAAAAAAATAGAAAATTACAAATGAAACCAATTATATATCATTGCCCACAGGTTATTTCAATGATATGAAGTGCTTGGAATCCCATTAAGGAGGTGCCATTAAAGGGAAATATGTCTGAAATGTCCCAATTATATATGAACAGGATGTCACAGCACAGAATCACAATCTTTTGGTTGGAGTTTGTTTGAAAGGGGTCCACGGCTGATAATAACCACAACCAATACTGATATGGTACTTATACTGTGCCATCCCTTTTCAGATTCTTATCTCATCTGATTCTCCCAGAAACCCTGGAAGGCAGGTGCTATACTTATCCCTATTTTATAGATGAGGAAACTGAAGCAAACAGAGGTTAACCAATTTCTGCTCTGATTTTGTACTTTTTCTTTAAACTGGAATTTTCCATCACTCTTCTCAGCTGATGTAAAACCCTTTTGTTTATTCCAACTGCCAAACTACAGTTGAGGAAATAGATTCAGGGAGTTAAGGGACTTTTTTGAGGTCATATAGCTAGATGTAAGTCCAGGTCTTCTGCCCCCCAGTTGAATGCATTTTCCGTAGTATATTGTCTCTGCTTTCAGTAAAACACTTCTGCTTGTTTAAATATTCTGTCTTTCTTCTATATCTGGAGGAATACATCAAGGAGCTCACCATTCTCAAAGCTAGAATGACCTGGGTTCAAGCCTGTGATTCCAGTCGTGATGCTACTACCAAAATCTCCAATGTTAGTTTAGAAATTATTATGATATGTACAAAAATGTTTCTAGGAACTCTTTTTGGGGCATCAAGGAGTTGGAAATTGAATGGATGTCCATCAATTGGGAAATGGTTGAAAAAGTCATGGTATATGAATGTGATGGAATATTTTTGTTCCATAAGAAATGATGAATAGATGAATTTCAGAGAAACCTGGAAAGACTTACATGAACTGATGCAAAGTTATATGAGCAGAATTAGGAGAACATTTAACACAGTGACAAAAATAAAATGTGATGATCAACTTTGATAGATTTAGCTCTTTTCAGTAATACAGTGATCCATGACAATTCCAAAAGACTTCTGATGGAAAATATCATTCAAATCCAGGTATGTAGGCTGACGGCAGATCGAAACATATCATTTTGACTTCCACCCCTTTTCTTGTGATTTTTCCATTTCACTCTAATTTTTCTTTCATGACAAAACTAATGTGGAAATATGTTTAAGATGAATATACATGTATAAATTATATTAGATTTCTTGCCATGTTGGAAAAGGAAGGGAGAGAAGAAAGAAGGAGGGAGGAAAAAAAATTGGAGCTCAGGATCTTACAAAAATGAATGTTGAAAATTATCTTTACATTTAATGAAATGCTATAAGTGAGGGGGAAAGAAATTATGATATAATTAACTTGTAACTTTACTTTCAGTGATTTCAGCAACTCTAGAAGATTCCAAGAAGATACTGACCTGCAATAACAGAGCAGTTTCCTCCCCTTGCCATTGCTACCCTGATGAAATCACAGGTCCCCTCCATACTCCTATTCTTTTCTTCATATTATTGGGATACACACTGGAAATTCACTTAATCTCTTAGTGAACCTGTTAACTAACTCTCTAAGACTGGAAATGACAAAGCAAAGAATGATATGCTTTTGTAGAAGGGATTGCCGCAAGAGAAGTCCAGAATTAAAATCAAATAGATCCAAGTTTAAAGCTGGGAGTTCATATAGGTACCACTCCATTATCCCCGCCAACCTCAAGAACATATGCCTGTTTTTGAGACAGGTAATAAAGTTAAATGACTAGCCCACGGTCAAAGAGACAATAAGAACCAGAAACAGAATTCAAGTCTAGGTCCCTGACTCCAAATTTAGCAATTTTTTCTGCTTCTTGTTTCTTTGTTTCAAAGGAAGTGGGGTGGAGGAGGTGATTTATTTTGGAATATCTATTTAGATCACATGAGTACTTAGGCACATCTATGATCACATTGAATATTAGCAGAGATGAAGTTAGGAGCCACATCCACATCACAGATGCTGACCTCAACCTTCTTAGACCCAGAACCCAGCCCTCTGCTGTTTTTAATCCATCATTCACCATCAATCTATGGCAATATAAAAAGAGGAGCTTTGGAAGCTTTCTTGATACTTGGACGTGGAGATGAAAGAGCTTCCCTGAACTCTCATTTTTCCTCATGGATGCACCCTTTCTTGGCATATTCCCCAAAATAAAGCTGATGATCCATAATACCAGGAGGGGAGGAGGGAAAGGCAGGAGATTTTTATATTGCTATAAATGGAGGAGTTGTTTTTGCAGAATCTAAAGGATGGAAAGAACCTTAGAAGCTAATCCCTTTCATTTCTAAAACATGGTGGAAGGAGAATGCCCCCTCCCATCTACTTCACAAAGTCATCCAGATTTTGCTTATAAATCTCCAGTGGGGAGGAACCCTCCCTTACCCTTTGGGACAGTTTTCATTATTAGAAGAAGGCATCTCCTGACATTGAGACTAAATCTAGCTCTTTGAAACATCCCCGATCATTGCTTCTAGTTCCTCCTTCTGGGACCAGGCAGAAGAAATTGAATCTTTTCTCTCTGTGACAGTCCTACGCATACATGCAAACAGCTTTCATATTCCTAGGAATCTTCTTGTTGGGATAAAATCCATGAGAGAAGCACTAACTGGGTTGTTTTTTTTTTTTTCAGTCAATATTCAGTATTAAGTTTTCTTGGACTCATCTTCAGGTGGCATGAATTCAAAGCCCTTCACCATTCTGGTGGCTCTCTTTAAACATTTTCCAGTATATTAATAGCCTTCCTAAAATATAAAGCTGGCATTTCTAGTGTTAACATCAGATTAAGATGGTCTTTTGTGATCATCCCAGGAAGTTAAACTGTAAGAATCTAAAAGTAAATACTGATCAAATTTGCAATTAGCTGTAATTAAAATAGAAAACTAGAGCCCAACAATTAAATATCATTTAGGGAAATGAATACATTTAACCATGGTATGTTTAATTAAATGTTATACTGTCACCATCAAAAATCAATATGGTTTAATTTATGTTTTTAAATTAGTACCTTCTTGCATTCTAATTGGCAGATTGTCTGTTCTCAAATGCCAGAAATATTCACTTGAACAATTTAGTTGTTTTTTAACTATTAATGTTTTCCATATATGGTGTAATGATGTGACATATATAACTATGATCTGATATAGTGCCATGCTTAATGTCGTTATATTTTAAACAGGACTCATTTTAACTCCCATATCTAAAAATGTAAACTTCCTTTTATCAAAAAAGAAAAATGAGTTTTTTTTTTTTGTTTTGGGTTGTTTTTCTTTTTTTTTTTTTTTTTTTTATTTTTAAAATAACAATTATCTCTATTAAATGCTACATGCCCTATAGAATACACATACCTTTATACTGTGAACAATTCACATGAAAATAGATTAATTTTTAATTATTTTAGATTAGTAAATTTTAATATCTCTTCCCTCTTGATATGTGATGGTAAAAATAAGAAAAAAATATAGATAATGATAAGGTCATATATAGTAATCATTTAAAGATGAAAGTCAGCTTAAAATAGCATCTAATGTCTAACACAGTATAAATATTAGATATTGTGTTTTAATAAATAAATATTTTTCATGTAATAGTTAGCTTTCATATAGCATTCACTATGTACCAAGCACTTTTTCAAATATTATTTCATTTCATTCTCCCAAGCCTTACTCCCAAGGATGGAGTAAGTGGTATTATTATCTCCATTTTATAGTTGAAAAAACTGAGATAGGCAAATGTTAAGAGACATGCAAAGAGTCATATAATTATAGCTAGTGAGTGTTTGAAATCAAGTCTTCCTAGCTGTAAGGTCACCTTCCTATCTATTTCACCACCATGGAGAGATCAAGAGAGCTGCCACTGCAGTGTTACTTCTGACATTCTGGTGAAGTGACACTAAACAAATGATCAAACCTTTCAGAGCTCTGGTTAACTTTCTCTGAGAAGGATGACTTGAACTGAGAAAGGATAATTCTTGATAGGAGCTTTCAATAGCTAGGAAGGAAGGAAGGAAGGAAGGAAGGAAGGAAGGAAGGAAGGAAGGAAGGAAGGAAGGAAGGAAGGAAGGAAAGAAGGAAGGAAGGAAGGAAGGAAGGAAGGAAGGAAGGAAGAAGGAAGGAAGGAAGGAAGGAAGGAAGGAAGGAAAGAAGGAAGGAAGAAGGAAGGAAGGAAAGAAGGAAGGAAGGAAGGGAGAGAGGGAGGGAAGGAGGGAGGGAAGGAAGGAGGGAGAGAAGGAGGGAGGGAAGGAAGGAGGGAGAGAAGGAGGGAGGGAGGAAGGAGGGAGGGAGGAAAGGAGGAAAGGAGGGAAGGAGGAAAGGAGGAAAGGAAGAAGGAAAGGAGGAAAGGAGGAAAGGAGAGAAGGAAAAGAGGGAGGAATGGAAGGAGGGATGGAAAGAATAAAGGAATGGAGAGAAAGAAAGAAAGAAAGAAAGAAAGAAAGAAAGAAAGAAAGAAAGAAAGAAAGAAAGAAAGAAAGAAAGAAAGAAAGAAAGGAAGGAAGAAAGAAAGAAAGAAAGGAAGGAAGAAAGAAAGAAAGAAAGAAAGAAAGAAAGGAAGGAAGGAAGAAGGAAGGAAGGAAGGAAGGAAGGAAGGAAGGAAGGAAGGAAGGAAGGAAGGAAGGAAGATAGTTTGTGAATATAAAACAAGCAATTCAATGTAACAAGCATTTCTTAAGCATCTGCTGTCTAGGAGGTAGACATACAAAGACAAAAATGAAATGGTGTTGCCTTCAAGTAACATCCTCCTAAACATGGAGTCTCTGGTTCCCATGGAAGGCGACTCACACTTGAAAGGTGTTCACATATTCCTTATTCCTCCTCCACCATGAGTTATCTAAGGTTACATGAAAGCTAAGGAATGAATGAGGGACTTACCACACTCCTTGGATCTATAGGATCTCTTCCCTCTGTGAATCCCAGGTATTATTTGGTGTGAGTTTCACACACATACAAACAGATGTGACGTTCAGAACATAATACAAGGTGAACAATACAGGGACAGCATATGCCCTTGCTGTATGAAGGAGCCAGTTGATTTTCTGGTCATATTAATTTCTAATAGCATCGTTCGTAACAATTCTTGTACTCAATTTGTGCCTCATTTTACTTATCTATAAAATGGGGACAATAATGTCACTTGCCAAATTGACAGACCTATTATACCAATAAGATGAGATAATGAGTGAAAGCTTTTTTTTTTAATGTGGAAGATATGTTATTAGTTTGTAGCTTCTGTTGAAATCCTCCTTTGATCTTGATAGGGAGAAGGCTGTATAAGTGGAACATGAATTATGAACAATTCTAGCAAGCTGGAGAGCCTTTAAGTATAGGGCTGAGGATAAACTGGGTGTCTGATATTCAAGGAGAAGCCTAGATAAATTCAGGGAGGCTCAACTCCAACACTGAGGGAACAAAAGCAATAAATAAAACAATCCCTACTGAAAGGACTCTGTAACTTTGCATCATTGTACATTTTTACCAATTCAGATTAATAGAAAGATGTCCTCTTTCTGGGCTTCTGGTCATGGGCAATGACTTTCTGTTGGGTCCAGCTCTTATCAGAAGACTACAGAGGAAAAAAGAGAGGTTGCAGAAGTATGCTGGGAAATGTTTTACAATCAGTTCTCTGGAAAGACTGGACACACTTTTATATTTAATTTGTATCAGAAACAGTTTTGTCACCACTTTCTTATTCTATGCAATCAACAAAACAAAATTAATTAAGCCCAGTTTGTAGAATTACAAATTTCTTAGATGTAAAAGCTTACATTGAAAATTTAATAATCAGCTCTAAAATACTGCAGGAACTAAGCCAGGGTCTTTGAGCTCAACAACCTTATCGGCAAAGTCTTTATGAGACAATTAAGAAAACAATGGATTTGTACAGTAGTTAGCACAGAACACGAAGGATGTTAGAGTATGCAGTTATCCTTTTCCATTGCCGTGTTGACCTTTACCAGTTTTTTATATTGTGGGTCAGCAAAAGAAATTAGATGTGATTGAGTGGAGGACTTTTGGAGAAAGGCAGATAACATGTAAAGGCAAGCAGATGATGCAGTGCATGAGCAAATGCTTGATGTGAATTTTACAAGAAGATATTATAAACATCCCTTAAAAGAAAAAAAAAGGAAAAAAAACAAAATTCCTCTACTATGAAAGAGTGGCCAAAAACCTTTAAATGGATTTTCCAGATTGCAGAGGAACGGCACCCTTCACCCCCACGAGTTGGAAGGGAGAACTGGAGTAGAAAGAGAATTTCAATGAGGCCAGTTCTGGATTCACATCCCACTCTTCCTGTTTACTGTCTATATGATTTGATGGAGATACTCGGTATCTCTAAGACTCCATTTCTTCATTTATTTAAAAAAAAGAATTCATGTTCTTTCCCACTTCTAAATCTATGATCCTTATGAAGATGCTCCAGGAAATCAGAGAGAGAAGAAATCATTATGTTATAGTCAGGGAAGGCTGTGGGAGAATGTTAGATTTGAATTAAGTCTCAAAGGATGAGTATATTTTGGATACGGGAATGGGAGCATAAAACTGGGAATCAGAGGGCTGTGCCACTGAGGAAGCATGAACACTTGAGTAGGACAGCCTGGACTTAAATCTTAACTCTGCCATTTACTATCCAATGGACCTGGCTTAATTTACTCATCTATGAAGTAGAGGGATCGGACTAAATGCCCTCTGTGGTCCTTTTTCACGTTAAATCTCTAATGCTTTGAGCATCTATGCAGGGGAGAGTGATGTATGCTGGGGAATAACATATTATTCCCCAGTAAATCAAATAAAATAAATTATAGAAGACTGAAAATCAGATGGAAGAGTATGTAAAGGGTAAATCAATTTCATTCATTTTCATAGATCCATGCCAGCTTGGTACCAGATGGTGTGCTTGGTTATGGGGCTACAAAGCTCAAAACAAAAGAGCCCCTACCCTTAAGGAACTTAGATTCTGATGTGGAAGAAAAAATCATTCAAATAAATGAATACAACAAATAAGCAAAGTAATGGTAGAGAGACTCTGACAGCTGAAGAGATCTGGTAAGGATTTATGGAAGAGGTGACTCTGTGATCAGCATTGGATAAAAGTAGGAATCCAAAGAGGGGAAGGGAAAGAGGCAGGAAGCACACGGCAAACATGGATATCCAACTCACTGTAGAGAGAAGACTGGGGAGCTCTGGAATGAAGGTTCAAAGACTGAGGTTTATATCTGATGTTAGAATAAACACTATCACCAACTTGTTCACAATCTGAGCTGTCCCAAAGTGCAGTGATTTACCTTGGAATGTCATGAGGGACTCTAGTAGAGAAGATCTCTAGTAGATCTTCAAGCAAAGAGTAGATGGATAGAAGGGATTCATATTCAGATAGGGTGAGGATTAAATTGCCTAGGAAATCCTTTCTAGCTCTCAAAGTTTGTGATTTTGTTAATATTTGAATTGAATGTATATGAATTGAATTGAACTTTCCTTTCAAGAGTAGATGATAAATTTGTATTAGACATGTAGGAAAATTACCAAAGTGAAGAAAGCACTTACATTGAGTATCACTCAATCTTTTATATCAAATCTCACCCCAATCCAACTGGTCAGATGCACTACTAGGGACATAGCTTCTGATGACTTTATATCATGTAGCCATCATAGAAGTTTCCTTGCTTATTCCCATGCCTAAGACTTCATAAGACCTGCTATTTAGAGAGACAGAGACAGAGAGAGAATGACACAGAGAGACACAGAGAGAAAGATACTCAGAGAGAATGAGACAGACAGAGAGAGAGAGAGAGATTGAGAGACAGAGACAGAGAGACAGAGAGAGAACAGGAAATATATCCATAGACACACTGGGACACCATTCTCCAATAATTACATTATTCTAATATGATGAGCTCCTGTTTTATAGGTGATTTGATGAGGGCTAGTCTCATAAATAGTTTCAATGAAAATCCTGATTGTTCCTGCTTTTCTCTACTGGATAAAGGTCACTCTGGTGAGGGAGAGATGTTGGTGTCCGCTTCAGAGGCATTAACCATAGTTCCTGCCATTTTACCCCTAAAACTCAAATATACTCTTTTTTTTGTTGAGATATCAATTATAGATGCAAAATTGAGTGACCAGAGAGAGACAAGAGCTGGGTTATTGCTTTAAAACTCAGATGCAGATCAGGGATAGAGAAATGGTTATAGGTTGAGTAACCAGAAAGTAGGGGCATAATAATTTGTCACTTTATCCCTTCTCCTAAAAAATACTGGACAAAGTTGATTGAATTTTGCCTTGGTCTTACATTGGTAGGCTTATTTTTTTTTTCTGATCTTATGATGGAAAGGCACGGATTGAGGAGGACAATAGAAAGGAATCAAGTTACTGAGAGGTTTTGCTCTACCTTTTATAGATGGCTGCATCCAGCCTTCAACAGCATTTCTAAGGAACAACTCTATACCAATCATTCACTTAAATAACAGGGATACAAACGCAAGACCCAAACTTTTCTTGAGATCAAGGTGTATATAGTAGTCATTAAATAAATGTTTCTTCCCTCCCTTCTGAGTTCAAATCTTGAGGCCTAATTCTGATGTAGTATAGTTGATATTTGTTTTAGTTTGTGTGTGTGTATATATATGTATATAAATATATACATTCATATATTTTATATTTGTTTACATATAAATTACATTTTAACTTTTCCTTCTCTTTGGAAAATCCTTTCCTCCAAATTGATTTTAACCCAATTCATCATTCTAGGACTAGAATGAATCCTGTTTGATTTGGAAAAAAAAATTTCTTAACTCCTCCTTCCTCTGAATTCCTAGAGTTTTGATCAATCAATGTGATGATTAGAGTACCTCCCCTGGAGACACAAAGAGCTGAGTTCAAATCCAGATTCAGATACTTAAAAGCTATGTGAATCTGAGCAGGACACTTAACCTCTGTTTCCTCAACTGTAAAATAAGACTAACAATAGCATCAATTTCCTAGGATTGTTGTGAGAAACAAATGGGATTTTTAGAAGATGATTAGCACAATAACTTGTCATATATTAGGTGCTATATGGAAATGTCATTGTTATTATTATTCAACACGAAAATAATTTCAAGCATGAGAGGATGATTGTTATTGGGAAAATGAGGAAATGCTTCATTTGGGAAGTTGATTTTCCTAGGGCTCCATAATGTAGAAATGAGGGAGAATATTCTATGTGCCCTCTTTCTTTTTTTCTGACTCAGGTGGATAGGAAACAGTGGGATTGAGAGCATTTTGTGCATGAATTCCCTTCCATATCCATGAGCAAGCTTTATTCTGATGAGGGCTGCATGGTTACTTTAATCTCCAATACATATTTATCACTTTGGCAAGTCTATAATGACTTCAGTAAATAGTTCTCCCACCTCCTTTCAACAAAATATGTGTGAGCCTTGTAGGGTTGGGGTTTGGATATTTAAAAAAATATGCCAATTCTCTGTCATGTTTCAGTTCCAAATGACACATCTGTCATTGTTTTTACTGAATTTTTTCTTCATTCTCTTCAGGGAGGAAATTAATTTAAGCCCAGTGACCATTACCACCGTGCTAACATTTTTCACATTAATCTTGACAAATAGCAGTAAACACTTAAAGCGTGGGACTCAGGAGAACATCTTGGTTGTCCTTTGCTAGATGCTGTAATGGGTTTGGGTTCAGCCGGTCGTGCTGAGAGGGGCCACTTAATTCCAATCTTTGCAACCCAATATCATTTCTTCCAGAATAGTTGGCCTTGATCCTTGATACTGATCTGGGAGCATGTGGCAATAAAGGTCAGATTAGAAGTTATTTCTTTGAAATTGCCAAGAATGTCCCAGTTCTAAGTGAAAGTGGAAATAACTTCTTGTCTTTATAGGTTGATGGGGATTGGAAGGGACAACATGAAAAGAACTAGAAGAGGAGAAGATCGGCTGCATTCATATTCTTGAGGTCTGTCTTCTCTTGTGTTTCTAGGATCAGGAGATCACAGATTGATGGATGACAGGGATTTGAGAACTGTTCCATGTCTTTCCTTTGACCAGTGAGGAAACTGAAGGCCAAAGGCATTAAATGCTTCACTTCCGATGCCAAAGTATCAGTCCCAGGATTTGAACTTACAACTTCTAAGTCAAAAGAGTTATTTAGACAGTGCTTCGTAAAGTGCCCGGGAAATGCTGTTGTTCAGTCACTCCAGATTCTTTGTGATCCCATTTTCTTGGCAATGATACTAGAATGTTTCATCATTTCCTTCTCAAACTCATTTTACAATTGAGAAAATTGAGGCAAATATGACTAAATATCTTTCCCAAGTAAATGTCTAAGGCCAGATTTGAACTCTTGAAGATGAATCTTCTGAACTCCAAGCATGGTCTTCTATCAACTTTGTTAGCTAGTTATGCATGGTATATAGAAAGTGCTTAATAAATGTTTATTCTTCCATTTTCCTTCCTCCTGCTTTATAATACAAAATTTTGGATCCTAGTCCTAATGTAGTGCAGTTGAGTTTTGAAGAAGTTATTATTTGTATACTCCTTCCTAGCATTAGTTTTCACACATTTATTATTGCTTTGTTTTTCCAGTACCATTGTAGACTCTTTGAGACCTAGGCCTTATCTCTCATCATGTGAGCCACTTGACAGATGCTCAGTAAACACCCTGTGGACTTAACTTTAGAATATCACCGTTAAGATGAAGGCCTCCAGAAGTCCTGATGATATCAACAGACAGTCAATCAAGAAGAAGATATCAAATGCTCACTAGGCACTAAGCACTAGGCACTCCCAGGTCTGCTTCTGACTTCCCAGGCTTGGACAACACACCTCAGCTGCCTCCTCACCCAGGATTTTCCCTGTCACCTGCCTCATTATCCCAAAGCATTCCTCCACCTCTCCTAGTGTTCAGCCCTTCTCCACACCGACCTCCATTTGGGGAAAAAATTCTGATTAGTCTTTCTTTTTTCTCTTCCTCCTGCTTCTCAGTCTTTCCCTATCTGGAGCTCCAGTACCATCATTTAGGCATGATCTTCCATCAGAATGTAAACCAATTAGAGTCAGAAACTGTCTTCCTTTGTGCTTATACTTATGTCTCTGGCATTTTGCATAACATCAGGCATATATATGTGTGTGTGTGTGTGTGTGTGCAATAGTCAGCACTTAACTAATTACAGAATTTTATACTGCTTAATTCAAGGAAACATTTTTTCCCCCTCAATATTGTACAGTTATAAGGAAGTCTGTATTTTTGTATGTTCTATTGTAACTTATAAATATATACATACATATAACATGTAAGTATATTAGAATACATGCATGCAATTATATGTATAATTGCAGGTATACATAGGTGTTTTAATGTATTTAATATATGGTATAGATATATTTTATGCTGTATACCTTTTTATGTGTAATATATATTGCACAATATATTATACATATATTGTATATCATATAATCATTGTACGATATAGGAATATATTTCCCATAGCACATTAACATATATTTTATACATACATCAGAACCATTTAAATATCCACTAAACATGTATATGTATGTATATGTTCTAATATATTTAAGTATATGCCCATAAGTAATTAGACTGTATTCCAATTACAGATATAATATATTCATATATGTTTAATGTATTTATATACATAATATATATTAGAATACATGTGTTAATGTATTTTCACATGAATACATTAAAATGTATACATTGGAACATATATATGTGAATATATATATTTATAATTGTCATTTCCCTAAACTCTCCATAAAAAAGAAATAATTAGCAAAACAAAACTGCACATTTGCCATATCTGACAATGTATATTCCATTTCAAACTCCCTGCCAAGAGATAGGAAGCAGGCTCAATAAGTCAATCTTCTGACGTCCAAATTGGCAACTGTTGAAGAGAGTTCTGAGGTCTTTTAATGTTATTTTCCTTTACATCAATCACTGTGATCCTTGTACAAATTGTTTTCCTGGTTCTGCTCACTTTAATGTGTATCAGCTTGGATGCAGCTTCCCAAGTTTCTCTCTGTTCTTCATATTCATCATTTCTTTCAGTGCCATAATATTCCATTATGTTCGTGAGCTAATACTAATCTTTTAAAAATACGCTCTTCGTGTCAGGAGAAATGAATCTTCCAGAGAACAGGAGTAAACAACATCTTCTGTGCTCTTAAATGGGATCTCATGCGGAGAAGCATCTGTTTGATTGAGAAAACAGTTTCTCCTTCTCCCTGCAGTGGAAGGTAAGCCCCTTGGGGCATGGATTGTTTTGGTTTTGTCTCTGTCACCCCTGTGAGTCCATCACCCCAGAGAGACGTGACAGAAAGGAAAAGAGCTGTCTGGAGGGACAGAGTAGATGGTTCCCATCCTGACTCCAGTACTTCCCACCTGGTGACCTTGGGCAGCACAATTGCCATCAGAAAATGAGAGTGTGGGGCCAGATGGCCTCCCAGGGATCTTCCATCTCTAGATGAATGGCCCAATTTAGATTTCTAAATGTTTTCTGAATTCAATTTACTTTCTTTGCTCACCAAGCCATCCCTGACAGATTACATGAATCTTGGTGTCCCGGCTCGTATGTTGTTTACAAATTACAAATTTGTTGAATGTGCATCCTATCTGCTTCTGTTTGAGTCACCATCATTAAGTACATCCATAAGGAAAGATTAGCATTGGGACATCATCCATGTCTTGACCTTGGAATTAGGAATATCAAGGTTCATGTCCTACTTCTGATATCCATGGGCTATGTGATCCTAAAGAAATCATATAGAATAATGAAGTATTAGAGGTGCCTATTTCACCCACCCTAGAGTCCACAGTTTACCCTCCATCAAGAATGGATAGTCAGAGGAATATAAAGTGCAGATGAAATGAGACCAGGCAGATTCAATTTTACAGATTAATGAGGTTTCCAATCATAAGTTTCCCCAGGAAGGAGTTATTTTCCCTCCATAGGTAACCTTTGACTTGTTTAGGGTACATCATTTACTCTCCTTTATATCTTCTTCATTTACTCTCCTTTTTTATTCATCCTCCAATTCTGTAATTTAGAAACCTGTGACAAAATGGACCCATGCATATGTAGGGACTATGAATTTAATTCATGATATTTAAGACCCGTATTACTTTTATATGACTTAGACATCATAAACCAAATGTCCAAAAACCTTCATAGTTGTTGTTCCCCCAAACCCTCCCCACGTCCTTTACAGAGCAATAGCATCCTTCCATCCCTCTGATTCCCAGCCTAAGAGCTAGCTTCAGCATCTTGCTATCTCTCACTCCCCATTGCTGACACTACCTTTTCAACGCCTCTTCCAGGCCCACTCCCACCACTCTAGCCCAGGCCCTCACACCTTGACTATTGCAACAGCCTGATGGTAAATCTGCCTGACTTTAACTATCTCCCTACTCTGATCCATCCTCCATTCAGTCATCAAAAGATTTTCCTAAAGTTCAGGTCACCAGTCCTTCCTACTTACTATATTTCAGTGGCTTCCTATGATCTCTGGGATCAAATACAAAATGATCTTTCCCTTTCCAATCTTCTTATACCTTATTCTCCACAGTGTACCCTTTGAGCCAATATCACTGGGTTCAATCCAATTACTCCATCTCCACACTCCTGGGGGCTAACCCCTCATGACTGGGATGGTCTTCCTTCTCAAATTCTCCTATTAGGTTCCTTGATTTTCTCTAAGTCTCAACTAAAACTCCATCTCTTATTGGAAGATTTTCCCAACTCTTTTTAATTCTAGTGTCTCTCATCTCATACTAACTTATCTTGGATATAGTTTGCTTTTCTACATATTTGTTTGCATGCTGCCTCTCCCTTACATTGCAAGATTTTAGAAGGCAGGGACTGCCTTTTGTCTCTTGTTTTATCCCCAATGGTTAGCATAATGTCTGGAATAAATGTGTATTTATTGATTATATTTTCCCATTTGTCCCTTTATGTGCATGTAGGAAGAAATATCTTAATGGTCTCTTTCTTGTCATTTGGTTACTGTCCATCTTTGCTCTTCTTGCATTTGTTTTGTCTGCAGTGATTGAGAAGTAAATAACTTCTTCATGTCTGGCTTTCTTTCTAGTAATCTGCAAACCCCTCTTGCATTCAGCAACTATATTTTTTTCATTAATATTTAGGCTTAGATTTCCAAGGCAGTTCTCTCAATCTTCAGAGTACATTATTTCATGACCTCATAAATCTAGAATAATTGTGGGTTATTTGAATTTCCTTTCCTATATATCTCAAGAGCTTTCTCCTGTCTGGTTATAGGATTGTTGTTTGTCAGTGGAATTATTAAAATAGAACACTACATGTCTTATGAATTGCAGCATAAATTTGGTTTGGTTTGGTTTTGTAGAAGCAATCAGTGGATCTTTTGATTGGTGCCTTGTTTTCTATGTTCAGAAATTCGGGGCTATTTTGTGTATTATTTCTTGCATTTTGGTCTTTGAGTTTTGTGCCATGTTCTTCTAAGAAACCTATTCTACTCCTTTTGCTGTCTTTACAACCCACCTTTGAGATCTTTATGTTTCATTTGCACCGAGATCATGCTTTTGTTTACAGTCACTGATTTTTGCTGCTCTTCCTGCAGACATTCTTTACTTCTATGTATTTCTATTCCCACTTGGTTATACTCTCTTATTTCCTTGGTGAGACTCACCATTATAGATTCAAGGCTATTTTTTTCTATTCTGCCAATTATTTCCACTACAGAGGAATTGTAAATTGTCCTTTCACAATCCTTACATCTCTTTTAAAGCAGTCCATGAGATTCTGTTCAGGTTATTTGAGGGATACACTTCAGCAGGTGTTCATTTTCCTTCATTTTTCAAAATTCATTCATAGTTGTCTGAACTATTTTACTTGATCTGGAGACCATATTCCATTGGTTTGCTGATATCTTTAGTGTTTATTTAAGCTACTTATGCTTGAGGTCTTTGGTTTTCTTTCTTTTGCGATCTTTAATAATTTTTGTTGTTTTTTTCCTTTTATCCATTTGCTCACTTCTTTACTCTTTTTTCCCTTGGATTGGTTCCTGATTTAGAGTCAAGAAGATCCGAATTCAAATTCATCCTCAAAAATGTACTTAGGTCATTTTGCTTCCATTTCCTCATCTGTAAGATGGGCATGATTATAACCCTCATCTCTCAAGATTTTTGTGAATATCAAATAAAATAACATTTTTACAGCTCTTTGCCAATGTCAACATGTTATGTAAATGCTTGTGATTATTATAACATCTCATATTAACCTGGTGGTTCCAAGTTTGCCCAGTGTTTTATATACCTTATCCTATCCAGTTCTAGCAAATATCAAGGCTCTTTGAAATGTTGAAATAATATTCCAGTCACTGTTTTATGAAATGCTTGCCAAAGGAGCCCATGGATCTGATTTTTTTCTCCCTCAGCTCCCTCTGTTCAATAGTCAGACCTCTACTTACAGGTAATTTTATTTATTTATTTTTATTTATTTATTTATTTTTGGTGCTAAATGATATTACAAATCCCCCAACATGGTTATGTTCAATGTCAGTAAGTCAAGAATATGTATGAAGCACTTTATACTTTCCCAGACATCACACTAATTTCTGGGAATATAAAGAAAGACAAAAACAGTTCCTTTCTTAAAGGAGCTTACAATCTAATGGGAGAAACAACATAGCAATAATTACATATACGTGATAAATCCATGCAAGGGAGAGCTAATCTCAGGGGAATGACACTAGCATCATGTCTCTTGAACTTTGTTTTTTACACAAAGTATCTGTTGAAAAAAAAAAAAAAGCAAACAGCCTCAAATATGCAAGTGGAACTTCCTCTCTTGCTGGACCAGACCAGGAAATCATTTGGGAACCAAGCAAAAAATTATTTTCTATCCCATCATAGAATTACCTGATAATAGAAGCGAATGGACTAACAACATGCTGAGGACTCAGGGGTTAGAAAAAGCAGATGGTAAGAGTGGCTCTCCTAACACATGAAATGCTTGTGTTCCCACTTCAGTGATAAAAGATGGTGGGAAAGATTCTAAGCTCCCATTTTAAAAGAGTAGGATAGCTCTCAGCCCCTTAATGAATGACTTCTCTGGTGAGATACAAACTGAACTTTCCAGATGCCCAAGAACACCATAAAAATGAAATTTCCAATAATTGTACACAGCAGGGATTCAAGTTATTTAAATCTCAATGTAATTAAAGCTAAATCTCAGCTAAATTTTAGCTAGTTAAATTCCATAATAGTTATGACAAATGGGTTTTTTTTGGGAGGAGGAACATTTCATTTCCCATTGAGAATTCCCAAAATTGTGTTTTTTCTAAATTATTTATGGCAAACTCCCTTTCTTCACATCAGTGCACTATATATACTAAGTTCTTAATTTTGTTGTTGTTGTTTTATTTTGCTTTGTCTTCATTCATGTTTATTGTGAACTCACAAACATCAAATAAAACAATCATATATATGTGTATATGTATATGTTTCCATATATGGATCATATATATGTAATTAAACAGAAAAAAAGACTGTACATAAATTTGCGAATCATATAAAAGTAAAACTTGCTTGTATTTTTAAATACAGAAGTTCAATCTGGGGTTTTCAAAGCTGTCCTGTTTGTCTTGGTTTAGTTCTAGTCTTACTTCTCTTCATTTAATAAAGGGTTTGTGAAGTAAAATGAAGTGATGGCGTCTTATATCAATTAAATAGGATCATTAGATTGACTAATGACTGAAGAAATGATAAAGTTCAATGAAACTAAGAATACATTGAGGGAAACCAAAATTTGTAGCAGGTTTAAGACTTTTTATGTGTTTTTATTTTGTTGACAAAGAATTGGCCAAACCAATTTCTTGTTCTAGAATCATCATCAAGAACAAGTCATGAGAAACTAACCCAATTTCAATTCAAATAGGATTATTCCACTTAAATTTTTAAATGAATTTTTTAATTAATAAAAAAGTATTTCACAATGTTTCTATTGCAAACCAGATGAAGAAATAGGTATAGAACTATATAACATTTGTCGGTATTCAGAACTTTATGAATGTGTGCCTCAATCTGTCAATATTTGGGTGGGAACTACCTAAGGGGACATTCTACGGAGCTATTCTTAACCCTATATATTTTGTCATGCTTATCAATGGTTGAAGTTATAAACAGTGTATTTATCAAATGACAGATGACGTAAAGCAAGAGGAATAGGTCATTTGTTGTGATAAAGTCAACATCCAAGAGCAGTTCTTGATATACTGAACTATTGAGGTGAATCTTAACAAGTAACATTTACTCAATTACTCCACTGATCTGTTTCTCCTAGATAGGGATGTTCCCTGAAATGCCATGAATTGCAGCCCACTTATGCTTTAATGTCTTGGGCAAGTTGCATGTTTGAAGTCTGCCTCACTGCATCCACTTAATATGACAGAGACCATCTAACTTCCTCTCCAAGTTTCAAGGATAGAAGTGACTCACACAGTTCATTAGTGGGTTATACATTCCTCTCCTTCCTGACCAACATATTTTCTCTTTTGATAGTGACTTTAATTAGTTAAATACTTGGAGTTTGTCTTCACAGTTGTTCTATTATGTATTACTATCTGCTCCCTTCAAGTGCCTCTCCAATGCTTCCATTTTAATGCATCAGACATTTCAATGTTCCATAGGACTGAACCAAAAATAAATAAACAAACGAATGAATGAATGAATAAGGACAAATAAAAAGTCTTATACCTGGGTTAAAAAATGAACTTTCCAAGAGCAATATAAAAGAATAATGACTAGATAGCAATTTCTCTGAAAATGTTATGGAATTCTTAGTGGATTGTAAGCCCCATAAAATCCAGCAAGAACTGTTTAAGTTAGGATACAATCAGAGGAATAAAGCCTCACATTAACTCTGCGATCGTCATTTTTTACTCTACCCTGATCATATTTCATTTGAAATTTTATGTCCAGTCCCATTTGCTACATTTTAGGAAGTGAAAATAATTTGGATAATATCATGAAAAAGGAAACTCAGGAGAGTGAAGATCCATATAATCATGCCAGGCATCTTGGGAATTAGAAATATTTAGACTTAGAAAACATGCGAAATTTTTCTTGTAATAGTTCAGAACAGTGCAGTAGGGAAAAGATGAGCCCTGTGCTGTGTGACTCCAGAGGAACTCATGTAAAAAGGAAAGTTAGGCCTGATGCCAGGAAACACTTCTTAAAAATTAGAAGTGCCCAAGCAATATATGGCAATTTGAGATGAAGTACATTCCCGGTCAATGGAGGCTTTCAAACAAAAATAGTATGGCCGGTTTTTAGCTTTATGATAATGGAAATTATTGTTCAAATGTGAATTGAACTTGTTAGTAAATGCAATCTCTTCTAACCCTTGGATTGGGAGATGGGGGAGTTAGGTGGTCCAGTGGTTTAAGTAACAAGTCTTTCTGACTTAAGTGTTTGAGACCAAATTTGAACTCATTAGCTGAAATGTCACTCCATTTCTGTTTGTTTCAGTTAAAATGGGAATTTTAATAGCCTCTATTTCTTAAGGTTGTTGTGAGGATCAATGAGATAATAATTTTAAAGTCATTTACACATGGTAAGCATTATAGAATATTGGTTGTTGTTATTTTGCAATTCTATCTATGTAAATCTGAGTAAATTTCTGAGACTATTCAAGAAAACTGTGTTCTTTCAATGCAGTCTCATCTCTAAGGAAATTCTGTGGGAAGCTGGGCATCTGCTGCTTTGTGACAAGAAAAATCCCTTGATTCCCAAACTGCTACTGTCTCAATTCCCTGCCCTCTTTTTTGTTGTTGTTGTTAGCTTATTTAACCTGCAACTTTATAATTAAAAGACAATGTTTGCAGCTCATGGAAAATAACCTTATTTAACCTCATTCTCTTTGCTTTAATTCTAAGCAATTTTTGACTTAATAATATTTTAGGTGAACGTCTTTTCTTTTTTTCCTACAAGCTTTTGCATTCTGCAGTGGCTTTTGGAAACGGAATGTTCCATCCACCAATCCATTAGCAGCTACAGTGGATCTTCTTTATAATTCTCGTTGGGGAGGACAGATGCAATTGTCGTCTTCTTAGCCAACTAGGTCACATCAGGCTTTATGGTATGTAATTACTATGTTTTGGGGAACATGGTTCGACCCACTATATCTAAATGTGATAATGAATCATTATGCAAAGATTCCACTATAATTATAATAGACTTTTCTGTTGACTTCTGAATTTGAGTTTCTTGACTTTACTTGGTGAAAAAATTGAGAAAGGAAGAAATATTTAGAATGGTGGTGGAATGGGTAATAGATTAGACTTGGAGTCAGTCACAGCCTCTGTGTGGCAAGAGGCAGGTCACATTAGCCTCAATTTCCTTGTTTCTAAACTGAGAGGGTTGGATTAGATCACCTCTGTGAGCCTCACAGCTTGAGCCATGAGCTTCTTTAATGTGTGTAAATCACACTGAAAAGCTCAAAGTATCCAATCAATCAGCCAGTGTCGGTGGTCTTTTTGTTGCTGTTCCCTATCTGATGCACCATCTCCCAACTACTTTGCCCTTTGAAATGGTTCTCCCTCAGGTCTCGATTGTTCTTCCTCCTGATGCCAGTCTTGAAGCTTTCTGAGCAACCTTCATTTCTCAGATGTCCCTTTCAGTAAGAGAACTGGCCTGTGCTCCCAGGTGTTCTCTCTAAGGAAATTCCTTATCAGCTCAGTAGCTGGTTTTTGCCTATTTATATATACTTTGCCTTCTTGATTTAGAATATCTCCTCCTTGAGAGCAGTAGCTTGCACAAAACAAGTAGAGACTAAGCACCTATTTAATTAGCAGAAGCACTAGTTGTCACTATAGTAGTAGCTACAGCAGTAACAATAACAGCAGGATCTATAATAGTTGTAGCAGTAGCAGCAGCAGCAGCAGCAAGGTTAGAAGTAGTAGTAGCAGTAGTAGCAAAAATAGCTGCAGTAGAAGCAGCAGGGATAGTAGGGGTAGTTGTAGCTGTAGTAGTAGTAGTAGTAGTAGTAGTAGTTGTAGTTGTTGTTGTAGTTGTTGTTGTAGTTGTTGTTGTAGTTGTTGTTGTAGTTGTTGTTGTTGTTGTTGTTGTTGTCATAGTAGTAGTAGCAGTAACAATAGCAGCAGCAATAATGGTGGTAGTAGTAGTAGTAATAGTAGTAGTAATAGCAGTAGTAATGATAGTAGTAGTAGCATAGTTATAGTAGTATACTATATAGCATAGTATAGCAACAACAGTCATTTAATTTAATCCAATTGGTCTCTGAAGAAGACTTTGGTATGGATTCAACCCTTAGAAGGATCATCCAATCTTTTCATGAAACCCTCCAACAGAGAAAGATCCTTTGTTGCCCCGAGCAGGCAATTCTACTTGTGGATAACTCCAATAAAAGCATCATAGATTGGAATTAGGAGGGACCTTAGAAGTCAAGTCCATCTTTTCCCCTTCTTTTATACACAGGATGGAAATGAGAATTTAGTGACTTGACTAAGGCCATATAGATTAAGTAACAATGTCAGGATTCCATTACAAATCCAGCATTTGTGCGATCATAGAGTTGTGGGGAGATACATGATAGGGCAATGGGTAAGGAGATAAATCATAGATATAGTGCTAGTGTCATTGGGAAGAAGTTTTTTCATAGGAGATGTATTCATTGGTTGTAGTGAAAGCATAGGTATGAGGCTCAAACTCATAGAAAAGCTATAAATATATGGTTTGCCATATATTTAGCCTAAATTTGCTTTCTTCTATTTTATACTCATTGCTTGTAGTTTGTTTTATAGGAAGAAAACATAATAAAAATAGTCTACAAGTGAAAGTCTTTTAAATACTTAAATAAAAGACTTATTTTAAAGCCATTCTCCCTTTCCCCCAAGAAACTTTATTCTTATTCACCTAAATATTCTTCTTTTCTTATCTATGTCTTAATAAGACATGAATTCAAGACCCTTCATCATCCTCATTGATGCATGCACTCAAAGACACTCCCCAGACTAGCAAAAGTCAATATTTTCATTGCACTGTTCCACAGAAACTGCTTGGAAAACTGGACAATATTCTGGAAGACGTTAGGTTCAGAGGAACATCTCAGACCGTTACCTGGAGAAGGTCCAAAGCTTATATTAAAGATGATATACTAAACAAGGCAAGAGAGATAAAGATCTTTCTTAATTATAGAACAGGTTCATGACCAAAGAAAGAATTAGGGAAAATAAGATAGAATGGACAGTGATGATGCTATTGCTATCATTGTTGGTCAGTAAAGCCCAACTCTTTGTGACTCCATGGGCAAGAGCATTGCCAGGTTTGTCTATTCTCTATTATCTCTGAAGTCTGTCCGATTTTATGTCTGTTGTTTCCATGACACCATATCTCCATCTGATTCAAAGCTCAGTATTTTATGCACTGAGGCACCTACCTGCCTCTTACAATTTTGATTATATGAAACAAAAAAATCCAGTTTTTTTTTTGTTTTTGCACAGAGGAAACTGTATCTCTTAAAATTATAAGGAAGGTAATTAACTGGAAAAATATCTATATCATTTGATAAAAATCTTACATCTGAGATATAAAAGGGCTAATTTAAATAAAAAAAAACAGTCACTCTCTAATAGATACATGACAATAACAAGCCATTTTCATAGGGAGAAATCTAAATCATCAACTATCATACTAAAAATACTCCGTCATTCATAAATATCATAATAGCTAGGATTCATATACATTTTACCATTTCCAAATTACTTATTCATAACTCCATGAGGTAGCTGCTATTTTTATCCCTTTTTGCAGATAAGAAAATGGAGATTGAGGAGTTAAATGACTTGCCCAGGGTCCCATGGAGAGTAAGTAGATGAGGTAGGATTTTAATGCAGGTCTTCTTGACCCCAAGCCTTGGGCACCATTGACTGCCTCACAACCAGAGAACTACAATCAAAGCAACTCTGAGGTTACATCCCATACCTATCACTTTGGCAAAGATGAGAAAAAGAAAAGGTACAATTGTTGGAGGAACTGTGAAAAAACAGGCAAAGTAGTTCAGACTTGATGGACCAATGAAAGGATTAAGACATTCAAGAGGGAAATGTGGATTAAGTTTAAGAATTACCTGAACTTTTCATACCTTTTGACTCAGCAGTATCACTACTCACCCTATAGGCCAAATGAAATAAAAAAGAATAGTCCTTTTTTTTTTTTTCCCCCCACAGTAAGTAACTATAAACTGAGTAGGTGACCACTTATCATTTGGAAAAATAATGACATAAATAGAATGTTATTTGTTTTAGAGAAATCCTTAAGGACTTGTGTAAACTAATGAAGAGCAAAGCTGGCAGAGCAAGGATAATTGGTAAAATAACAAGAGTGTATAGAAAACCAATTTAAAAATACAGTACTTAGAACTCAGATCAATTTGATGGCTAACAATGATTCCAGTGAAATTTTGATGCAGAATACTACAAACCTCTTGGCAAAGAGGGAATAGAACAAGGTACAGAATTAGACATATTTTTGAACACAGTCAATGGGGGGATTTTTTGCTTTAGCATAAATATTTGTTACAAAGGTTTTCTCTTTCCTCTCTTCATTTTTATTTATAATTGAAGAGACTTAGTAGGAGAAAGGGTCAGGAACAGAATAGCCATGAAAAAAGAAAGAGAAAGGAAAAGAGTCACTGAGTCATTTACAGAAATACACAAAAGAGAACAAAAGGAAATCAAAATAAGCAGGATATCTTGGAAAGCTCTAGGCTGAATTTATTACATTATTACAACATGAAATATTACATAGTAAAAAGGAAAGCAAGTTGTGACAGAGATTCACAGCTTCTTATAAATTCTTTTTTTCTATCCCTCTATGTATATGAAATGCTCATTTATTTTGATATTTAAGTTCAGAATGAAAAATAAATGATTGCTTTTATGTAAAAGGAGTCGATGATTTTGATGAAGGAGATTTCAGCGTATTACTATACAATCAAGACAATAAGGACTGTGAGGTCCTATGGAATTTTCAGTGAAAAGGTGGATTTGTTGCTGACCAATGAACTCTGTCCATCATGACTATACATGTGAAACTTAGACCAAGGAAAGGAAAAAAGTGTATCTGATTGGATTAGCAATCTATACTGTTCCTCAACCATTCTGACTTTCCATAGAAAAGTATTAAAGACAAACCAAAGGAACATCTGTCCCCATGGCTAATGAAGCTGCAAAGTACCAAAAGCAAACAACATTTTGCTAAGAACAAAGACCACGACTGATGTTCTTTACTGAAATTCATGATTTGGATTGTAGAGGTGTATGGGGATCTGATGCATGATGTACTGGAGCCATTTCAGTTCGGTCCAACTATTCATCACCCATTCGGGTTTTCTTAGATTTTGGAATGGTTTCCTATTTTCTTCTCAATTCATTTTACAAATGAGGATACTGAGGCAAAGTTAAGTGACTCTTGTTCAGGATCACACAGATAGTGAGTGTTTGTGGCCAAAATTGAATTCAGATCATCCTGAATCAAAGGCTTGCACTCTAAGCACTGTTCTCCCTAACTGGCCTGACCCAGCATTATTATAACTATATATATCTAACTCATATTTGTGCTGTTTTAGGAATGTGAACATAGTCTAGTTAAAAGAGCAGTAGACACGTGTAAAATGGTCATAGCAGCAGTTTTTGTGATAACAAGGAATTGGAAATTGAGTAGATGTCCATCATTTGGAGAATAGCTGATAAGCTGTCATGTTTGAATGTGATAGAATACTATTGTTCTGTAAGATATAATGAGTTATCCAATTGATAAATGGTCAAAGGATATGAATAATTTTCAGATGAAGAAATTTAAGCCATTTATAATCATGAAAAAATGCTCTAAATCATTATTGATAAGAGAATAATCTGTTTTTGATCAGAGAAACACATTAATATATTATCATACACCTCTCAGATTTGCTAATTTAACAGGAAAAGATAAGTATGAATGTTGGAGAGGTGTGAGAAAACCGCAACACTGCTATATTGTTGGTGGAGTTGTGAATTGATCCAACCTTTCTGGAGAGCAATTTTTAAACTATGGATATATATATATGGCTATGATCAATTTTTGCCCCAATTTTGGTTTCTTCCAAATGAGCCAGGTGGGTCCTTGGGCATCAGACAGTCAGGCTCATACCCAAAGCCTTTCTGGTTTGAACTATGTCCAAAGGGCTATCAAACTAAGCATACCTTTGATCCAGCAGTGTCTCTCCTGAGCCTGCATCCCAAAGAGATCGTAAAAAGGTTAAAGGACCTATGTGTGAAAAAATATTTGTAGTAGCCCTTTTTGTAATGGCAAGAACTGGAACCTGAGTGAATGCCCCCATCAGTTGTGGAATGGCTGAATAAGTTATAATATTTAAATCTTATGGAATGTTATTGTTCTATAAGAAATGATCAACAGGATGATTTCAGAGAGGCCTGGAGAGACTTACATGTACTGATGCTGAGTGAAGTGAGCAGAACAAGATCATTGTACACAGCAACAGCAAGATTATATGATGATCAATTCTGATGGATGTGGCTCTTTTCAACCTGGAGGTAATTCAGGTCAGCTTCAATGGTCTTATGATGAAGAGAGCCATCTGCACCCAGAGAGAAGTGTGGATCACAATTTAGTATTTTCACTTTTTTAATTGTTTATTTGCATTTTCTTTTTTCTCATTTTTTTCTTTTTGATTTGATTTTTCTTATAGAGCATGATAATTGTGGAAATGTGTATAGAAGAATTGCACATTTAACATATATTGGATTACTTACTGTCTAGGGAAGTGGCTGGAGGGAAGGGAGGGAAAATTTTTGGAACACAAGAGTTTGCAAAGGTGAATGTTAAAAATTATGTGTGCATATGTTTTGAAAATAAAAAGCTTTAATAATAAATAAAAAAGATAGATATAATGAGCAGGTTGATTACAAAAAGGCTGAAAAAGACTTACTTGAACTGATGTTGAGTGATGTGAGCAAAACCAGGAAAATATTATATACAAAAACAGTAAGACTGTGTGATGACCAACTGTGATATAATGAGCTCTTCTCAGCAATACAGTGATCTAAGATAATTCCAATAAACTTGGGATGGAAAATACTATCAGCATCCAGAAAAAGAACTATGGAGACTGAATACAAATGGAACCATAGTGTTTTCACCCTTTTCCCCTTTCTCATAAATTTTCCCTTTTGTTTTGATTTTTCTTTCATGACATGACTAATATGGAAATATGTTTAAAATTGTTATATATGTACAACCCATTTCAGATTATTTGTTGTCTACTGGAGGAGGAAAAAGAGGGAGAAAAAAATGAAATTCAAAATCTTACAAAAGTGAATATTGAAAATTATATGTAATTGGAAAAAATAAAATACTATTAAGTGAAAAAAAAAAAACGATAGACTGAGGATTAGAGAAGATCTGTATTCCAATTTCATGTTTGCTCTTTACCAACCGTATGACCCAAATTTACTTAACTTTTGTGAATTTAAGGGCAAAGATTGAACAACCATTTGTTAAAATGTGTAAAGAGAGTTCTTAGTTAAGAATAGCTTGGTTAAGCAAAAAGGTGACTGCCCCCCTCCTCAACTTTGAGGTTCCATCATTCTCTATGTTTTAGCCATGATGATTCATTAAATATCACTTCCCATTGTTGAGTCACATTTTTTTTTGGCAGCTCAAAATGATGGCTGGATGATTGTGCAAGACTTTTTTTTAAGGAATGTCATGCAAAGCTCATTTCCTTTCCTTTCTTTCCAAGCTCAAAACATTGAATCCTGATTATGTCAAATTCTGAGACACTTCTCAATCAAATGAAGAGCAAAAAAAGTTTCAAAGTTAGTGCACTGCATAAGGGATACTCCATCACAACTAAAATATAAACTCCTTTTAGGTGATTAAATTAAAATATATTTTGGGTTATTCAGAAACTGTTGAAAATGAACACTGTAGCAATTATTTTAATGGCAATAACTACAAGAAAAACAATACTTTTATTATATTTTAAAAGATCTCATCCATCTGTGCAATATTTTGCAGATCATTAATTATAGAAGAAAACTAGTATAATAGTGATTTGGCCTGCCACCATTTCTGTATTAATTTCATTATAAATGTGAGAATAAACTGATGATAATAATAAGAATAACACTCTTTTTATTATATAAAGCAGTCCCATTATCTACAAGCATAGATCCAACAAGCATTGAATGCAAAAGTATGTTACACAAGTTGCATCAAAATGATTACAATGATAATATACCAGTGGTGAAAATAGTAATAATTATAATAATTATTATGTAATGAATGCTTACTTATTGAATAAGTTACATACACATAGAATTTCATGGTTTTCAATGTTTGTTACATGTTATCTGTTTTCCAAAACAAAACTGTGAAGTGGTTGTTGTTGTTACTTTCATTTTTAATGAAGGAAACTAAGGCTGAAAGAGGTTAACTAGAAAGAGCTGGGGCAGAAGGGGGAGGGGTGTCATACACAATGGCTCAGAATGACTTGAATGCAAATTTTGACCTCAGATACTTATAAACTATGTGACATTGAGCAAATCACTTAATCTCAGTTTGTCTCAGGTTCCTTATCAATAAAATGGGTACAATCTGTGCACCTACCTCAAAATTTGTTGCAAAAAAAGTTGGGTTAATCAAACCCACTAACATATCTAAAATAAGTGTTTTTAAGCCTTAAAGTACAATATCAGTGATAGTTGTTTTCAACAAATAAAAGTATGATCCTTTGGTATGCTTCATGAAAGCTTTTCTAATGAAGATTTCAAAGAAAATATATTACTTAGTTTATCACACAACTCATGAATGCACAGTTTTGACTAAATGTGAATTGACATTGTTCTTTAAGCAAAATGAGTCAAATAAAAGCTGTGATTACTCTATGGCCATTAACAGTTAGCAATGGAGTTTTATTATTGGTAATTGCAGTAGTAATGATCAACCATCTATTTATACATTATTATATTATGTCCTACAAAAAATATTACAGCAGTATATTTTTATATAAATGTTGCATATGTCTTTTGGAATTTTATTTTATTTTAATTTATAGAATAAAAATCATTGCTATAACAGTATAATTTTTTAAAAGATGATTGCATATGAAACTATAAATCTATTATGTATAACTTGCTCTTTCTTTTTATAAATGTTAATATATTTTATTTTCCCCAATTACATTAAAAACAAGTTTTAATAGTTTTTAAAAATGTTTTGAGTTCCAAATTCTATCCCCTTTTCTTTTCTTCTCTTCTCTTCCTTGAGATGGCAAGCAATATAATATAGGTTATACATGTGCAATCATGCAAAACATTTCCATATTCATCATTTTGTACAGAAAGACTCAAGTAAAAGAAAAAGGATGAAAGAGGGAAAGTGAAAATAGCATGCTTCAGTCTGTATTTAGACAGCATCAGTTCTTTGTCTGGTGTTGAAAAGTATGCTTTATCCTTAGTCCTTTTCATTATGTATCTCTATCTCAGTTTAATTACCTCAGCTCATATATTCAGCAAATATTTATTAAGTAGCTACTATGTTCTATGCACTGTGCTAAACTCTGAAGATACAAAAATTAAAAAGTCTCTGCCCTCAAGGAGCTTATATTCTCCAGAGGTCTGGTATACAGGTAGGCAGAATGTATACAAAATAGTTTACCTGAAGAGAGGAAGTAATACTGTCCACTGGGTAGCAAGTTCGGGCGATCAGGAAAGACTCTGTATTGGAGGCATCACTTTGAGCTGGATCTTGAGAGAAACTAGTGATTCCAAGAGGGAGATAAGGTGGGCCTATCTACCTACCTCTCTATCAAGAGAGCCACCTTATCTCTCTACCTCTTGGAATCACCAAGCCAGGTATGAGGACAACCTGTCCCAAACCATGGAGGCAAGAGGAGGAGGGTCCTGGATGAGTGACAGCTAATGGGACAATTAGAGTAATGTGATTCTCAACACAGATCTGCCCACTACACATCACAGGAATTATAATCATTCCAATTTTATAGATAAAGCTTAAAAACGCTAAATCAGCCACTCATGCTCAATCAGCTCGTAAATTTGTGGCATGGCATTTGAACCCAAATCCCTCGAGATTTCATGTCAATAGTGTTCCTTTAGCCTTGATTGATTCTCTTCTAAAGCTTTGCCCCAACTCTGTGATTTAGATCAATAGCCATCATATTGGGTATATGTTAGTTCAGTTCCTTATTACGACACTTATAAAAGGGTCTGATTGTATAAATGGAATGCCTGGTTGCAAAATATTCTTTCCATTAAGCCTGAGAAGACAGATTGTAACCTGGGTTCATCCTGTCATCTGAAAATGGGAAGGAATATGCCAAAGTTGGGCCATGAGAACAGCGAATATCCATCAATGCTGAGAAAATTGGGAGATTTTGTCTACACTGACAATTTAGTTCTCAAGCTAATGGTTTGTTTGACCAATGGCTACAGGTTTTCATTATGCTACTTAACAAATCAGGGTCATGTTTGTCAAGGATGTCTTCGTGATAAGTTGTGTTTGTAGCTGCCATTTCCAAGCCTAAGTGCTGGGGTTTTAAAACTTTTTTTTTCTGTATTTAATGCGTGAATTCCTTCTGCTAAAGTCTTCCTTTAATAGCATAGGGAATCTCATAATGTTTGAGCTGGAACCACAGAGGCCCCTTGGTCCAATCTCTAGCTTATGAATCTTCTCTACGACATCCCCAACTTTAGTTTGAACATCTCTCAGGATGTCTCTATACCTCATTATACCATGGAAGAGAAACTGGGTTCACAAAGGTAATAATGCCAAAGTAGGAAAAACTCTTGACAGATTCTTAACAAACCAGAAAGGCTTTGGGTATGAGCCCGACTGTCTGATGCCCAAGGACCCACCTGGCTCGTTTGGAAGAAACCAAAATTGGGACAAAAATTCATCATAGCCAAGTGCCTCTGTGCTTATTGTGAGAGAAGATGGCATAGACCCACTGATTAAGTCATGAATTCTTGAAGAACTGAATTATAAATGTGGGGAAAAGTCTCAGTGGACAGAATAACTCAGTTAAATAAACCATTGCACGGAAAACAGGCATCTCAGTCAAGCATTCCAATCTGCTAATTGGCTCCTTGTTGCTGTAGAACAGTGATGGAATAATTGTAGTTGTGTCTGTGCCTAATGATGTGCTCTGCTTGGCTTTAGAGGGAACAACTAAAAGCAAAGGGTGGGAGTTTCTTTTTAAAAAGCTTTTTATTTTCAAAATATATGCATAGATAGTTTTCAATATTCATTCTTGCAAAACCTTGTGTTCTGAATTTTTTCTCCTTGCCTTCCCCCCATTCCCTCCTCTATTCAGCAAGCAATCCAATATAGGTTAAACATGTGTGATTATTATTTTTTATTTTTATAAAGCTTTTTATTTTTTAAAACATATGCATAAATAGTTTTCAGCATTCACCCTTGCAAAACCCTGTGTTCCAAAATTTTTCTTCTTCTTTTCCCCCACTCCCCTCCCTTAGACAGCAAGCAATCCAATATGTGTTAAACATGTGCAATTGCTCCATACATATCTACACAATTATCATGCTGCACAAAAACAATCAGATCAAAAAGGAAAAAAAAATGAGAAAGAAAACAAAATGCAAGCAAACAACAAAAGAGTAAAAATACTATGTTGTGATCCACACCCAATCCTCTGGGTAAAGATGCTTTCACCATCATAAGATCATTAAAACTGGTTTGAATCAGCTCACTGTTGATATAGTTCCAAAGTATTTTCCAGAATAACTGGATCACTTCCACCAATGGTGTATTAGTGTTGCATTTTTCAACACCCTCTCCAACAATAAAAGTTTTTTTTATTGTTTAAACCATAGAAGATTATGTGATATTTGTGACTATGCAGGTAATAGTGTTAGAATGGCTTGTTATAATCATTATTTGTTGATTATATGAAAGCAATTGATTAGGTAGAGTGACATTCTACCCTATGGATTACTTTTATTTTTCCAAAAATGTTTTCTTTTCTTTCCTTGAAGGATTTAGCAGCATAAATAATCCTGTTCAATGACATTCTGATCATAAATATAAGAGGGGTATAGAAAAGGGAAATCTGATCATTGAAAGTGTTTGCCACTGAAATGTAAATGGTAAAATAAAAACTTCAAATTGAAAAATCCATTCTGGGCTTGATGAGATCGTCCATATTCAGTCATTTATGAATGAAATTGTGCCAATTGTGTCTTACCTCACAACACTGAGATCTGTATTCACTCAAGGGAGTCTGGACCGAATTACTTGAATTTGTAGGAACGAGCTGCAATTTGTCTAACAATATGCTTACCTAGGATAAACCGTGAATGTGAATAAGAAATCAGGCCCAGAATTGAGCAAAATGATAAGAATAGAATAGATTCCCTTTGGAAATGGCAAAACTTTTAATGATCTCAAGCTTCTCATGAAAACAAAGGTGAAATTGTTAAAAAATGTCAATATTCTTCCAGTGCTTCTCTATAGCAGTAAGAAAGAATTCAACAGTAACTGAAGAATTTAAAATGAGTATCATGCAGAAGGTGATGGAGATGATCACAGAAAGCATGAGCAGGCCAGAACACAAAGTCAATAAAGAATTGTGAAAGTGAACAGGAGTGACAGCTCTTAGCTGAAAATTGATGGTATGTGAAAAGTTGGGCTGGTCACATGATCAAGATAGGGAATGATAGTTGAGCAGACAGAGTGTCAACCAGGGCTTTAATGTTGTCAAAACAAAGCAAGGAAAGCCTTGAGCATGCTGGGCAGATCCCCTGTGGGACACTTATACAAGAATGTGGAACAGTCATCCCAGATGGATGGGTATGAATGGGTTTTGATGGGCACTGCTGGAGGGAGCTCCCAATAGGCAAAATTATGATCAATAAATTAAAAGAGAAATATAACCAAACTTCTTCATCTTCCTGAAGGCTGCCTAAAAAGAGAACAGAAGGATTGAGATAATGGGAAAGCCCCTAACAGAGAATCTAATGAGAATGAATACATTAGGGACCTACTAGGTGCTCTAACTAGTGGAAATCTGAAAGTATCTGATGCCTGAAACACTCAACACTCATAAGGCAGGTATTTGTGGCTATTCTAACAGGGAGACTCCTAGAGGTCTAGTGTCACACTGCAGTGCTCTGTGGGGACCAGGAGTCTAAAGCTCTTTGACCAGAGATTCTCCCACAGCATCCTGAAGAATACATTTTTCTAACTCTGGATGATTCCAGAGGGCCTAAAAAGCTGCCAGCTTTCTGAATATAGACACACTTGAAGCAGCAGCCAATGGCAAGAGCATACAGAACCTGACCATTTCACCTTTGAAATGGTTCGAAGTCTAGTCTAGACAAAAAAAAAAAAAAGTGTAAAATAAGAAAATGAGATTAGATGTACAATTAAGCATAAGACAACACAAAATGCTATAAAGAATATTATTCCGTTAAGAGACATTTTTTATTCGTTGTTTTCAGTGGTGTCTGCTCTTCATGACCCCGTGGATGGGGACAAGGGGTTACTAGAGACACTACAGTGGTTTGTCATTTATTTCTCTAGCTCATTTTTGGAGGAGGAAACTGAAGCAAAAATGGTCATTTCTAAGGCCCGATTTGAACTCGGGAAGATGAGGCTTGTTCATCCTGGGCCCAATGCAATATCCACTAACATCAAGACTCAGAAGAGGCAGAGCCAAGATGGTGGAGACCAGCCATGGCTTTCTGTGATCTCTTATGACAAATGTTGGAGGGGACATGGGAAAACTGGAACATTGATACATTTTTGGTGGAATTGTGAATGGATTCAGCCATTCTGGAGAGCAATTTGGAACTATGCTCAAAAAGTTATCAAACTGTGCATACCCTTTGACCCAGCAGTGTTTCTAATAGGATTATATCCCAAAGAGATCTTAAAGGAGGGAAAGGGACCCACATGTGCAAAAATGTTTGTGGCAGCTCTTTTTGTAGTGGCAAGAAACTGGAAACTGAGTAAATGCCATCAGGGGGAGAATGGCTGAATAAGTTATTGTATAAGAATGTTATGGAATATTATTTTTCTATAAGAAATGACCAGCGGGATGATTTCAGAGAGGCCTGGAGAGAATTACATGAACTGATGCTGAGTGAAATGAGCAGAACCAGGAGATCATTGTACATGGCAACAAGATTATAAGATGATCCTTTCTGGTGAATGTGACTCTTTCATGAGATCATCAATGAGATGATTCAGACCAGTTCCAATGATCTTGTGATGAAGAGAGCCATTTACACTCAGAGAGAGGATTGTGGGAACTGAGTGTGGACCACAACATAGCATTTTTACTCTTTGTTTTTGTTGTTTGCTTGCATTTTATTTTCTTTATCATTTTTCCAGTTTGACCTGATTTTTCTTGTGCAGCAAAATAATTGCATAAATATGTATATGTATATTGGATTTAAAATATATTTTAACATGTTTAACATATATAGAAATTACTTGCCAGCTAGGGGAAGAGGTGCAGGGAAGGAGGGAAAAATTTGGGACACAAGATTTTACAATGGTCAATGATGAAAAGTTATCCATGTATATATTTTGAAAATAAAAGGCTTTAATAAAAAATGGGAAAAAATGATACAGATAAATACAATAAATCTATAAAATGGCGAAACATAGTGGAGAAATAGTATGGGCAGAAGAATTATTTGGAAGAAATTAAAGAGACATTTAAAAAATAAGATTTGTTGCAGAGCAAAAAAAGATGGAAAATAAATAACAGAATCAGATGATGGAAAACCTTCCCCAAGTAACAGAAGCCCTGAATTTAGAACAAAGGAAATAGGAAAAATTATTCAAGGTAACAAGACATAGTAGATTAAAATGAAAAGATTTTTAAAAATTAAATGAAAATGCAAAATGTTTATTAGTAAGCACAATATGGAAAAGAGGTAAAAGAGTAAGAATTTAGAAATCACTGCACTTTCCAATCAGCATAATCCTATATGTTCCCTAAAATTACCTGAATACAAAATTTGTTTTTTTTCCCCTCAATAGTATTTTATTTTTTCAAATACATGTAAAGATAGTTTTCAACATTCATTTTTTTAAGACTTTACTATTCCAATTTTTTTCACCCTCCCTTACTCCCTGACCTCCCTTCTCCAAACAGCAAGCAATCTGATTTAGGTTACATGTGTACAATACTTTTAAACAGCTTTCTGTAGAGGGCCACAAATAGTGGGGGAACTCTGAGTAAGGCATAAGAACACAGGTAGTCATGCCCTCCTTGACTTCTCAGAAAGAGTGAGAACACCAAAGGGAGTTGGGAAGCCAAACAAGACATTTCCATCAGTTTCCCTCTGGGCTGAAGGGTCTTATATCTTACCCAGAGTTCCTCCACTATCTGTGGCCCTCTACATTTTTCCACATTTGCCATGTTACACAAGAAAAATCAGACCCAAAAGGGAAAAAACACAAGGAAAAAAAAAGTAAAGAAAAGAATGAGAATACCATGATATGATCCACATTCAGTCTTCACAGTTCTCTCTCTGGATGTAGATAGAGTTTTCCAATCTAAGTAAGTCTATTGCAATTGTCTTGGATCACAGTATTGCTGAAAAGAGCTAAAGTTTTCATATGATGTCATATGATTTTCACATTATCTTGCTCTTACTATGTATTATGTTCTCTGGGTTCTGATCACTTCACCTAGCATCAGTTCATGTCTTTACAAGCTTTTCTAAAGTTAACCTGCTCATCATTTTTTACAGAACAATAATATTCCACTATTTTATATACCATAACTTATTTAACCATTCCTCACTGAGGGACATCTATTCGATTTTCAATTCCTTGCCACTACAAAAAGAGCTGCTTACAATCATCATTTTGCACACATGGCTCCTTATCTCTCTTTTATGAACTTTTTGGAATACAGACCCAGTAGTGACACTGCTGGATCAAAGGGTATGTACAGTCTCTGAATACCAAATTTTAAGAAATAATAAATGGAAATTGCTCATCTATATTAGAATCAGAACGTAAAGTGAAATATAAAGAATTCATAGGTCAGCTCCTAAAAGACCAAATTAAAACGCTCAAGAATGCCCTATCCAGAATTCGGAGCTTGTAACTCAAAGAAAAAATACTTCAGGCATCCAGAGACAAAGTGAACCAAAGAATCCCAACAAAATCACACTATCCCTGTCATGCATTATAATGTAAGCACTTAACAGTTGCTTAGTAAATGATTGATTGACACAAGAGCTGATAACATTATATAAATGATAGAAAAAATGTAGAACTTGAGATAGACATCCTTTATTTTATTGTATTTTACATTATTTTGCTTTCAAGATATTGCTTTTTTTTTTTCAAATTGAAGGTTTGTGGCAACCTTATATCAACCAAATCTATTGATGTTATTTTTCCAATAATATGGCTCGTATCATGTCTCTGTGATACATTTTGGTAATCCTCACATGATTTCAAACTTTTTTCATTATAATTGTGTCTGTTTTTGACAATCTGTGCTCAGGGATGTTTGGTGTTGCCACTTGTTTTAGGGGTGCCACAAACTGTGCCTATATAAGAAGACACACATAATTAATATTAACATAACATTAAATTTTAATTAAAAATCTCCCTTCCCTAATGACTCTCTATTCTGAGATTTGCTTTAATTTATATGTTTATTATCAGAATTTTAGTTTTCTATTCTTTTTTTCAGTTGTAGGAAGATGCAATAGATGTTTGTTAATTAAAAAAAATAAAACAAATAAATCACACAAAAGAAAACAAAAGGAAGATCAGATGGAGACATTAACAAGCATGGCAAGTAGTTTGAAACATATATAGAATATATACTATGCATTTTAAAAAGCTGAATCTAATTTAGATTCTAACTTTCATATACAACATTACTTTTTTTCTTTTATTGTTTGCATTTAGAAATGATCCTGTTTGTGTTTTTGAGTTCAAAATAACATTAAAAAAAAATCATGAGAATATGTGACTGAAAAAGAAGATGCAGCCTTCATTAGGTAAATGATTCAAGTCCAATGTTGGAATTTTGAAAATACCTTGAAGATAATGAGAATGCCTCTAGTCCATCTAGTTGGTCTTCCATGGAAAACCCATGGACCCATTTTATAAAGCTGGAGGTTCTCAAATAAACCATGAGCTACACCAGCAGAGGGAACTGTACCTTACATGTGTTTGAATCCACCAGTTTCCAAGCATAACCTCCCAAATCATGTTTTCCTTCGTATTACTTTGGATAAAGTTTCTAGCTTTCTTATTCTTGTATTTTAGAATTGCTAAGAAGATTGGGGAGTTTGGTTAACTTGTATCATTATCTGATCATCCTGTGTATTCTGGAAACACAAAGTTTGAGATTGAATGCTAAGACACAAACCTGGCCTACACTACGACTGAATAGATGGACAATAAGATTTGGAGACTTCTAAGGATAAAGAAAAATAATTAAGAGAAGGGAGGCACAACAAAATAAGAAAGATTGAAAAAGATTTCTTATATAAGATGATACTTCCGTTGGGACTTGGAGGAAGCCAAGGAAGGCAATAGACAGAGTAGAGAAGGGAGAGTATTCCTAGAATGGGTGACAGCAGAGAGAATTCTCTGAGCCTAAAGATGATGGGTATTGTTCAAGGAATAACCAACAGACCAGTATCCCTGTATCACAGAATAGGATCAGGAATAAATTCTAAGAAGACTGGAAAGGTAAGAAGGACTCAGATTATAAAGGTCTTTGAAAGCCATAGAGATGCTTTTCTAATTGATCCTGAAGACAACAGATTGTATTAAACTGGGGTGGGCAGGTGACTTGGTTAGACCTACACCTTAGCACTTTTGACAGCGGGATAATTAACTGCAGAAGAGAGATAATTGTGGCAAGAATAATCAACAGGCAATTGTACCAGTTCAAATGTGAAATTTAAGGAATTATTTAGAGTTTAAATAACACCAAATTGCCTAACACTGAAAAGATGGGGAAGAAAGGAATTTTATATCAAACACTCAAGATCCAAGGTGAAAAGGAAATGTCTACACGACACGAGTCACAAGTAAAAGATACACAGTTGTTGTCATAATGCTCCTTGAAAGCCAGTTGTCTCTTCCATACTCATAAACTATTCCATTCAGTTTATACTTGCAAAACTCTGGCAAGCCCAGGGGATGAGGACCTGAACCAGCATCGGGGAAATGTCAGAGAGAAGGAGGTGTATTCTAGAGATGCTGAGTAGGTGAATCACAGAAGTTGGCAACCTTTTGAATATGGGCTGAAAGAAAGTCAAGAGTCAAGGACGCCTCTGTAAGTGTGAGCCTGAGTGACTGAGATGATGGGGTCCTCTGCAAGAACAGGAGAGAGATGGGCACAATTTAGGAAAGAAGACAAAGAGTTTGTGCATTTCGAATGTCTACTGGAAATGCCATATCTCTGTTATTTTGCTCATTTTTTCCTCATGTCTGGAAGAGTTTCCTCATCATGTTTAGTTCCTTGATCCCAAGGCTCCCTGTAAGACTCAGTTCAAATGGCACATTATTCAGAAAGCCTTTCTGTGTCTTCCTGCTACTAGGACCAATCGCCTCTATCTACTCTTTGTATAATTTGTCTGAGTCTTATTGTTTACATATTGTCCCCCTCGTTCCAAAATGAGTTTCATTAACTCTCCTCTATTTTTGCTTTTCTTTACATCCTCACTTCGTGGCATAGTGTCAGGCACATAGTAAGTGATTAATGTATTCTTCGTGTCTGACTAATTATGTAATATTTTGGGAACTGTTTAAAACATTCAAAACAGGTTCAGGCACTGGTATTTCAATAAAACAAAAACAGAAATAACAATGAAGATGAGAAAATCCACTGAAATATCTTGAGGACGTTTGGTCTCTACATACACATTTGATATAACCACCATGAACTTCTACCAACAGGTAAAATTTTTGCCGTGTTTATTTCCCTAAACTGAGGGGTTTGGGCATTTCCCTTGGCATCCTCGTGTCTGGTTACCCTATTTAGTCAATCAGTGATGCATCCAGGAGTTAGTGGGCTGGGTTATCTATAAGCCGTACCTGTTGGGAATGGCCAAACTGATGTCCATCTTGGGCTCCATAATGTAGCTTTCCTATTAAGGAGATCTCTGGCAAGAATCTTGCAGCAATGACTAAGCTTTTCACCAGCTGAATTAACTAGCCACAGGAGACCTACACTGAGTCTTTTAGCAGTTCTGAGCCAGAAATGCTCTTTCACCAAATAAGAGTGAATTATTTAGGGTTACAGAAGGCATGGGACTCAGTGAGCTCTACCCAATGGTTAGGATGCTCCATTCTGGCTTGAGGGCATCCTTCTGGGGTGAACTTTTGCTCACCTTAGAAAATATCTTCTTGTATGTTATAGGTAACATGTGTGCATTTAAGACTATTCAGACAGTTCTCTCTTACAGACCTTTAAATGTTTTTGTTTAGAGTTCCAGTGCAGTGGATAGGGCATTTGGAGTCCAGAATACCCATGTGTCTTGCCAGAATTAAGCTCTGCGTCAACATTGGCTATGATTCCTGAGTTCCCAACAGCAGATCTGCATGGTGTACTGTAAAACTCTTGGAGTTGGAGTCAATAGGATCCCAGGTTTGGCACATCTCTGCTGCTCATTAGCTAGTTAATCCTATAGAAGTAACTTCTCTAGGAGCCTCAATTTCCTTATTGATAAAAAGGGGCAGTTAGGTAGCATAATATAGGGCACAGAGTAAGGAAGACTACTTGAGTTCAGAACTGACCTCAGACACTTACTAGTTGTAGGAACCTGGGCAAATGATTTAAACCTGTTTGCCTCACTTTTCTCAATGTGTAAAATGATTTGGAGGAGGAAATGACAAACCACTTTAGGATCTTTGTCAAGAGCACCCCAAATGGAGTCACAAAGACTCTGAAACAACTTAACAACAAAATATAATGTATGATGCTATCTCATAAAGCCATTGTGCAGCTCAAATGAATTTGCATGTGGAAACTATTCCATAATCTGAAAGATACTCTACAAATGTTAGCTATTTTTCTTATACAAATAACAGCCATTTAGCAATGGCCAGTCGTGGACTATTCTCCTTTCCCAAAGCCTTCATTCACTCAAGACAGGGATCAAGCTGTCTGGCTCAGGAACTGCCTGTTCCATTGTCTCTTCTATACCTTCTTTCTTTCCCCTCCCAGGAATCTTTCACCTGCTTTTGTGCACTGTTTCACACCACAACTGTGGAGCTCCAGTCATCACCTCCTGTGCCTTCCATTCTGCCCCAACTTGCTTGGCTCTGATAGGTGAGCTTCTGTTTTATCTCTCTGGGGCCCAGACCTCCACAACAATTCTTTACCATCCTTTCACTAGAATTCCAAGCCACTCAAATTTCAGCCCTCTCTCCAGCAAACTTCTCTGTGCAGTCTTGTTCCCCCAACTCACTATAAGTCCCATGAGGACAAGAAATGTTTTGCTTACTTATGTTTGTCTTTTCAACGTCCAATAATGTGACTTACTCTCTATCCTTCTCAGGAAGAAGCTATTATCAGATAATTCCCAGACTTTCTAGGAAGGAACTCTTATCGAGTCCCATTGTCCACTTTCCAACCTCTGGTCTCTTTAAACAATTCTTTGAGATATTGATTAGCATATCTTTAGGCAGATCTGAGACCTTGTATGCATGGCCCCTTGACCCCTTCCTCTGAGTTCCTGCTTTTATTTATTTATTTATTTTACTGTCCCTTAGAAATCCCCAAACTCTATTTCTACTATAAAGGATCTTCTTATGATGATATATGCTAAATTCTTTTTCATCCCACTAAGTATTCTTATTCATTCTCTCTCTCCCTCCCTCCCTTCCTCCCTCCCTCTCTCCCTCTCTCTCTCCTTCCCTCTCTTCTCCCTCTCTCTCTCCTTCCCTCTCTCCCTCCTTCCCTCTCTCCCTTTCTCCCTCTCTCCCCTCATAGTGCCTTCCCTTAATTGTGCTTTTCTCCTTATTCAGGCTAACCCTGGTCAGTCTAACCTGCTAGTCAATAGCTTACTCCTACTTCAAGGAGTATTTCCTTTCTCCTGATTAATTGTGAGTTCCCCTTGGGAACTTGTCTTTTCCCTTGCTAACTATATGCTATCCCAATTCTATTTCATATTTGTCACTTTTAGTGCCTATCTCATTCCTTCATTTTGTCTACAACCTGTTTCCCTAATTGAACCTGCCTTTTGCCAAAAAGAACAGCCATTGAAATTTGTCACCTATTTATTTGAAACTAGGTATTGCTACCCTGTCCACATCACCTAAGAGTGTGTCACAAAGTATATGGTTAATACCTGCTCTCTCCAATGCCAGCTTGTCCAAACCCTTCATTTTACAGATGATGACAATTAAGAACCCAAGATCATTAATGACTCATCCAAAGTCGCACAGGTAATAAACACCAAAAGCAGGATGAGGTCTTTATGGTCAGAAACTTTTTCTGTTGTCTGCTCATTTTCTTAGCCTATTACTTGGCTTTTAACTCTTTATTAAAGTAGGACTCTATTTCCAGGGTACAGGGTGCACTATCCCAAACTATTTTCAGAGATTCTCCTAGAAATCTAAAGACAAGCCCTCTTTTCTGTCCTGTTAGGAATGCCCCTTCCCTGCTATAGATGCTAAAGCAACAGAGTCCTGCTTTGCTATTGCTAGGACCAGGGCTGGGGCTATGCTAGAATTATGCACTGGACTTCACTCTGTTGATGTCTTTCCCAAATGTGCTCCCAACTCACCTTTCCCTCTCCTCTGCCTCTGATAGCTCTCTCCTGATAGAAATAAAGGGAAAAATACCTTGGCTATCTTTTGAGTCCTATAGTCATCATAACAAGTCAGGAAACAATAATTGTTGCTGAATGCAAAGCCTGGAAATCTCATGCATGGAAAGATCAGAGGAATGAGGATGTTCAGTCTAGAGGACAGAAGAATCAGCAAAGCTCAACTATTAGGAAACTACTTTGTGGAAAAAAAGGATTTGGCTTATTGAGTCTGGCCCCAGATGGGAGAGCTAAAACAGGCAAAAAAGGTCAAAGACGGTAGTTTAGTTATATGGATGTGGGAGGTAGTAAATTTATTTTCATTGGAGATTTTCAAATAGTGGTTGGACAACCATTTATCCATTAATCAGGCCTTTAATATAGGAATAAGAAGACAATGAGCTCTCTGAGGGCAGATTTTAATTTTGTTTGTTTTTGCTTTTCTTTGAATCCTCAGCATCTTATATAAAGTGTGTGGCACACAGTAGGTACTTAATTAGTAATTGTTGCCTTGATTTTATTTTTAGATCCAGATGCTCATGGAGGGCCTTCTAACTTTGAGTCTACGATTCCTACTTTGATGCCCTGTTGCAATCTTGGTACCAAGTGACTGGTTTTTCGCAAGACATACCTGTGGAACACAAATCCTCTCGGTCTATATGAGGTTAGTGCCATTTTGAGTATTGAATAGGAAACATAAAAGCTTGGATGTTGCTTAAAGATAGGCCCCAATTAATTCGTAGAAAGGGCTAGCTAGAGCAGCTCATAGAGCCATTGTGGCAGAGAATAGTCATACTTTATGAATCAGCATAAAAAGGCCCAATGCTCCATTTACTATTTTATAGTAATATATCCACATCTTGATTTTGCTTTGGTGATAGTCTTTATTTCCTGGGAACTAGCTTCTCTTGACTCTCAGTTTTGCTACCAGACCGACATAAAGCAGGTATGTAGATTCCCTTTACTTCTTGACTCCTCATTTTTCTCTTTTTATAAACTGGAGCCACTTCTTTGCTCTATAATTAGTTTTGTATTTATATCAAAATAGGAATTACATGATTCATGGATACAGTGGCAGGTCTGAAGTCAGGAATACTCTTTTCATGAGTTCAATCATCAGGTAAATAGCTGTCTGAACCCGGATAAGTCAGTTAACCCGGCCTCAATTTCCTTACTCATAAAATAAATCAGAGAAAGAAATGGCAAATTGTTCCAGGATCTTTGCCAAGAAAACCCCAAATAGAGTCACAAAGAGTCAGATATGACTGAAAAATGACTGAACAACATTATATCAAAATATCAAATAAATGTTAGTTACAATTTATTTCTTGCACTAACAAAGTAACATATTAATACAAAGTTTCCAGTGTTTAAGTTATAATGGAAGTCATCTTTGACTTTCGCTCCAACTTGACTTTTTTTCACTGATGGAACCCATTCCTACTATTCAGCTATTGAAAGATACCAAGAAAAACCTCTTTCTAAGGAATATTTTGATCCTTTTCCTGAATAAGATGTTTTGTTTTATTTTTAATCAAATTATATTTTTTCCAGTTAACCATTTTTTTTTTTTGCCTCCTCCTCACTGGGGGAAAAAAAAAAAACAAATTTTATAATAAATATGCAGTCTTGATTTACAATATTAAGGTTAAAGTAATTCTGTAAAGAATTTTTCTTGTCTTCTTCCGAACCTCAGTCATTTTCTCTCCAGCAAGGAGAGGTAAATAGACTCTTTGCAAATGATATCTCGTAGAATGGTAAATTAAACTTCCACTTAAAGATTCTATAGTCTATTTTATGGATATAGTAATAGGATATAGTCTCTGTGGAAGAAAATTTTAAAGCTGTTGTTATACACATACACATAAATGGTACATACATTCATAAACACATACATATAAATACATGTGTATATAAACACGTGTGTGTATATAGATAGATACACACAACAGTCACTTGTAGATAGCCTTTAACTAATTTGATTCTGCCAAATAACAAAGAAAAAGAGTGAAGAAAAAAATCAATGCTTCAGTGACTAAGTCTGCCAGTCTATTTGCCACTTCCCATTTGTAGTTCCTCCTCTGGGTGTATCAGCCCCAGCATCACGAGACTGTGTTGAAATCCCACTTTAGATGTATACTCAATGTGAGTTCCTGGGGAAATCATTTAGCATATATGTGCCTGGATCTCCCCATTTTTAAAAGAAGTGGTTTGGGATGAGTGGTCTCTAAGGCCCTTAGTCTTCTCATTTTTCGGCTCCGATGACATTCAGACATAAAGGAAGAATGCTCTTCTCCATCTCTCCTCTGGGGCCATTCGGTCATTAGGACTGGTCAGCCCTTGGCTCCCTCTCAGAGTCAGGTTGTTTGGCACTGTAGTAGTGCTGCTCATTTTCCCCCAATTCCCTTTGTAAAGCCAGTGAGGGAAGATTTCATCTTGACATTGTGATAAGGCCTCTGGCAGGATCACAGATTTCGCTGCCTTCCTTCGGTGCAGAGAGCCAACTATGTCAGTACTTTTCCACCCAACCCTGTCTTATGATACCCTTTGACTCAATGATTCCATTGTTCAGAATATATTTTGAGAGAATTATAAAGAACAAAGAGCTGTCTCTTCAAAGATTTTCATAATAGTATTATGTGCAGTTGGAAAATACTGGAAGCAAGTAAATGTGCAATAATAGAAGAGTGGCTAAAGGAATTGTGGGGCATCCATAGAATGGAATAATATAAAGCAATTGAGATAAACAATTAGAAGATATGAAAGGTCCTACAAAGAACCTTATGAAATAATGCAAATTTAAAATAAAAGGCTGAGCTAGAGACTTGGAAGAAAAGTGACTGAAAATGAAAAAAACATAGAGCCTAATGAGGTCTTAAGAGGTACTAAAAAAGTTTTTGATATTTCATGCATCTAAATTAATTATTTTTTTAATGAGGTAGTAAGCCAGTATAACTATGTTCTTGAGGTAGGTAGGTGGCTTAGTAGATAGAGCACTCTGCTTGAAGTCATAACAATGAGTCTATATCCTTCCTCAGTTCCTAATCATGAACCCAGGCAAATTGCTTAATCTCTTTCTGCCTCAGTTTCCTGATCTGTAAAATGGAGATAATGATAACATTTAAGTTCCAAGATAATTTTAAGGATCAACTGAGGAAAAAAAAACAACAACAACATGATAATCTCTTTGAAAACCTTAAAGTGCTATGGATTAAGGTTAATGAAGCACAAAACAAACCATGATTCAGGTATCCCTGAAAGATACAATAACAATATCCATTGTCATTCTGGAAGGAGCTACTGCTGAGGTTACATTAACTTTCTATTGAAACGTTTAATTAAACAATAAACCTAATTCCTACTTGTGTTTTGAAGGGGTCCAGGATTTTCCCAGTAATTAAGAACCAGAGAACGAGGGCTATACACAGATGTTCAGGCTGCTGGTTCAAGGATGGCATTTTCTGCTGATGAATCAGCCCGCTGTTGGACACAATTCTAGATGTCTTTGCAGTCAGCTTCACTCAACTCCAGAATGATCAGCCTCCCTCGTTTCCTGAAAACTATGATTTATGGCCCCATCCAACAGACTTGCCTTACAAATGAGGCAGGTTCTATAAGTATAGATTATCCCCATTTTACAGATGTGGAAATCCAGAGAGGTTAAGTACTTTGTCCAGGGACCCACAGTCTTCTGTGTGTCAGGAGTAAAGTTCAAACTCAAGAGTTCCTGACTCTAGGTCCCTGACTATCTACAATGCTGTTCCTACTCTAAGAAACAAAAGTCCCAGAGGCTCGTGAGGATTCCTGGAGCAGAAAGAGCAGGTTGGCTCCTTTGACTAGAATGCCATGCCTTGGTTTTTTTTAGAATCCCTAACTCTCTGCCATTGAACTCTCCCATCCATCAACTATTGTTCCCTGGACACTATTATATATGTCAACTCTTTATCAACCCTGTGAGGTTAATACTTTTGTTTTTGCCATTTGACAGATGAGGAAAAAGATGTAGAGATGGGAAGTGACTTGCCAAGTCTATATCCTGCTTCACTTACCAACCCTGTTTGGGCAAATTACTTAATCTCCTTGTGCCTCAGTTTCCTCATCTGTGAAATGAAGATGCCAAGGGTTAAGCCACTAAGAAACTAGTCCAAGTCTAAAGCAAGATTCAAACTCACTCCCTATCTATGTCCCTGAGGGTTGTGGCTCATTTTTATTTCCTTGGTCCATTTGGTTCGGTATCCCCAGTGCCCAGCACAGTGCCTGATATATAGCAGGTGCCCTCCTGGCGTATTACTCCTCATTACACCAAGACCATGGGCCCTGAGGGTCCCTGTAGTGTCAGTAGGTTAAAACTTGTGGAACCTGTTGTCATGGAGACCCAGACTGGGACAAGGTTAAGTAGTCCAAGGCCCACTTTGGGCGGAGTTCTCCATAAACCAGTAACATTCTTCAGACCTGGTGGATTATTTTGTCTCATTAGAGCTGTTCGTGTGATCAAGCTGAGGGTCTCTCTCCAGGCAAAAGGCCTGGAGAACGGCACCTGTGAGTGTTAACAGCGTTGCAAGGGTTTGTATTTAGGAAAATGGTTACTTGCCCTTGTTTTTGTTGTCATTGCTTTTGTATCTGCCTCATTGATTCAGTCTTCCCAAACTACACCCTATATTCTGAAACAGCATGCACCAGAACAAAAACACTGCTCGTGGGTTGATTGAATAAACAAGCAGAGGAGGCCTTGGACCAGGAAGAATTTCTGGATGTAGAGAAGTCCTGACTGAAGGGAAGACATTTCTAGACCAGGTCATGCTCACTGGAAGTAAATCAAGGGTTGTGGAGGACCTTGGTGACCTTCTTTCCTCCAATAACTCCATTCTTTTAAATGGGGACATTGGTCTCAGGAGCTGAGGAGCTGAGCTAGCTGAGTGTTCAGTGTGTAGAGATCTCGAGTTAGAATTAAGAAGATCTGAATTTCAATCTACCCGAGATGCTTCCTAGCTAGATGATGCCGGGCAAATCAATTCATTTCCCTGCACTTGTTTTCTTATCTGTAAAGATGATCCTATTCTCTAGATTTGGTTTCTTCGGTTGTTGGTTGTCCATTTTGATCATGTCTTGACTTGAGCATGAATTGGATTGAAGCGAGTTAGAGTTGTAGGAAGTCACCAGTCTCACTATCTTTCATCGTCATGGAAGCCTGGTGATGTGAACAAAGTCAGGATGGCTGGCGACGGCCGGGGATGCAGTGGGTAACTTTGGCATCTTTGATGGCTGACCAGGCTCTAAGAGAGCCACAGCACCTGCTTCAACTGCTTTGTGGTCATTAGAACAGACTGTTGCCAATCAGTTATTTCATTGGGAGAAGTTTTCACATGCTCAGGGCATTCATTCCCCTAACTCACTGATGGGTTTGAGGCCTGTCAGTTACCCTCAACTCTAAAATAGCCCTTATTTCGCAGATAAGGAAACTGAGGTTGGCAAAGATTAATTCAGTTTCCCGGGAGATTGGACTGGATTGAATCTCTGACCTTATGAGTGAATTGTTCAAGGTCACAATGAAGTTGTATCTCATCTGTAAAATTTAAACCCAAGTCTCCTGATTCCGGGGCCAGTGATATCTCCACTGGGTCACATCATGCTAGGGTCATGCTTCTTTATAAACAAAAGAACCTGTAAACTGGGACGTGAACTTAAATCCAATAAGGAACTGCAGCCATCAGTTTCTAAAGCCCTTGAAACAGCCAAAAGCTGCCCTTCACTGTGACCACAAATCTTCCGGTCTTTCTGCACCTTCTAAACCTGCTTTGCCTCAAGCATTAACGTGCCTGATAAAAACCTCCCATTTCTATCCAATTCTATTGCTTTTGTGTTCTGTTGAATTGCTGGTTCGGGGGGCAGGATTGTTTCCCACCATCTTTCCCTATAAATGTGTCATAAGTCAGCTATGCTAATGTCCAAATAGCCTTTTGAAGGCTGCCCTGGGAACCTGACCACAAAGTGGAGTTTGTTTCTATGGGAAAATGCATTTGGAATCACAAAGAACTGACTTGAAAATACCTTTTGTAACATGAACTCTTTGGAAGTTAGTCACTGCTTGTTCTTCTAGCTGTTTTCCTGCCAACCCTTTTTTCTTCATCCAATCCAATTAGAATCAAATATTTGTAGATCTGGATTGAGAGATTGTTAGTTAGGGTTGAAAGAGCTTAAGAGACCATGCAATCCAAAGCCTTTATGTCACAGACAAGGCAGGAAACCAAGACCTAGAGGGGTGCAGTGACTTCTCTGAAGTTCCCAGCTATTAGGGAGCACAGTCCGGTTTTGAATCTAGATCTCCTTGCATATCTAATAATCATAACTAAAAGAATCAAAGCAAGTGGTCATTTAGTGCAACCTCTCTCTGAAGACTATATTTCTTCTGCAACATCCCTGGAAAGAAAAAAGTTAATCAACAAGCATTTATTAAGCACCTACTATGTGCCAGGGACTACACTAAGTATTGAGGACACAAAAAAAATGCCTAACTTGATCCTTTCCTTAAATAAACTTCAGAATATATTAAGAAACAAAATCTTTTTGAATCTCTAGTAGTAAGAAGCCCATTACTTCCCAAAGTGGTACTTTCCATTGCTAGCCAACTCTGATTGTGAGGAAGTTCACAGTTATAACATCCTAGACATTGCAACTCATTGCCTTTGGAGCAAAATAACAAAAATCTCATCCATATTTCCAAACGTTTTAAGACATCTGGTAGTCCTTCTTTAGATTAAACCCTTACATGAAATGATGCTAAGTGAAATGAGCAGAACCAGGAGATCATTATATACCTCAACAATGATACTGTTTGAGGATGTATTTTGATGGAAGTGGATCTTTTCGATAAAGAAAGCTAATTCAGTTTCAATGGATCAAGGATGGACAGAAGCAGCTACACCCAAAGAAAGAACACTGGGAAATGACTATAAACTGCTGGCATTTTGGTTTTTCTTCCTGGGTTATTTCTACCTTCTGAATCCAATTCTCCCTGTGCAACAAGAGAGCTGTTTGGTTCTGCACACATATATTGTATCTAGGATATACTGTAACCTAATTAAGATGTAAAGGACTGCTTGCCATCAGGAGGAGGAGGTAGAGGGAGGGAAGGGAAAAATCAGAACAGAAGTGAATACAAGGGATAATACTGTAAAAAAATTTACCCTGGCATATGTTCTGTTGATAAAAAGTTATTTAATAAAAAAATTTTAAAAAAAAAGATTAAACCCTTCCTCTTTCTCCAGCCCACCCCATATGATATGATCATGAGGTCCTTCGCCATTTTGGATGGCCTTCTCTAGATAAAGTCGAACTTGGAATACAAGTTCTGCAATACAAGTATCTGATTTCCTTAATTCCTTTATATCTTTACAGAATAACAATCTCAGTGCTAGAAGACCTGGGATCCTCAACTAATCTTTGAAGAGGACTCTTCTCTTCTCTACCCATTTAATAGCACAATTATTATCATTGTCACTTTACATATGAGGAAAGTAAGACTGAGCAATTATGGTTTTTTTGCCAAAGGTCTCAGAAAAAAACAGTTGATGTGGGGCTTCAATCTATGTCCTTGAATTCATGGTCTAACATTCATTTGACTCCACCAAGATTAAGCATTAAATGACATCAATGGACTTAATTTTATATGATGAAACTTTGAGAATAAATATAAAGGTCTATAGTTGGTTTTAGAAAGTTGAGCTGGTTCAAGCAACAGTGTCAAATGTAGGATAAGAAAATCAATATCATATGCAACAGTTGTAAGACAAGAGGAGGAAGGTGTTCGGTCTTTTTTATTTTGCCCTAATCATATCACATTTGGAGTTTTATATTTAGTTCAGAATATCACATTTTAGGAATATTAATAATAACAATGCCCAGTATTTATAAGATGCTTTAATGTTTTCAAGGTACTTTTTGCTCATTTGATCCCCAAAACAATGTTGTAAGTTAGATATTATTGTTCTCCATTTTTTTCAGATGAGGAAACTGAGGTTGAGAGAGTTTAATGGATTTTCTCAGGGTCACAAAGATACTAAATGTCTGAGACAGGATTTGAACTCTTGTCTAATTCCAAATCCTATTTTTAATTCTCTGCAGCCCCTAGATGTTTCTTGGAAAGATATTGATCCATTAGAGACAAGGAGAACCAGACTAGTGAAGAGACATGAGATCAGGCCATAGAAGGCACTGCCCGAGGAGCTTCCTTTTGGCATGATAGCCAAAATTTCCTACTAGTAAGGAACTCACAGTGTGGAAATGCTCTCCACCAATTTGGATCTGCAACTTGCCCGTAATGTATGAGATCTGGAACACAGAAGTGGAGACTTGCCTATTTCACAGGCAGCAGTTAGCAAAGACATGACTGCGCTCCAGTTTTCCTCATCCCAAGCCCTCTAAACACCATCATGCTTCTATTTCAGGTTCCTTAATAGAATCCAATGTGAGATGCTTCATTTTACTCTATTATAGCTCGGAGTAAACCAGCCTGGAATCAGCATCATCTCCCCGCGTTCAAATCTAGCTTTAGACAATCACTAACAGTGTGACAAATAACATGTGTTTTCCTTAGTTTCCCTCTCTATAAAATGGGCTAGAGAAGGAAATGGCAAACTACTCTAGTGTCTTTGCCAAGAAAACTTCCAGGAGAGTCACAATGAATTGGATGCAACTAGAATGACTGAACAACAATCTTTCTCCAATCACTTTTTTTTTAGCCTTATTTTTCATTACACGTCTTTACAAACTCTATATTCTAGTCAATGAGGACTTCTAATGGTTTGTGCATCAGCCTTTTCCCAGATCATCAGATCACATCTGACCAGTGCTGGGTCCACAGTTAAAGATGCACAGTAATGAACTAAAGAGTAGCCAGGGGACATTGCAACAGGATGATCCATTGAGGGCACTCAGAGTACTTAGTTTGGATAACATGCTGACTCTCTTCAAACACTTGAAAGTTTAGCTTGTGGGACAAGGATTAATATCTTAGTTCGGCCCAGAGGGCAGAATTAAAAGTAGGGGGTAGAAATTGCAAAGAAGCAAATTTAGAATGAAGTCAAGAAATACGTGCTAATAATAGAAGTATCTGATCTGGGAGCTTGATCCCTCCCAGCTGAAGGCCTTTAAGCAAGGCCCAAGGAATACCCAATGGATGCCTTGGCTATGGATGTATTCTTGGCTACCGCTTAGACCACAGGTCCTTTCTGAAGCTGAAATGCTGTGGATCTGCCAACATACTCTTTCCCAGTGTTGATTTCCCATGATTTTCTTCATTGTCCAGCTCAGATTCCTCCTCTTCCAGGGAGCCTTCACAGATTGCTTTCCCCTGTCATAACTCCATTATTCCAGTTACCATGTTCCAACTCCATCTTTCAATTATCTTGCATTTATTTCTCAGTTTGGATGATGTTTCCTCTCAGTACACTATAAACTCCTCAAGTTACAGACAGTGTATTGTTCTTGTCTTTATGTCCCCAGTACATAGTAAAAGGCCTTTGGCTTTGTAAGTGCTTATGAAATAGTTTTGGAATAGAATTGATTTGCGAGTCAATTGGCCAGCAGTTATTTAATGTCCAAGACAGGGACAACTAGGTGGCTTCAAGGATAAAGCTACAGAAGCCTGAAGACCTGAGTTCAAAATTGACTTCTCTTACTCTTTAGCTGTAAGACCCTAAGCCACTCATTTAACTTTTGTTTGACCCTGAAGAAAATGGCAAAACAGTCCAGTATCTTTGACCAAAATCTCTCCCCAGAGGGTCATTAAGAATAGGATATGACTGAACAAGAAAAGAGACAGAAAGAGACAATAGGAAAGAAGTTAGGAAAACCCTGATCTATTCCATGGGAATACATCATGGATTCATAGGCTCATAAACATTGGAGTTGGAAGGAACTTGAAGATATCTAATCCAAGCACACATAATTAAGACTATTTTTAGAAAATCTATTATCTTATACAGGAGGAAGCCAGGGATGACATAAGTTTTTGGAGTTAAGGACCTTGGTGGAATCCTAGGTCTCATCCCAGGAATAAAACCTAGTGACTTCATCTCTCTGCATCTCAATTTTGTCTTTTGTAAAATGGCAAGATTGAGCAAGATCACCAGGTTTAATCCAGTGGGAAATCTGTAATCTCATCATTTTTTAAAAGCTCTCAGACATAGAATGCAGCTAACAGGTAACTAGGCTGACTTTTTTTTAACCCAAGTCTCCTAAATGAGGGTTCTTTTCCCTCCTCCCAGTTGACTCCTGAGCAGGTGTTGTCCAGATGAGTGCTCAATAGCCCCTAACCATCTAAAAATGTTGGATCTAAATAAGACAAAAGTTATCTTCTCCTTGGAAATACTGGTTGGACTCTATGCATTTTATCTTGTAGTTTAAATATTTAAAGCCTTCATTTTAGCGCTCTGTTTGTAGGCCTTTCCATCCTTGTACAATTCATTCCAAACTCTCTAAGGCTACATAAAGAAAACTGTATTCAGTTTTCATCTACAAAAACATTTTTCATGTTTCATATTTAAAAATCAGCAGAATTGCCATGGTCATTATTGATTCCAGAGCAAAGATTTTCATGACTATATTTTTAGCAGTGGCAAATGTGGGGGTGTCCTGGAAAAATGAACAGACAAACAAAGCAGAAGCGCACCTATGTTCAGTCAAAGCCTGGATTCGAATCTTGTATCTTATCACTTAGCTAATTTATGACTGTGGGCAAAACCCCTAATCTCTAGGATTCTCAGTTCCCTGTTTTGGGTGATGAAATCTTTGGACTAGATAATGTTGAGAGTCCCAACAGGTATAAATCTATGATGCTTGAATCTTGTTTGGTGGGACCTGAGTAAAGGTTCCATCTCTATAACTTGTCAGCAGTGTGACCATAGCAAATCCCTTCCATTCTCTGAGTCTCGGCTGCCTTGTCTATAAATTGATGACAGTAATAACTCCAATACCAATTTCACCAGGCTATGGAAGGGATCTAATGAAATAATGTACCTGAAATGTTTTACAAACCTTGTCTAACAGCACCATCTTAATGCCAGCTGCCATTACCATTAGGTTTGAGTGGGCAGATCATTGAGCCAGGACAGGAACTTGGCTTTTAAAGCTGACTGGTCCTAAATGGTTCCATGATTCTAGGCAAGTGATTTCATTTTTTTTTCCTTATATGTAAAAGCATATTTGAACCAGACAGCTTCTGGTAATGTCATATGGTGAAAGGAACATTGGGTATAGAGTTCGAGCCTGGTCCAGCTGAATTGAGCAGTACCTGTGCGACATTTTTAGGTCTCAGTTTCCTCAACTATAAAATACAGAAGTTGAAACAGATGATCTCTCTAATTTTTTTCCCCATCTTCATCCCAGAGAAACTCTCAAACATTCTCTTCTTTTCCTTTACCTCCCACACTTCAACTCTCAGTGAAAAATCTCACTTTAGTGAGAAAATTGGGGGCATTATCTGTTTGCTCCCCCTTTCATCTCAGAAACCCTTGACATCAACTCCCACATACCTTTTTTAAAAAGGAAGGACAGGAAAATGCTGAGGAAAGAGTTTTCTTTTAAGGAACACCTTCCAGCTACAGACTCTTCCTCTGGAATCTTTAGGCTAACCTCCTAGAGCTCTACCATCAAATCCAATGAAAGGAAGGCTTGTTTTTTGTTTTTTTTTTTTGTTTTTTTTTTAAATTCTGAAATATGTTGTGTAAAATCTTGCTTGATTATTTCCATGATTAGTAAGAAAAAAATCACTCATTTTCAATATAAAATTGTATCGCATTTGATTATTTCTCTTGAATGGGGGGGGGGGCGTAAATGCTAGACTGATGTTTGCCTCATTTCATTGAATAAAATGAAGTCATCCACAGAGTTCCCACTTCTCTTCCCCTCCACTTCATATCACCTAAATACCTTCTCTACTATCTCCCCTTTAATTCTTGCCTCATAAGGGTATAAGGTGTTCAAACCCCTCTCTATATACACATGGTCCCCTTCCTTCCCATCATCCTTCTTACTCTTTCACTAATCTCTGGTCTCTCCTATCTACTGGATGCTTTCTGCTTTCTAGATACCTCCAAGCATGTCCATGTTGCCTCATCCTCAAGAAGAGGAATAATTATCCCAGTTAGTTATTCTCTCATGTTTGTTATCTTCTCCTTACTAGTGAGAAAAATCAAGGAGGAAATAACTCCAAGATAACAATCTTCCTCATCCAGAAGGCTAGCGTAAATGAGGATAAAAATAGAAGAAAAAGAAGAGGGAAGTGAAGGGGAGGGAAGGAAAAGGGAGGGACAGAATTAGAATCTATGTATATGCTTTAGATTGCTTCTCAGAAGATTGGAAAATAGCTGAACAAATTACAGTTTATGAATGTAATAGAATTATACCATAAAAAATTATAAAAGATGATTTGAGAGAAATTGAGTATTATGAACCGATAAAAAGTGAAGGGAGCTGAACCAAGAGAAGGGCTTATACAAGGACAAAAATATTGTCAGGAAAAACAATTCTGAAAGGTCTAAGAACTCAGATCATTGTAATAACCAGCTATGTCTCTGAGGCCCCAGGATGAAGTCTATTATCTACTTCCTGACAGAAATGATAGACACCAGATCCAGAAAGTGACTTATGCTTCTGGACAAGGCCTCTGGATGAATGAATTCTGCTTGTGTTTATTTATTACAGCTTTTTAATCCCCCTTTCTCAGTTAATTGAGCAGAGGAATGGATGGTGGTGGAGAGGTATTAGCAATTGTCCAAAATTTTAAAAGTCACTTTAAAAAATTGTAAAGTCATAGAAGGAAACAAGGAACTGATATGGAACAGATCAGCTTCTGTATTTTGTTTCATCTCTGAAAATGCTCCTTTATTGGTGTTTTGAGTTCAAAAATAAAATTAAGAATGAATTGGATTTAGAACACAAGGTTTTACAAGGGTGAGTGTTAAAAACTTTTTGCATTTATTTTGAAAACAAAGCTATTAAAAAATGGATTAGAAATCAGGACATGCTAATGCCATCATAATATTCTCTGATCAGAAGTCACTAAAATATTATGTTTGGTTCTGGGGACTACAAAGGCCTTTGTTAAGCTGAACATCCAAGAAGAGTAATCAGAATGGCAACTGGCCTTCTGCTCTTTCCAGAAGAGAGATTGAAAGATCTGAAGATTCTGAGGTTGGAAGAAGAAAAGTTTAGGAGAAAATGATTGTGCTCGTCTAACATTTGAAGAGCTTTCATATTCAAGTAGAATAATGCACCCATTTTTTGGTCCCTATTTCCCCGTCCAATGTCAGTTTCTATCCAGCTATATTGTATTCATCAAATGGGATACATCTCCTGGCCTTTGCAGCAGTTCTCCATGCCTGGAATATGTAACTCCTTCACTTCTGCCTCAATTTCCCCAAATTCCTTTAAGGTCCAAATCAAATGCCTGTTTTCCCAATTCCTAATGGCTCCCTCTTTCAGATCATTTTTATCTACAATACATCTATCTTCAATTTACCTAATTATTTATATATTGTCTCTTCATTAGGGCATGAGCCCCTTGAGATCAGGGCTATTGTTGGTTTGATTTTCCTTTCTTTGATTCCCTAGTTGTTCTCTGCCTTTCATTCTTAAAGAGGAACATCATAACAGGGAGCTGATGCCATGGCATGCAAGTGTATTGGATTTGAGTGAGGGAGGCTGGGCAAAGTCACTATTCTTCCCTTCAGCCCTGGGTCTGGTGGCCAGATCTAGCTCAGAATGACCAGAGACGGTACACGCAACCACTCTAGTACTTAGGGGAATATCTAACATGTAGGTATTCCCCAAATACCTGGTGATGACAGACTGACAAACAAATGGCATCCCAAGGCTAGATCTAAGAGTATGGAAATGGCAAAGAAGAAACTTAAGTTTGATGGAAGCAATAATTCTCCACAAGTAAAATGATGTAGAACAGGCTTCTCCTTCCTGTAAGTCTTCAAAAAAAGACTGGACATTGCCTCAGCACTTCTGCTGGGGAACCAGAAGTCTCATTCAAGATCCTCGCAGGAGTATCCAGGCAACATGGCAGCCATCTTTCATTCTCACTCCATGAGGAACTACTTCCTCTTAAGATCAATGTCATGGAAAACAGATGGTACATATGCATTATAGGGTACCCATATGTGCCAGGCACTTTGCCAAGTGCTTCACAAATATATTATTGGAGCCTCAATACAACTGAGGTAAATACCATTATAATCCCCATTGTATACAGTTGAGGAAACCGAGTTAGATAGCAATTAAGTGACTTGCCCAGGATCATAAAGTTTGTCTTTAACTCGTTCTTATTTTTTTAACTTGTGTGTACACAAACACACACACACACACACACACACACACACACACCCCACTTCTATACAAAAGGATTTGAACCAAGTATCCCCGATTCCTGATCTAGCCCTCTAGCCTCTGTACCACCTAGTTTTCTCAAAGTTCTTCAGAATCACAGAAAAAGTTGTCAAATATGTAAATTTGTTATGAGATGTTTATTTTTTTATTTCAAGGAAAAAGAGTAACTTTATTTTTCTCTATCACGACTGCCGATAATAGTCACTTATGCAATTATTTACCTCTAGTGGCCTTTCCCACTCAGAAGCCAATTATCAGTCCCACTTAGGCTTATACAAACCAAGGAAGAAAGAAAAATCTGGCCCATGATGAGACCAACATGAGATGTTTCTGCCTTTAGGATTTCTTTATTTTAAACACTGACCTCAAGAATTATTTTTTAATGAGCTATTTTGGGCCACACTGCTACTTTGACTCTTATGTTTACTTCCAAGTTGCTTTTCCAGGAACTGGATAAGCAGAGGTCAACAAGCAGAGGTCAATACTCCACTAAGGAGGAGAGCAGAGACAACTGAAGAACTGGGGTGAGAGGGCCCACCAAAGATGGCGAGTGAAAGTGATCCAATATTGTAAATAATTTAAAGTGACAATTTTCAACTGGTCCATGTTGAATAACAAAGTGAAACTGGATTTAGCAACTTGGCTTTTTGGGATCAAGGGTCAAGGAAGCATTTACTAAAAGCACAGAGTATTAGTTTAGGTTGATCTTCTGCCTGATACTGAATGCCCTCCCTTCCCAATCTCTTTGGTTCACTGTACAATGTACTTTCCGTCCTAAATTCTCTTTTGACCAATCTGGTCGACTGGCTATTCACTGTATGGGACACTCCACTCCCATCTCTATGTTTTTGCAGAATTCATCGTACATACCTGAAATGCATCCCTTCCTAGTCTCTCTTGTGTAAAAATATTATTTATTTTCTAATAAACTCAGCCTCGCATGCCCCTGCTACAATTTGGTAGCTAAATGGCACTGGAAATGGAATATTAAAGCCAGAGTTAGAGAGCATGAATTAAATTGCTGCTTCAAACACTAGCTCCTAGAACCCTGAGCAACTTTCTTAATCTGTGTGGCTTAGTTATTCACCTGTAAAATGACAATAGTAGCTTCTACTTCATTGTATTGTTCCAAGGATAAAAAGAAATTATATTTGTAAAGCATTCCCCAAACTTCATGGAAATAGATTAATGCTAGCTATTACTATTAATTATTATTGTCATCATTATCATCATTGTTATTATATTAGATTTCTTCTTCATCCCAGTTGCTTATGTCCTTCCACTCCAAGATTACTTTTTTATTTATATTATTTATATATTAATATATATATAAATGTATGTTATTTAATTTGTATATTACTTATATGTACTTCATTGTATACATATTCCTGCCCACCCCTACCCCTCATTAGACTGAAAGCTTCTTTGTGGATGGAAACTTTTGTTTCTTGGGTTATTTTGTTATTGCTTCATTGCCAAGCACATAATAGGTGCTTAATAAATGCTTGGTGATTAAAGGAATGAAGAGATCTAGAAAAAGAAAGGCAAGTTCAACAAACAGCTGATCACCTACTCAGAAAGCAGTAAAAACATTACTTTGACAAGAACTGAAAAAAAAAAAAAAAAAAAAACTCTGGAAAGTAGACAAAAAATAAAGGGATAGTTTGGCATGGCAGCTTGCAACACACACCAAGAATCCAAAAGCTTTATATGCTTTTAACTAGATTGTTATTTAATATGTGTTATTCTATGAATATATAGGTATATATATAAATATATATATATATCATGATTCGATAACCATTAGCAAAAACCAACAAGTAAAAAAAGGCCTTTAGACATTATCAAATCAAGTCTTTCATAAACCCTTAGCATTTAACAAATTTGCTGAGGTTTCTCTGAATTTGCCTTGGGACATCTCATTTGGTCCTCTCTTTACTTACTTTCTATGAATTGTTTTTTGCAGACTAACGATATTCCTTTAAATTAATCATTTAGATGATTTCTCAATCTAGATTTTTTTTTATTTCTCAATCAAATCTAGATTTTTTTTAACAATACAAATAAAGTAACTAAGTATTTTGAGATTAAAAACTCTCCTACTATGCAGTATTTTTGCAATAACTGTCTAGTCAATGGGTAGATTCTTACTGAACTTTGCAGTTTTCCCATGTCAAAATATATGCACCAGAAGCTCCATTTTAATAAGTAGCTGTCTTTCTGCTGAGCTCAGAAGGGAAGGAAACAAGCACCCTAGTATTGCCTTTTGCTGAATGTCCTTTGTTCTTGGAGAGAACCACAGAGATATCACCAAGTTGGAGTCAAGATACAGTATGGCCGATGGTGGCTCATCACACCAACATGAGCTTGGAAAACTACAACACGTTGAACACAAAGAATACATATGAACATTTGGAGTCAAGTCTCTAACTTTGCACATGTCATTTGTTTCAAGCCACTGATGCTCTGCTTTGCTCATGGAGGACTGTGCCTTCTTTAATGAGGGTGTGCTATGCTAGGCTGGGCAGCCCTGGACCAGATTCTCCCATAATTAGATTTAAATCCAAAGTCTCTTCAGATGTTGTTGGACAGTTTCTCCTGCGCTTCGTGTGGGTATTTGTGTCATTCGAGTTCTCTATAAAATAGTCTTTTTGTCAATGGGTCATATGTTCGCCCTTTGAACATGGTCAGTTGCATTCTTTGTAGTATAATTTGAATGCTTGGAAGTTTAGCTTAAGAAAGAATCTCAGTATTTGGTAACTTATCCTGTCAGGTGATCTTCAGAATCTTCCTAAGACAATTTAGATGGAAAAAATTCAGTTGTGTTGGTAATCCAGTTAAAGATCATAATCTCTACGGCACATACTCTTGGTTTTTCCTGTATGTATGGTCAAGCTATACTTTTATGAGTGACCATAAATGAAGCATCTCTGAGGTTATGTGCATAGTCTTGAACAATTCACTCACCTTGCCTGGGCTTCAGTTTCCTGATGTGCGAGAAGAGATTGGGTTTGGTGGTTTCTGGAGTCCCTTCTAGCTCTAGATATCTGGGTAATGAAGGATCAACAGACTCTGGAAAAACTCCTGATCTTGAGGTGAGACCACATCAATACCATCCACAAACAGGCCTTTCTGGGAGTGTTCATCACCATCTTTAGGGAAATCCTCTTCCATTGGAGCTCTGCATTGTATATCCTACGATAACAAACATGGTCATGAATATATCTCTCCCCATTTTAATCCTCATTTGATATTAATAACGGGAACACCACCAAAGAAAGAGCCCAATGTTGTTAGAAGTTCTTCAGATGTATCAATACATAACATGTGTGTGATGTGTACACTCAGTGAACATTTTTTGTTGCTTGGGATGATCATCAATTGTGCTTCCATCTGGCTGACTCCGAGTGATATGCTAGCTAAGAAGAGTGTCTCTAAAAAAGTAGCCAAGATATAGATTAACAGCCAAGACACAGAACTGTACTTTCTCCTAGGATTGACATCCAATTAGCTCACAGGGAATCTGGCCCTTGGATTAGTGGGTGGGACTCCTTTCCCAAAGTGGCATTTATCACAAAAGAGAAGCCATGTTATCAAGAGTTTCCCATGTAATAGTAAAAACTGTAAACCACAGCCCCTGCTCCAACCTCCGACAATCACTTCAAACTTCCATGACGAGGATTTGGCTAATGACTTAAGGAAACCTGCATTTCCTCCTGGAAGGAGAGCAGTATATTTCTGTAAGCCCGATACCAATTAATAGGGTTTGTTAGAAACAACTTCCTCTGCAATTGAAGAGAAAAATAGCAAACACTTACCATGGTAACAAAACCAACAAATTGCAAATTATCACAGAAAAACCCAGCATGTGCATAGGGAGAGTTCCTTCATCAAAGCTGGGCTGGGCTTCCAGACTTATATAAGGAAGAAAGCCTCACAGGTTCCTCCAATAATGACAAGCAATATGTTACCCAATTAAATGCTAGCAACTCAGCATCAGCCGTGGCCATTTGGACCTCACCATGTTGACTGATGTTTTGCTTAATTATGTAAACCATGACACCTCAAATCTATTTTCTAGAAAGGCAGGGACCCACTCAACTCTGCCCTAAGCATCTTCATCAGACATTAAAAACATCTGCCAATTCACAGATGACAATGATTTCTATTTGTGATTCATATCTATCTTTAACCAAAAAAAACAAAAACAAAAACAAAAACAAAAACAAAAAAAGTACAAATTGGCTACATAGCTAAAAACTGCAGGCTAGAGCTATTGGAGCACAAAATATTTACATTAGGCAGCAGGATGTGAGCTGATTTTTTTTTTATCCTTCCCTTTAAGAATATAAGTAAAAGAAAAAGTACTGTTTGCACCCATATAGGGAATTCTCTCACCTGGTAGTTTCCTATACTAATGAAATCACCAACCCAGTCCTTATTCCCATCTCTTAAGTTTTTGTATAATATTCTGAGATAAAAAAGTCATGGATGTGTATATTCTTTAACAGAGAGAGAAAATGAGACACAGAGATGTAAAGTGATTTTACAAAGTCGTAGAGTAAGCTCAGAACAAATACTGGTTAGATATCAAGTCTCCTATCTCCATTTTCCACCACAGCACTTTCCTGAATACTTGCTAACCAATTTCCCTCTGCACCACTAAACTCTTACAGACTTGACATTTCTCCACTTGCATTCTGCTCATATAAAAGACTCTGTTTGGAATTTCTTATTCCTTCTCTGCTCTGTAGGTGTATCCATAGGTGATTAACATTTCCTTTTGCATATTCCCCCTTGTGACTTATTTGAACATTTATCTGCTATTCTTCCAAGTTCCCATTAGTTAATTAATTCTGCAAACTATGTACAGAGCCCGTTGTACATATGCCCTCGGAGAGATACAATGGCAATCATAGCCTAATACCTGCCCTCATGAAGTTTATAATCTGTGACTGCACTATAAATCCATTCAATCTATCAGTGAACAATTGAGTACACAGTCAAAGCTCCTTGACATTTTCTGATCTGTGTGATTTCACCTTAAAAGGAAGCTGTGGTTCAGATAAAAAAACTTTTCTGAGTTAGAGGCTAAAGCAAGAAATGGACTGATAGGATTCTGGAAATTGAAATGGAAAGGAATAGAGAAGACATTCAATCTTACCCCTTAACTTTAAAAATGAGGAAATGGAAATCTGGGGAGGTTAAATTACTTAATCAAGGTCCCACAGAGTAGTAAACCAGAGGCAAGTTTCAATCCAAGTCTTTTGATTTTAGATATCCAGTTCTCATTTCTATGGATAATTTTGCAAGTTCTTATTACCTATGTACACTAAATAATGCAACGTACTGCATGTGCTTCCTAGAAACGAGGGTCTCTCTAAAGACTTGGTTATAGACCAAATAAAGTAAGGTGTTCCTATATAGTAGTATTATATTAAAAATATAAATTAAAACATGCTTATTAGAAAAGAATAAACCGCTTGCTGGTATTGACAATAATTGTGACATAAGAAAAATAATGGCCGGGGAGTCAGGATCAGAGAACTGGAATCATAAGCCTCATTCTGACATTTACTGACTGTGTGACTCTGGCCAGGACACTGGATATCCCCGAGCTTCAGCTTTCTTATCCATGAAGTCAAAATATCCTGGTACCTCCTAGGTCACAAATTGTGAGGAATGAGCAGTTTCTTCATCCATAGAGCACCTCGATAGCAAGTAGTTCCTGGCCTAGAGTCTGGAAGACTCATCTTTCTGAGTTGAAATCTGGCCTCCAATATTTGTGACCCTGAGCAACTCATTTTACCATTTCTGCCTCAATTTCTTCATCTGTAAAATGAGCTGGGGAAGGAAATGGCAAACCATTCCAGTATCTTTGCCAAGCAAATACCAAATGGGGTCTTGGAGAGTGGGACACGATTGAATCTGTTATAATCCTGACTCTGTGCTTGCCATCTATAGGACATCAGGCAGGTCACTTAATCTTTAACAACTTACTCTTAGTTTCCTTATTTAGAGAAGGAGGGACTTAGACTCAATAGTATCTAAGGTCCTGAATCCCTCCAAATGGGTGATCTTTCTCTTCATCATCATCAAGCATTTATTAAGTTCCTACAACATGTCAAGTACTAGAAATATAAAAAGAGGCTAAAGGCCCAAACTGCTCCTTCTAAAAAGCAACAACAATAAATCTCTCTTTTTAATGTCAGTAGTCTCTGATGAGGGCTATATAACAATGAATCATGGGGTAATTGAAAAGGAGACAGACCGCTCTGAAGGATCATATTCTGGGCATAAGCATGTGGTAACTCATTGCCAATAATGAATCATTAAATGGCAGAAAAGGCATCCTGAAGGGCAGGAGGGAACAGAAAAGGACCTGAGAAGTCCATGTAATAAGAATCGAGGGACAGATGGGGAGCCCAAAGGCTACTCTGCTCCTTAAGAATGCCAAAGGTCAACCTCTCCCAGTCTTCGGGTGCATGGACGATTCCTCCTTGGAAGATGTGGATGAGAATCCAGGGAGAATGCAGGCCAATGAAACACGGCTCTCTGACAGCATCAAAGTATGTCCCTCAGAGATAGTGCTATTCTTTCTGGTGACTGAAGTGTGCAAATACAAAATTAGAAGAACTGGAGTTCAATTACTGAGGAAAGAATTTACTCTGGACCCTGGGCAAGTCAATGAGTCCCATGACAGTCATTGGTTCATCTGTGAAATGGGAATAACCATTGCACTCGCCTTCTAGGATGGCTGCTTCCTCTGCCATATTGCTCATGTATACAACCCTCCTCATTCCTGCCTTTATTATGTCACCTACACCTGAGGGCAATAGTTTAGAAACTGCTCAAGTACTCCTCCTCACCCCATCCATTCTCCACAAAGCAACAAGGAAATTTTCACAAAGCTCTGGGCTGCCCATTCCAACCTCCCTGCTTAACCAACTTAAGAGATTCCTGTGGCTTCAAGGATTGACTATAAACTCCTTTCCGCCATTTAAATCTGTTCTCAAGCTTCCTATCTCTCCATTCTTCTTCCTCAAGATTCCCTCTACATGTTCTCTCAGGAAGGCAGCTCTGTTATTCTACTTGGTGCTTCTGTACCTTCCATCTCTATGCTTTTGCATGCTTGGGACACAAGCAACTCTCCTCAGCTCTGCTTCCTGAAATTCCCTGTTTTCATTTAAGTCAACAGGTAACTATTAAGCAATTGCTGTATACTGAGGCCTGGAGGTATGCAAATTTAAAAGAAGGTTCCTCCTCTTGAGGGACTCACAGTCCAATAGGAAAAATCAATATTCAAATGTTGTACAAACAATATTTAGATAAGATAAAGTGAAGAGAATCACAGCAGGAAGGCCCTGAATTGAACGAGAACTGGAATAGCTTCTTGTAGAAGATGGGGGTAGACCTGGAGTTTAAAGAAAGATAAGGAAACCAAAAAGTGGAGATGAAGAGGGAGAGAGTACAAATAATGGGAACGGCCATAGAAAAGACAAGCGGGTCAGGAGACTTAGGGTCTTGTCTGGGGAACAGAAAGATAGCCAGGTCCCTGGAGCATTATATGAGCCTTTTACACAAAGGATGACCTGATCTCCCAAGTGCAAGTGAACTCCCCAAATTATTATGCATTCAATATGCATACACACACATACATAGTCTAAATATATATATATATATATTCATATACATATGTACATATATATATGCAACATTGATATGCACTATATAGCTATGGATATGTCTGAGTCCACATATCTCTCTACATACATATGTGGCCTCCCATCATCCGATGTAAGACCTTTGAGGGCAAAGTTGTTTTATTTCTGGCTTTGTATATCTGGCACCCATCAGAATGCCTGACATACAGTTAGTGCTTAATAAAAGCTGATCGCTTGATATAAAGATATTTGCAACTCTAAGCATCATATAAATTGTAAGTATTATTACTACTAATAGACATAGATGATCTATCTTTATATGCATGTATATATATATATATAATATATGTATATGTGTATGTATATATGTATGTATATATACATATACATGTGTATACACATATACATATGCTTGTGTGTGTTTTACTGTCACTCCAAGAATTGATTTCATCTGGGAGTTTGGATACATATTTATGTGTTCCTCACTAAGCCCTTGAATTTGATATGAAATCAGTTTAAAATACTCTGCACAACGATTCAGATGACAGGCTGAGTGGTGAATGGGATTATCACTGTTAGGAAACATACTGGGCAGGTTTGGCCTTAGGTAAAATGACTTTCTCCTAGGCCTCTTCTCCTATCATACATCTCAACTTGTTATCGGAACGTCAGGTTTGGAAGACCGCCACTTCCAAATTACTCTTTTCCTGCATTTCGTCAAATAGATTTATTTGCGAGGCAGGAGATATTGCAGCCATTTATATTCCCAACATTCTAGCCTGGCCTATCACTCAGCAAACTTTGAAAGTAATAATAAAGCTTTATAGTTTGGGGCTCTTTCCAGTTTTCAAAATACTGGCCCACACATTATTTCATTTGACTTGAGCCCCAGAGCAACCCTATGAGATGGCAATGGCGGGCATTTTTTATCCCTAGCTGACTGAGCAGTAGAAGAAAGTGAGGAAACCCCCCAAGACAGATTGGATCCACTGCGATGAACCTGTGGGAGGATATGGACAAGATTTACGCAGGATTGATAAGAAGGGATGGTTTGCATCTGCATCACTGGGGGGCAAACACCTAAGATATGACATCACATTTCCACTGGAGTATGTATAATTGAAGTGGTTGGAGAAAGATCCATAGGGAAGAGCTAATATACCAAAAGACTTGAGTCGGAATTCTAAAGGATCTTGCCAGACTTAACTTTATAATATGAAATATTATAGAGATGAATGTAAAGTTTTATACTTTTGATTAAAAAAATCAATTTGCCAGAGCAAACATATATGGAAAATTAGTCTTTCATCTGAGAAAGATTAGCATGGGGGTAAGGGGAGGTTAAGGTAGAAAAGTTAATGTAACCTTGGGTCTCAAAAAGAAACTCAGTGTAACTTGGGGCAGAGGAAATGGAGAATGTCCCTGTTCTCTGCCCTGCTAAGACAAATCAAGGAACATTTTGTCTGGTTCTGAGACTGATTTTGGAAAAGGAGGTGGAAAACTGAAGAACATTGAGAGGAGAGCAATTAGGACTAGGGAAGGATGGGGAAGTCCATGAAACCTGAGAAGCCATAAAAGGAGAAAGAATAGTAGCTATGTTTTTTTTTAATTTTTAATAATTTTTTTTTCAAAATATATGCAAATGTGGTTTTCCCCATTCACCCTTGCAAAATCTTGTGTTCCAAAATTTTCTCCCTCCCTTCATTTCACCTTTTCCCCTATACAGCAAGTAATCTGATAAAATTAAACATGTGCAATTCTTCTAAACATATTTCCACATTTATGGTGCTCAAGAAACATCAGATCAAAAAGGGGAAAAATGAGAAAGGAAAAAAGCAAGCAAATAACAACAAAAAATGTGAAAATACTATACTGTGATCCATATTTAGTCTCCATAGTCCTCTCTGATTCAGATGGCTCTCTCCATCACAAGACCATCAGAACTGGCCTGAATCACCCCATTGTTGAAAGGAACCAAGTCCATCACAGTCGATTGTGACATAATCTTGTTGTTGCTATGTACAATCCAGGCTTTTCTGAAATCATTCTGCTGTTCATTTCCTATAGAATAAATATACTCCATTACATTCATATACTATAACTCATCCAGTCATTCTCAAACTGATGGGCATCCCTTCAATTTCCAGTTCCTTGCCACTATAAAAAGGGCTGCCACAAACATTTTTGCACATGGATTCTTTTTCATGATCTTTTTGGGATACAGACCCAGCCAGTGATTATCAATAGCATTTGTGAAGCCATTTAAAAGTTAAAAACTGCTTTCCAGATATTTGATTTCATCCTCACAGCCTCTCTGGGGGCTGGATGCTGTGATGATCCTCATGGACATCTTCCTCCTCCATAACATCAGGATAAAGCTGTCTACCAGCATGATTATTTGAAGAATTAAATGGGATATGGTTTGTAATATAAGTAGTGTAGCAACTGACACAGAGGAGATGCCATGTGAATGCTTATTCTCCTTCTACAGGTGAGCTGAGGCAGATGGAGGTTTGTTGACTAGTTCAAGATCATACCGTTAGTAAAGGGGCGAGGCTGAATTTCAATCAGATCTTTCTGACTTCAAGTCCAATGTTCTATCTACTGTGAAATCAGGCTGCCTAGAGAAATGTTTACTGAGTGAATGATTAGCTGAAGGTTGCTGTCCTTAGTACTTAAAAAGGGACCAAAAAGTCACCATATTATCAGAGTCAATGGACAGTGTGTCTGATGATGACCAGTCAGACAGATCAAAAGGCTCTACCACCAATTGGGCACAAAGAGCTCGTTGTCTCTCCATTTGGGCATCTCACATTTCTTTCGAGCTACTGGGATTTTGCTTCGCTCCCAGAGCACAGTGCCTTCTTGGGTACGCACGGCACGCTGCGTGATTCTGCGTCTCACAATTGATTCCCAAGTTCTTGAGAGAACCCATGAGACTGTCCTTGTGTCACTTCTTCGAATCTCAGCGTGAGTGCCTGGCTGTGTGAGTGCTCCATCAAATAGTCTTTTAGGCAAACATCCATTTGGCATCTGAACAATGTGGCTGCTCCATCAGAGCTGTGTTCTCTGTAGTGGGGTTTGAATGGCTCAGCTTGAGAAAGGGCCTCAGTGTCTGTCCCCAACCTGGCAGAGGGAAGAGCTCTCTTCAACCATGACAAGCTCTTGCTACTTTGGGCAAGTCACATAGTCTTTCTTTTTTTTTTTTTTTTTTTTTTTTTTTTTTTTTTTTTTGTTTTATCAAGCTTTGTATCTTTATTTTTTTTTTTTAATTTTTTTATTTAATAATTACATTATATTTACACTCATTTCTGTTCCAATTTTTTTTTCCCCTCCCTCCCTCCACCCCCTCCCCTAGATGGCAAGCAGTCCTTTATATGTTGGATATGTTGCAGTATATCCTAGATACAATATATGTTTGCAGAACCGAACAGTTCTCTTGTTGCATAGGGAGAATTGGATTCAGAAGGTATAAATAATCCGGGAAGAGAAACAAAAATGCAGATAGTTCACATTCGTTTCCCAGTGTTCTTTCTTTGGGTGTAGCTGCTTTTGTCCGTCATTTATCAATTGAAACTCAGGTCTCTTTGTCAAAGAGATCCACTTCCATCAAAATATGTCCTCATACAATATCGTTGTCGAAGTGTATAATGATCTCCTGGTTCTGCTCATTTCACTTAGCATCAGTTCATGTAGGTCTCTCCAAGCCTCTCTGTATTCATCCTGCTGGTCATTTCTTACAGAACAATAATATTCCATAACATTCATATACCACAATTTACCCAGCCATTCTCCAATTGATGGGCATCCATTCATTTTCCAGTTTCTAGCCACTACAAACAGGGCTGCTACAAACATTTTGGTACATACAGGTCCCTTTCCCTTCTTTAGTATTTCTTTGGGATATAAGCCCAATAGAAACACTGCTGGATCAAAGGATATGCACATTTTGATAATTTTTTGGGCATAATTCCAGATTGCTCTCCAGAATGGTTGGATTCGTTCACAACTCCACCAACAATGCATTAGTGTCCCAGTTTTCCCACATCCCTCCAACATTCATCATTATTTTTTCCTGTCATCTTAGCCAATCTGACAGGTGTGTAGTGGTATCTCAGAGTTGTCTTAATTTGCATTTCTCTGATCAATAATGATTTGGAACACTCTTTCATATGAGTGGTAATAGTTTCAATCTCATCCTCTGAAAATTGTCTGTTCATATCCTTTGACCATTTATCAATTGGAGAATGGCTTGATTTCTTATAAATTTGAGTCAGTTCTCTATATATTTTGGAAATGAGGCCTTTATCAGAACCTTTAACTGTGAAAATGTTTTCCCAGTTTGTTGCTTCCCTTCTAATCTTGTTTGCATTAGTTTTATTTGTACAAAGGCTTTTTAATTTGATGTAATCGAAATTTTCTATTCTGTGATCAGTAATGGTCTCTAGTTCATCTTTGGTCACAAATTTCTTTCTCCTCCACAAGTCTGAGAGATAAACTATTCTATGTTCCTCTAATTTATTTATAGTCTCGTTCTTTATGCCTAGGTCATAGACCCATTTTGATCTTATCTTGGTATATGGTGTTAAGTGTGGGTCCATGCCTAATTTCTGCCATACTAATTTCCAATTATCCCAGCAGTTTTTATCAAATAATGAATTCTTTTCCCAGAAGTTAGGGGCTTTGGGTTTGTCAAACACTAGATTGCTATAGTTGACTATTCTGTCTTGTGAGCCTAGCCTTTTCCACTGATCCACTAATCTATTTCTTAGCCAATACCAAATGGTTTTGGTGACTGCTGCTTTATAATATAATTTTAGATCAGGTACAGCTAGGCCACCTTCATTTGATTTTTTTTTCATTAATTCCCTTGAGATTCTCGACTTTTTATTGTTCCATATGAATTTTGTTGTTATTTTTTCTAGATCAATAAAATATTTTCTTGGAAGTCTGATTGGTATAGCACTAAATAAATAGATTAGTTTAGGGAGTATTGTCATCTTTATTATGTTCGCTCGGCCGATCCAAGAGCACTTAATATTTTTCCAATTATTTAAGTCTGACTTTATTTGTGTGGAGACTTTTTTATAATTTTGCTCATATAATTCCTGACTTTCCTTTGGTAGATAGATTCCCAAATATTTTATGGTATCAACAGTTATTCTGAATGGAATTTCTCTTTGTATCTCTTGCTGTTGGGTTTTGTTGGTGATGTATAAAAATGCTGAGGATTTATGGGGATTTATTTTGTAGCCAGCTACTTTGCTAAAATTATGAATTATTTCCAATAGCTTTTTGGTAGAATCTCTGGGGTTCTCTAGGTATACCATCATATCATCTGCAAAGAGTGATAGTTTGGTTTCCTCATTGCCTACTCTAATTCCTTTTATATCTTTCTCGACTCTTATTGCCGAGGCTAGTGTTTCTAATACGATATTAAATAATAATGGTGATAGTGGGCAACCTTGCTTCACTCCAGATCTTACAGGGAAAGGTTCCAGTTTTTCCCCATTGCATATGATGCTTACTGATGGTTTTAAATATATGCTCCTGACTATTTTAAGGAAAAGTCCATTTATTCCTATGCTCTCAAGTGTTTTTATTAGGAATGGATGTTGGATTTTATCAAATGCTTTTTCTGCATCTATTGAGATGATCATGTGGTTTTTGTTTGTTTGGTTATTGATATAGTCAATTATGTTAATAGTTTTCCTAATATTGAACCAGCCCTGCATTCCTGGTATAAATCCTACTTGGTCATAGTGTATTATCCTGGTGACAATTTTCTGTAATCTTTTTGCTAATATTTTATTTAAGATTTTAGCATCAATATTCATTAGGGAGATTGGTCTATAATTTTCTTTCTCTGTTTTCAGCCTACCTGGTTTAGGTATCAGTACCATATCTGTGTCATAAAAGGAGTTTGGTAGGACTCCTTCAATCCCTATTTTTTCAAATAGTTTATATAACATTGGAGTTAATTGTTCTTTAAATGTTTGGTAGAATTCACATGTAAATCCATCTGGTCCTGGGGATTTTTTCTTAGGGAGTTGATTGATAGTTTGTTCTATTTCTTTTTCTGAGATGGGACTGTTTAGGATATTTACTTCTTCCTCTGTTAGTTTGGGCAAGCTGTATTTTTGGAGGTATTTTTCTATTTCATTTAAGTTGTCGAATTTATTGGCATAAAGTTGGGCAAAGTAACTCCTAATTATTGCTCTAATTTCCTCTTCGTTAGTGGTGAGTTCTCCCTTTTCATTTTTAAGACTAACAATTTGATTTTCCTCTTTCCTTTTTTTAATCAGATTTACTAAGGGTTTGTCTATTTTGTTGGTTTTTTCATAGAACCAACTCTTAGTTTTATTAATCAATTCAATAGTTTTTTTACTTTCAATTTTATTGATCTCACCTTTTACTTTTAGAATTTCAAGTTTAGTGTTTGACTGGGGGTTTTTAATTTGTTCCTTTTCTAGCATTTTTAATTGCAAACCCAATTCATTGACCTTCTCTTTCTCTATTTTATACAAATAGGCCTCTAGAGATATGAAATTTCCCCTTATTACCGCTTTGGCTGCATCCCATACATTTTGGTATGATGTCTCATTATTATCGTTTTCTTGGGTGAAGTTATTAATTATGTCTATGATTTGCTGTTTTACCCAATCATTCTTTAGTATGAGATTATTTAGTTTCCAATTATTTTTTGGTCTACTTCCCCCTGCTTTTTTGTTGAATGTAATTTTCATTGCATCGTGGTCTGAAAAGGATGCATTTACTATTTCTGCCTTACTACATTTGAGTTTGAGGTTTTTATGTCCTAATATATGGTCAATTTTTGTATAGGTTCCATGAACTGCTGAAAAGAAAGTGTATTCCTTTCTGTCTCCATTACATTTTCTCCAGAGATCTATCATATCTAGCTTTTCTAGTATTCTGTTTACCTCTTTGACTTCTTTCTTATTTATTTTCTGGTTTGATTTATCTAATTCTGAGAGTGCAAGGTTAAGATCTCCCACTATTATAGTTTTACTGTCTATTTCTTCTTGCAGCTCTCTTAGTTTCTCTTTTAAGAATTTAGATGCTACCCCACTTGGTGCATATATGTTTAATATAGATAGTGCTTCATTATCCATGCTACCCTTTAGCAAGATATAGTGTCCTTCCTTATCTCTTTTAATTAGGTCAATTTTTGCTTTAGCTTGATCTGAGATCAGGATGGCTACCCCTGCTTTTTTGACTTCACCTGAAGCATAGTAGATTTTGCTCCAACCTTTTACCTTTAACCTGCATGTATCTCCCCGCTTCAGGTGTGTTTCCTGTAAACAACATATTGTAGGATTCTGGCTTTTAATCCATTCTGCTAACCGCTTTCTCTTTATGGGGGAGTTTACCCCGTTCACGTTTATGGTTAGAATGACCAATTCTGTATTACTTGCCATCTTGTTAACCCCGGTTTATGCTTTCCTCCCTTCTTTCCCCTTTCCCCCCTTCCAAGTATTAAGCTTGTGAGCACCCCTTGCTTCTCACAGCCCTCCCTTTTTAGTATCCCTCCCCCCTCCTTAGAGATCCTCCCCCTATCTTACCCCTTTCCCTCCCAGTTCCCGTATTCCCTTCCCTTAGCTTATTCCTTCCCTTTCCACTTTTCCCTTCTCACTTTTCAATGAGATGGGAGAAGTTTCACCATAGATTGAATATGTCTTAAGATTTTTCACTTAAAGCCAATTCTGAAGGCAGTAAGATACCCACTATATTCATCCCCCTCCATTCTTTCTCTCAGATATAATAGGTTTCCTATGCCTCTTCATGAGATGTACTACCCCCACTTTACCCTTTTTCTGGTACAATGTCCTTTCCACATCAATTTCTAGAACAAGGTATACATGTATTCTTTATACATCTATATAGTCAAAATATAGTTCCCAAGATTAATCTTTACCTTTTTAGATTTCTCTTGAGTTCTATATTTGTAGATCAAACTTTTTGTTAAGTTCTGGTTTTTTCATCAGAAATAGATGAAATTCGCTTACTTCGTTGAATGTCCATCTTCTTCCCTGGAAAAAGATGCTCATTCTCGCTGGGTAAGTTATTTTTGGTTGCATACCAAGTTCCTTAGCTTTTCGGAATATCATATTCCAGGCCCTTCGATCTTTTAATGTGGATGCTGCCAGATCCTGGGTGATCCTTATTGTGGCTCCTTGATACTTGAATTGGGTTTTTCTAGCCGCTTGCAATATTTTTTCTTTCACCTGAGGGTTCTGGCATTTGGCCACTATATTCCTTGGTGTTTTGATTTTAGGATCCCTTTCAGTGGGTGATCGATGAATCCTTTCAATGTTTATTTTTTCCTCTGTTCCTATGACTTCTGGGCAGTTCTCTTTGATAATTTCCTGGAAGACAGTGTCCAGGCTCTTTTTTTCATCATGTTTTTCTGGGAGTCCAATGATTCTCAGATTGTCTCTCCTGGATCTGTTTTCCAGGTCTGTTGTCTTCCCCAGAAGGTATTTCACATTTTTCTCCATTGTTTGATTTTTTTGGATTTGCTTGACTGATTCTTCTTGTCTCCTCAAGTCATTCAATTCCACTTGTTCAATTCTGATTTTCAGTGAAGTATTCTCTTCACTCACTTTTTTAAAATCTTTCTCTAATTGTCCAATTGAGTTCTTTTGTTCTGTGGAATTTTTTTCCATTTCGCCAATTTTGTTTTTTAGAGAGCTGTTTTCTGTTTCCAGTTCACTAATCCTATTTTTCAAGGATTTTACTTCTTTATCCACTCTCTCTTTAACTTTCTCCAGACTCTTTTCCCATTTTTCTTCTAGCTCCCTTGTGAGAGCCTTTTTAATCACTTCTATGAGGTTCATCTGTGCTGAGGAACAGCCGATCTCCTCCTTTGGGGAATCACCTGGGGACTGCCTGTTTTTAGTCTCCTCAGGATTTAGAGTCTGCTCTCTATCTGTATAGAAGCTGTCAAGGGTTAAAGTCCTCTTCAGCTTCTTGCTCATTCTGTCTATTAACCAGAGATAAACTACCAAAGAAAAACAGAAAAAAACTGGAGTCTTTCTTTGGGGGAGGGGCTGGGTGTGTTATCGAGCTTCCTCTACAGACTGCAGGTGGCAGCAGTGAGGCACTAGCAGGACTGTGCTGCGCCTGCGCTCTGAGATCCCAGAGCGTGCTGAGTCACTGAGGGGGGGGAAGGGGGGGGGGGCCAGGTCCTGAGAGACTCCAGCTGTTTGCGGTTGTATTCTTCAGCCCCGGTGTTTTTAGCTTTTCTGCTGGGCTGTTGACTTGCTGCCGGAGGAAATTATCCAAACCTGTAGCGAAGCTCTCCCCGCAGAAACGGCTACGATCACTCTCCACCCCCTCTCCAGTCTGCTCCCGTGCTCTCACTGCTGCTGCCCGCCGCCTGCGCCCGATCTAAAACCGCCCCAGCCCTCCAGTAAAGACAGACCTTTCTTGGCGGATCTCAAGGATGGCTTCTCTTGGTAACTATTTGTGGGTTTTTTTTCAGTCAAGCATTGATTCAGAGGCTTGTAATGAAGTGGATAGTGAGAGAAAGCGCGGAGCTTATGCAACTGTGAGCCTCCTCTCCGCCATCTTAACCGGAAGTCCACATAGTCTTTCTGAGACTCAGTTTATTCAAGTATAAAATGAGGTGGATTGAAGATTTGAAACCCAGAATGAGGCTTTCTCAGTTCTTGTAACTCTGAAATCTTATAATATCTAAACAACAAGAAGAATAACCTAAAGCATAATAAATATGACTGAATAAAGCAGGACATTTACCTTTCCCAGACTACCAAATGAGAGGCAAATAACATAACAAAAATGATAAGTGATATTGAAATATTGTTTAAAACCTTGTTTAAAAAAATGTTGTGTATCACTCTCCAGTCCTTGCATGGGTGAACCCCAGTGATAGTAGCAGCCTGAACTGGACTCTGATTCCTGTCTGAGACAATGTCCTTCCTTAGCAACATCCTTCCCTCCTAGGGCTCAGTCCTGTGTCCTCTTTCTCCTTTTTCTATTTGTTTCTGGACTGCCAGGGACTTGTAGCTAAGGCCTTGATAAACTCACTACTTCCTCTCTTCTCCAAGACACTCCAAATCATTCTTTCATCTTCACTTTTATGTAAAGTCTTCAGAGAATGACCAAATCTCTCACCCACCAGAGGCTTCTTTTCACACCCAGTTTTGTCTGACTGATTCAATCTGGAAGAATTCCATGTTTTACTAAGAACTGCCTTCAATCAGAGAAGGAGCAGCAATTAATTCATCCTCACCTTTATGTGGCTTTCACTAATTTGAGTCTCGCAACAGCCCGGTGAAGTCAGTGCCACAAGCATCACGGTCCCATTTTATGGTAACAAGAACCAAAGCTCAGGGAAGGACATTGACTTGGCCACATGACTTAAAATTGTCAGAAGTAGGATGGTGTGTGTGTGTGTGTGTGTGTGTGTGTGTGTGTGTGTGTATATATATATATAATGTGTATATGTGTATATGTGTATATATGTATATGTATTTGGATAAATGAAATTGGGAGTTTGAATCATGCTCAAATGGTTTAGCATAGCGGGACCATCTTGTGGGAATGCTGCTTTTTCCTATCACGTGGGTAGGACTGGCTATAAGGCCAGGACATGGGATGTCTTTGGAAGTGCCAAATTGAAAGAGTCTTCCCTCTTCCCTCCTTGGAATCCAAGGAAGGCAGAGATTAACTCTCGGCCTAGATGCTGTGAATTATACTGGGGGAGAAAGTCTTCTTGCCCCATATCCCTGGAATCACTCCTCTGCTTCATTTTTCCTTCTCAATTATAGATACGAGAGATAATCCCTCCCAACCAAAATCAAGCCATAGTCACCTCAGAGGCAGGACTCCAGAGAGATATGGCAGCCTGCCAACCCATCATGGAAGCACTGAGAAGCTACGATGCTGGCCCTCAAGCTCAAGGGGAGCTTTGGCCTTGGAGGGACTGTGCGATAGAGACCCCAACTAATCTTTGAAGCTCCTCCTTTTCACCTCTCCATTAACTGTGGTGGTATGGAAAGGCGCGGATTATAGCCCACATGTCAGGGAGTATGTTGGTGCAATCATTATTATCCTTTTGAATTAAATACTTTCTTGGAAAAATTTATTTTTTAGGGACTAAATGGAACTGAAATACAGGGGATGCCCTTATAATTGTGGAACATCATCAGTGGCAGCAGGATTCAGTGGCAGTACCTAGATACCCAACTGCCTTGAAAAGTATCAGAGACTTTCCCCTGGAGGAGGGGTGAAATGTAAGTAACATACATTTGGGTATGACATCCCATATGCCTTTAGGCAATGGGGGGCAGGGTAGTCAATGTGACCCAACTAAAGGCTTTTCTTGACTTTTCCCATTCTATAACTTGACTCCTGGAATCTTATTGAGAAATAACATTTCCTTAAAGGTCAATAAAGGGCTTAAAATATAATACAGAAGTCTATGTATAAAATTAAATTTTAAACACTCTCAAAGCACTCCAAGGATCTAACAAGCAGAAGAACTGAGAGGAAGAAGAGCCTGCATTTCCTCCCTAAATATTTGCTTGGATTTCGTTTTTCAAAATTTTAGAAGAGTCAAGCATTTATGTTGTTAGAGGATATATTCAGATCTATATGTATATATGCATAAATCTATTTATATAATGTTTATACACACATAGGTAATATATTATATAGATTATATGTTACATAGATATGGGTTATTGTACAAGAGTGAACATTTTAAAGCAAATTTGATACAAGAAATGTTTAGCTTATAAGAAAGGTCAACTAGAGTTAATTAGTAATAACTTTAATTTATGCAGCACCTCAAAGTTGACAAAGCATTCTGCAAAGGACCATTTGACCTTTTCATCTGATTTGCAGCTGAAACCTTCCATATGTATTCTTTCCCCCATTGGAATATAGCTTCTTGAGAACAAGAACTGTCTTACTTTTCAATTCCTATTTTCAGCCCTTAGTCCAGTGCTTTGCATTTAGTAAACACTTAGTAAGCAAATGCTTTCTTTATTCATTCATGATCTTATCTGAGTACCAAGACAAAACTTTATGGGTGTTAGACTTCTTCACACTTTCCAGAAAGAGAAACTGAGGCTCTGAGAGGCCAACTGCTTAGGATAATAGAAATATATGGCTAGAAATGAAAAAGATCTTAATGACCAAGGATATCTGGCATAACTCTTGGATTTTACAGATAAGGAAATTGAAATTCATGGAAATTAATTGATTTGACCAAATCTTACAAGTGGTTGAGTTACAGAACTGGAATTCAAGACCAGACCCACTAGCCCTATATCCAGAGTAAATCAATTAATTAGCATTTGAAACAGGAAGTAAACCCAGTTTTCTCCTGACTACAGGTTCAATGCTTTTTTGCACAACAGTAGCTGCTACTTTGAAGCCTCCTTTCACAAAAACATTCGGCAGATTTCCAAAAAATGTTCCTCTCCAGAAGTCACTCCAGCTGAAACTCATGCTCCTTAAAATCCTGACTGGATCTTTTTTTCATCCTTGTAGCTGTCTGAGCAACAAGAAAAGCTTAACGACATATGGAATAGTTCAGGTATTTTCATAGATCTGCCATTTGTAAGAGCATAAGATCATAGAAGCAGAAGCATAGACTTCTCATTTTACAGATGAGGAAATGGACTCATGGAGTCCAAAACCTGTCCAGGGTCATACAACTTGTAAATATCTGAGGCAGTCATTGAACCTAGATCATCCTGACTTTAGGTTGGAGAAGAAAAAAGCATTATTCCATTATGGCTCCTCTCACATGGTCTAGAATGACATTCAATCCTGGAAAAAATAAAATGAAAAATTCTATGGAAAACCTAGTGATGAGTTTTTGTGTCCTTAATTAAGCTGGCCTTCAGGTGAAATTCTTGTCAGTAAATTGACCAATGCTGGAAGCTGCTCCAACTTGGAGTTGTGGTTCTATTTCCAATGCAAGCTTCTTGAGGGCTTCTTGAAATGGCTTTCTCCATTGCTCAGTGCAGCGTTTGAGCATGTAGTTTAAAAATTAGCAAATGCTTGTTAATTGATTGATTAATTGATACTGTCATAGCTTTGATAATCCCTCAGTCAATGAAGGTTTATTAAGCATCTACTGTGTTCCCAGAATTACAGAAACAAACACAACACAAAAAATAGTCCCTTGAGGTATTTACATCGGGAAGGTATATGGAATTCCACAGAGGAATATATAAATATATCATGATCGTTTGGAAGGGAAGAGATTGAGCATTAATCTTTAATAACCAACATTAAATGATCAGGGACGGCTTCTCAATAAAGGTAGAGCCTGAACTGCCCATTAAAGAAATCTGGAGTGGAAGTGGAGGAAAAAAACCTTCCTAAAGAATAGGACATTTCCTTCAAGGGTTTACAAAGCCCTTTGTGGTTAGGAGATGCAATGCCCAGGTTAGGAAATAGCAAAAAAGCCCAGGTTAGCCAGCAGTTAAAATATGTGAAAGGGAATGATGTGCAAAACAACCAGAAAAATAGATTTAAGACACACTGAAGGACTTCAAGTGCCATGCTGAGAAAGAGCTTGCATTTTACCTGGAGGAAATAGAGAACCACTGAAGTTTTGGGGCAAAAGAATAACATGGCCTAATAAAGTTTTAAGAGAATGATTTGAAGAGAGGAGAAAATGCAGGGGGGACCTTGTTGGAAGAATGAATTAATGAACAAACAAATGAATAAATAAAATATTTGAATTCATTTTAGGAGATTTTCTTCATGGAAATAATTCTTTAGTTTCATAGGAATATCAATAGAAAAAGGGGAATCACTTTTTGGACAACATGAACATATAACTTCTATTCTTCACGGGCTACCTGTCTTCCTTGGATTTAATGTGTATCCTAACAGATACAATGCACTCCCTGAGACTATCCTTGACAAAGAGAAAGGGAGTGATACAAAATGCCCTGCTCAATCCAAATATATTGTGAGATTCATGGTCTCTGGAACACCATAATGATTACCTTTGAGCCAGGTTTTTTGCTCTGGGTGGTGTTTTTCTGGCCCTGGAGCTGAGTCACTTTAAAAACTCTTCCATTGGGCACTTTAACCAACAGATTATGAGTTTCTAGGCTACAGAGGTGTATAGTTTCATTGCTAGTTGGACGGGAAGCAAGGGACTTACCAAGGAATCAGAGAGAGAACGTTCTCCTTTTATAAAAAGGCAACAGATTGAGCCACCCCATGTTTCTATGGCTACCCAAATTCCCCATCAAAACTGATAGCACACAAACAGATTGCTGAATAATACAATTCATGACCAGAATGCAATTCTTTTATTCATCTGTTAACAGGTAGGTGACGAAATGGGTGATAAAAAATCACCCAGAAGATGAAGGGAGAGAGAAAAGCAACCAGATGCTGAAGCGTCTTAATCGATGGATATGAAAGATTGGGGAAACTTTCTCCACTCCAGACAATGACTCCCAGATAATACTTAACATTTACATAAAATAGTTCATTTTGATAAAGAATTTTATGAGATTTAAGCATTTTGCAAATATTATTTCATTTGATTTTAAAAACCCTGGAGGAAACCCTGGGAGGCAGGCATTATAATTATTCTTATTTCACATAATGAAGAAACTGAGGCCCACACAGGTCAAGAGACTTGCATCACACAACTGGTAAATGTTTGAGGCTGGATTCAAATTCACTTCAACAATCAACCCACTAAGTTACATTATGAAGAGCACTTTCCAAATCATTATCCCAATCACCCACCAAAATTTGATATCACTGTGGTATTGTTTCTCCTCTCCACCCTCCCACCTCTACCAAGAAAAAAAAAAAATCACCAGAGAAATCATAAAAATTCCACATGCATGTGTTTTTTATTGTTTTTGTTTTTTTTCAACTTCAGCATAATAGTGAAGGAATGGTGAGTGGATGCTGGAAAAAATGAAGCATCATTTCCTTTTCTTCCCATTCTTCTATGCCTCCTCTATACAAACCTCAACACCCTTTTAATAAAGAAAATATTCTGGCCTGGTTGCAATAGCTTTTTGAGGATGTATATGTGAGTGGAACCAAATGAGGCTGGCTAGAGATCTTGGGAGCTGTTCAGTCGAATGTGTTTATTTATTCATTTGTTTGTTTATTTAATGGAGTATAGGCTTCTGTTGAATTCTGTCAGAGCTCCCCACTGTAGGACACCAAACATGTCATTGAATGATGATAAAGACAACTGCACGAGGAGAATACATAAATATCTCTCTCTCTTTCTCTCTCTCTTTCTCTCTCTCTTTCTCTCTCTCTCTCTCTCTCTCTCTCTCTCTCTCTCTCTTTCTCTCTTTTTCTTCCTCTCTCTCACTCTCTCTCTGTCTCATTTTTTTCTCTGCGTGCATATGCATGTAGATATACACAGTATACTTACATATGTAATATACAATATGTAGACACAGTTATATGAATAAATGGATTTCAATATACACAGGCATATTACATATATTTCTGAAAACAAATGTACATGCATGTAAATGACATAAACACAAACCTATATAAATATAAAGAAATGGACATATCCCTGGGAGTCTAGGGCTGTGATTTCATTGGCAAAGCAAATTTCTGGTGGGAAAGCTTCCTATAGCCAATGCAATTCGATATCCTTTCTGCCTCTTATTGTTATTGAGTTATCTGGGGATATTTTCAGGTTCAGTCAGTCAGTCAGTCAGTCAATAAGGATTGATTAAGGGTCTGCTGCGTGCCAGGAACTTTGCTAAGCACTAGAGAGGTCAAAGCATCATTGTTTGTCAGAGACCAGGCTTAAAGCCAAGTCTTCTGGGCCCTGAGGGAGACTGGCTCTCTATGGATTATGCCATGATGCTAATAATAGGAAGACAACAAGATTCATAGTAATATCCCCCATTTACACTGCAATTTGGTGTTTGCAAAGTGTTTTTCATGAATCATCTCAGTGAATCTTGCAACATCCCCATAAGAGAGCAGGGGCTATCACTTCATTTTTTTTCCTACACATATCTCATATTTCCTTCTCCATGAACATGTTGCTTCTCTCTATATAATATAAGCTCTTCATTTTACCCTTAAGCTCAGCACAGTGCCTGATAAATAATCTCACTTAAGAAGTGCTTATTCAATAAATAAGTGAATTTTCATTTTACAGATGAGAAAACTAAGGCTCGGTGATGGTCGTGTAACCTTGCCCAATGTTACACAATTAGCAATGTTACGAACCCTAGGTCTTCCAGACAAATCTAGTATCTTCTTCAATAAAATTTCTCTTAACATGTATTATAATGTTTTACTTATTCAGGAATAGAAAAAGATCAATAAAAAATCTCAAAGAGAACCAAAGTTTTCCTTAGGAAATGGTTGTATGTGGACTATTTGATTCCTTTCAGACTGAGGATGGAGGCCAATATTTAACTGTTCCAGATGTCATTTGTTCAATGGCTTGAAGACTGATTATTCAATCAATAGAAGCAAAAAAAAAATAATCTCTGAAGGGATTTATCATTACTTGTTGGAGCATCCAATTCAACATTTTTTTTTCTCCTTGTCCAAGGTTACACAACTAGCCAGTACCTAAGATAGGATTTGAACCCAGGTCTTATCTCCTCCACAGCCTCCAGTTCACTCACCACTTTCCTAGTAACAGAGACCAGACCCAAGGGGCCTCATCTCCAGATTGGTGACTGACTCTCTCATCCATCTCAGGATGTCCCTATCGGCCTTCATTTCAGTCCCTCCTCTCTAGCCAAATGTTAAATGTCTTCCTTCCCATTAATGTACTCTTCCTTCAGTCTCTTTAATTGTGGAAACATGGACTTTATGAAATGAACTCTGGATGGAGTGTGTTAAAATTCCCCTACAGGTTCACTATCCCTAACACTTTCTGACTCAAGTGTCCCTAGCTACTACTCCCCTACTCTTGCTATGTCCTTCATTTAAATGGAAGTTCCCTCACAGGCACTGATGGTCTGCTTTTGCATTTGCATGTTTAGCTCTTAGAACAACACATCGTAAGTGTTTAGTGATGCACTGTTATTTATTTGTTCATTTATGAATTCATCCTCTGACTCATCCAAGAAGGAAGTGTGGTGCAATAGAAAGGGAGCTGGGTTTGAAATTAGAGGACTTGAGTATGAATATAGGCATTGACACTTAGACTGACTACCAAACTGTACAATGTTAGGCAGCTCACACAATCCTCAGAGCCTTCTAAAGTATCTTCTGCCCCTAAATTCACAATCTTGTGTTGGTATTGCTTTTTCATCACTACATTTTCCACCCATCAGATCAGCTGACCAGCTCATGGTTCAAGGAGTAAAATCTGAGTTCCAGAGGAGGATGAGGATGGTTAGAATGTTTGGAAATGGCTAGGAGGCTGTCTGTGTATTTTAGATATCATACTTTTAGCTCTAGGATACAAATACTATTTTCCCCCATCAATCACTTCTCTTCTTTGTTGCATTAATTTTGTTCATGCAAAAAGCTTTTCAATTTCATGTAAGTGGAACTGTATATGTTTTGTAATCACCTTTACCAGTTATTTAATCAAGTATTCAGCCCCAAAATAAGCCAAAGCTGTAGAAGGAACCCAATCTTTTTTTTTACTCTTTCCAGATTTATTTCATGAGCACAAACCCACTTATGAAAAGTAGAAGGAAGTAACTATTACGAAATATTGATGCACTAGGGCAGATCGAGGACTGAGCAGCTATGGGTCCAGAATGAGATACAAAAACAAGACCTGAAGGACAAGAAAGGCCTCAGGGCATGGCAGGATGGTGAGTCAAAGCACACTCACAAAATACAAAATCAGAGGAGGCAGGCGGTCAGAGACCAGGTAGAATGTCACATAATATCCAGAACGACATCATGCCAGAGGGCAGGCAAAAATCACAGCAGGAAGGGCTGGAGTCAGGCGCAGAGATTCAAGGAGTGAGAGGCCTACAAAATATGAAAAAGGCAGAGAAAAGCCAACAGATAAACAAATTAAAAAAAAAATGTAGGCATGTGAAGACCCGAGTTCAAATCCAGCCTCAAACACTTAATACTTCCTAGCTGTGTGACCCCGGACAAATCTCATAACCCCAATTGCCTCAGGAGAAAAAAGGTAGGCATGTGAAGGATTGATGTAAAGCCTTTTGTGAAAGGGGCTGGGAGAGATCAGACAATAACATGAACAGAGGGATTTGGGCTCATAGGCTCTGAGTTCAAATCCTATTTCTGAAACTGATTACCAATATGATATTGAGCAAGTAACATAAAGAAAAAACAACATGGTGCAGGGTGAGACAAAAACAATTTCTAGTCAGAAGAGCCAAGTCTAATGCTGCCTTGGGCTCAGATCCTGACTTTGGACAAACTATGAGCTATTTGTTTTCTCGATGGCAACTGTGGCCTTGGAAAGTGATATGGAGAGTGGAAAGGTTGGCTTGGCCTGAGTCACAAAGGCCAGACATGACCCCAGGCTTTCCTGGACAGCTCCCTATTGCCTTGGCCACATGCCTCTCATGGAGAGCTATACAATTAAAATGAAAACTATGAAGTGGGGAAATTTTGGCTTTGCACTCAGCATCCCCAAACTCTGGGGAGTCGGGATAGGAAGAAAGATCAGAAATTGGCTAACTATATTTAATGATAATAATAATAACTAGCACTTCTATAATGCTTTAAAATTTGCATATGTTATCTCCTCTGAGTCATATAATAACTTTGGGAAGCAGGTATTATTATTAGTACCATTTTACATATGAGTAAACCAAGTCAGGTAGAAATTAAGTGATTTATTCAGGGTTAAATGGCTATTAACTATCCGAGTCAGGATTTGACTTCCAAGGCTTCCAAGTTCCAGTCCAGCACACTATTGGTCATACCTCCTAGTTTGGGAATCAAGGAGATAGAACTGGGGTCTGCTTCTAGCCAATAATGATGATAGGACTCTGGGCCTCATTTACTCTCTGGAATTATAAATGGCAGACAAATTTCTGAGCTGTACTAGACAGGGTGTTTCCTTGTCTGGGAGACCTCTAGCCCAAAGCCTAACCTAGAACTGGCTGCTCTGGTTTATTCTGGAGTTTTATTTGAAAGATTTTGTCAATAATTCTACCATTTTTCCCATTGGCTTGGTCATATCCTTCTTATGACTGAGAAGCAACACAATGGAACTCCAGTAAAATTGTCAAATATGCTTTTTATGGGGTTTTATAGTTGGATTTTGTAGAGGGGAAAAGTGCTTTAGAGGGAGAAATGTGTTGGGAAAATGCTCACAAATAAAGAATATATGGTTTCCTTCTCCTTCATAAACTAATAATTAACTCTTAAAGGAAAACCGGGGAAGAAGATGGTACAGGGGATAGAACTTGAATTCAGAAAGATCTGAGTTCAAATCTGCCTTCACTTGGCATTTGTGTGACTAGGGGGGTGGGAAGTGATACATCTTGGAGAATAAAATGTCAGATCACTCCAGTATCTCTGCCAAGAAAACAGCATGAGCAGAGGTCCTTGGGATCACTTAAGAGTCGCTACTAAACCAGTGAACAACAACAAAAGGAAAATGAATCAAGGAAATCTTGCACAAATTTCCCTGACTTAGCCCCATACGATATAAAGAAGCAAGTCAGCCTTGTGTAGGACAGGGCACCTGGCCTGGAGAATAGGAGCCCAACCTGGACTTCAAGAGTGTCCTGGAGACATCCCAGCTCTATGGTGCAGGGACGGGCAAGTCTCCTGTTTCCTCATTTCACAATGTGGATAATGACAGCTGTAGCACCTTCCTAAACTTCCCATCATTCAAGTTTGGAAAGTTGTCAGGCTAATCGGAGATCCGAGACCTAGAGTTAGAGCTGTTAGGGCAGAACAAAGCCCAGCGGATCCACGAAGGCCAACTTAATGTTTGTGCAAAGTGGCAATGGTCAGAAACTCATTGGCTGAACCCTCATGGTGAACTCTGAGGGAGGTATGGGGGCTGGGGGGGGAGGGGGTCCACACTGGAGGGGCAGACCGAATCAGGTATGAAAAACATCAGAGACAACTGGAGCGTAGAGTCACTGGGGTATTATTCTGAAGAAGTCAAGGAGGAAAGAGGCCTGAATTGGAAAGCCATAAAATAATCATTTCTGAACCTCAGTTTCTAGAGCCATAAAATGAGTATTATGTAATATCATCATCATATCACCAATATTATATGTTATGTATATTATGTTATGTTATTTATACCTTGTTATGTGATTATATAGTCTATTATGTTATGTATATTAGATATGTTATATATTGTGTATAGTATTTTTATGTTATTTATATAAATTATATGCATTAGATTATATACATTCTATTATATGCATTATATATTATGTCAGGCAGCAGGGTGGCATAGTGGATAGAGAGCTGGCCCTAAAGTCAGAAAGACTTGACTTCAAATCTGGTCTCAGATACTTGCTAGTTGTGTGACCCTGGACAACTCACTTAACCCTGTTTGCCTCAGTTTCCTCATTTGTAGAATGAGCTGGTAAAGGAAATGTCAATCCATTTGATTACCTTGACCAAGAAAATCTCAAATGGGACTGTGAGGAGCCAGATGCAACTGAAACAACTTACCAACAACATCGTTATGTTATATTATGTTATATGACATTATATGACATGACATGATATGTTGTTATGTTATGTTACATTATATTATATCATATAGTGTTATTATATCCCTTTGTATTGCATTATATTACATTGTATTATATTACATGATATGATTTATATGAAATGATTTTATGTTATGTTGCATTATACTATATTGTATTGTATCCTATTGCTTGGCTATGTTGTATTTTATTATATTATATTGTATTACAAAATATATGATATGACATGACATTGTGTTATGTTATGCTACACTACATTATATTATATTATCTTTATTATATTGCATTGTATGATATATGACATGATGTGACATTATAATACATTATATTATATTGTATTATGTTGTTTTTATTATATCATAGTATCATATTGCACCACATTGTATTGCATTATATTATAGTATATATTATATTGTATTGCATTGTATCATATCATATCATACCATATCATATATCATATCATATCATATCATATTATATTATATTATATTATTATGTCATGTTATGTTTCCTTGTGTTATACATTCTACTCACCTATCGGGCCTGTTAACTGAGTGTGTTTAAAGTTGAGGGCCAGGATAAGGTAACATTGGAGAAAATGTTCCCAATATCCTCTACCATTTTCTTTAAAGCACATCCCAAATCTGCCATGCGTCATGGGTATCCAAGATTCCTTTTGCCATTGAATAGAAGATAAATGGATAAGTATATAGAACACTTATTATACTCTTGGTGCATGTCAGGCCCCATGCTTTCCTCTACATACAAGATGGTCCCCACCCTGCAGAAGCTTACATTCTAGGGAAAAACCACTGCACCCCAGAGAGCCAAACAGCTGAGCTTAAGAGGAAGGGAGAAGGAGAAAGACAAAGGCTTTGTTTGACTGGAGTGATTCCCCACAGTGCTGGGCAGGTAGTCACCAAGCAGGAGAACTGAGTCTAGGGATGGAGGGCTCTCCAGAATAGAAGATGGCAGATGAGGAGGAGGAGCAGAAGATGTCTGGAGAGTGGAGTCAGTGGTGAAGAGGGCCTGAAATTCCCTGATATAAATGCACAATCTCACTAAGAAAATAGATTGAATGAGAATGTTCAACCCCACAGACCGTTGGGAAAATATCATATTATCACAGCAAAAATGAACAGAAAACTTGTGGAAATTGAAAACTCCCAGGCACATAGGCCAAGTGGCCCAGCCCAGGACAAATACACAAAGCTATCTAAAAGCCTTTTGAATAATGAAATCAGAAGGAACAATGATCCCCAAATGCTACACGCTTCCACTTATTCACCGATCAGGGCTTAGCATGAATCAGTATCTATCAGAAGCACAATAGTGTATGGTTGAACAGGAAGTTATGTGGACTTCCCAACTCTTAGAAACACGAGGAAGAAAATGGAGAAGAGGCTGAGAGCAACAGCAAGAACATCCCCTTTGACTTGTGGGAGGAGGGAGAGAATTTCAGAGAGAAAGATAAAGGTCACTTTCTTATGGATGACTGGAAAGGAAAGGAAAGTGAGAAAGAGAGATGAAAGAGACAGAGATACAGAGACATAGAGAGAGGCAAAGAGACAGCAAGACACAGAGAGACAGAGAAAGACACAGAGAGAGTCAGAGAGATAGAGATACAAAGAGAGTGAAACTGAAACGGAGACAGAGCAAGAGACAGAGACAGAGACAGAGAGAGGCAAAGAGACACAGAGACACAGAAAGACAAAGACATAGACACAGACACAGACAGTCAAAGAGACAGAGATACAAAGAAAGTGAGACAGAAACAGAGAGACAGAGTGAGAGATGGAGACAGAGACAGAGACATAGAGAGAGGCAAAGAGACAGAGACACAGCTACAAAGAAAGACACAGAGAGACACAGAGTCAGAGAGACAGAGATACAAAGAGAGCGAGACAGAAACAGAGAGACAAAGTGAGAGACAGAGACACAAAGAAACACAGAGATTGAGTAGAACTCTAGAAGATGCCTCCAAAGGTATCTGATTTGATTTCTAGCAAGAGGACTGTTCCCTTTTGTGGACAGGAAGTCCACAGAACTCAATGGGTGCCACATGTGTGAATCAGAAGGCCCCGACTCTTTTTCAAACAGAAAACATTTCCCTCACTTCTATGACATATTTGGAGATACTACTTGTATTGACCGACTAGAGCTAAGAGAGGGTCTCGCTTCTACCCAACCCACTCAGAGAGTCAGATGATATAGCACATATATCCAAACTTGGAGTCAAGTAAATCTGAGTGAAAATCCAGATACTTAACAGCCATGTGAGTCTAAACAAGTATTTCAACTGTTCTCAGACTCAGTTTCCTCATCTGTAAAATGGGCATAATAATAATTGAACCTACCTTGCATGGTTATTAGGAAAATCAAATGTGATACCATAAGTGAAATGATTAGCAAAATTAGTAATTATCTTAGCAAAAATGTTACCAAGTATTACAAGCTCATAGACTTATAGATCTAGAGCTTGGAGAGACCTCAGAGACTTTGTAGCCTAACTTAACCCCCATTCGTTTCTAAGCTTCCCCCAACCCCCTGATTTCACAGAAATCTTTAGCACAGAGACTTGTCACAGAGAATGACACACCAAAATTTGCCCTATGGAGTGTGCAAGGCACTCGACTAAGTTCTGATCTCAGAACCAGGGCTCTTTTCTCTGTCTCTTGTTAACCCTGAGATTGCCGAGGGTGTCATAAGTACAGAAATGGCCCATCACAAGACTTCTGGGATGCACAAAGCACTTGGTAATTGTGAATTGCTACAGTGGTTATTATGACCAGACAAAGCACAATTCTTGATCGGATCCTCAGAAGAGGCAGAAAAGTCACACTGTGGCTAACCAGTGACATGAGACACAACAAAGGAGAGCAGAAAGTGATCGACTTAAAGCTAGCTGGCTTGAATTCAAAACCTGGCTCTGGGAATCTTGGTGCTCCCTCTCAGAGGTTCCTCATCTCTCCAGTTAGGAGGGCTTAGCATCAAAAGATTGTAAGATTCTTTTCCTGGAGCAAATCCATGATTCTATGATTAGGAGAAGTCCTTTTAAACTCTAAATCTTTGCTGCAATACTCAGGGGGACATTTGTCATTACCCTGTATTGGGTGGAGGGGAGAGGGAATGGAAGGGAAAGTTTTCAGCTCAGATCAGTTTTCCCAGGTGCTCAAAGAAAGTCCAAAACTAGAGATTCAAAATGGCGACAGTTGCCCTTCCCCTGCCTTCCTTGGCAGCAACTCCTCTGTACTTCATAACTCAAATTGTGAGTGGCAAGTGTGGGCGTTTGATGTACCTTTCCCTCTCTCACATGGATCCCTTGCATGGCACATTTGTTCCCAGCCTCCAACACCTGACCAAAATAAAGCACTTGGAAGGTGAGAGCACAGTGTGGGCTGAGGGCTCTGATTAAGGTATCTCTCATTGAGAGCAGGAAGCAGCCCTTAGCCTCCTTCAGGAAGTGAGGATTGGAAGCTCAGCCACCTGATGAGGGATGGGGGTGATTCCTTCTTCTGTCTGCTCTTAGCTGCTTCTATCAAAGGCAGAATGCTCTGTTTGGTGCTCAAAGCCCTTCATGGCCCAGCCCTCTCCTACCTTTTTATTCTTTTAACACCTTAGTTCCTGCCATATTCTCTATGATGGAACCATTGGCCTTCTGACTATTCCACAAACAAGACTTTCTATCTCTCTGGCTCTCCTTTTCTGCTCTGATTACTAATCTCCCCAGCTCTCTTAGTTCCGACTAAACCCCATTTTTCCCCCAACCTTTCCCAACCCCTCTTAATTCTAGTACCTTCTTTTTGAGATTCTCTCCAATTCATCTTGTTCATATCTAATTTGTACAGAGTTGTCAATATGCTCTCTCCCTCATTAGACAGGAAGCTTCTTAAGGGGTAGGGTCTACCTTTTGCCTTTATTTTTCCCAGTGCTTAACATAGAATCTGGCGCGTAGTTAACTGCTTAATAAATGCTTGTTGTTTGACTAATTGTTCTAAAGCATTTATTAAGTAACTAGGAAGAAATGACCAACCACTCCGATAACTTTGCCAAGAAAACCCCAAATGGATCAAGGAGGGTCAGACAGGATGGAAATGATTAAGCAACAACGATTGTTCTAAAATGTCAAGCAGAGTGATAACTAGGGTGGAGCAATTGGGATTTTAATCCAGGCAACAAAAATTGATAAGGGGCTGATAAAACCTCCAATTCTTCAGTAATATATAAATATATAAATTTATTTATATTTATATTTTATTTTTAAATATTTATAAATATATATGTGTATTTCTATATTTTAATTATATATAAAAATTTGTATATATCATTTATATATAAGTATATTGTATATAAATAAAAATTTATAAATATATAAATAATATAAAATATATTAACTTTGCATCTACTTAGCAAAAAGGGATTTTGAAGTTCTCTTGGACTTGTGATTTCCTCAGAGTAAAGATCCCCCCCCCCTTTTACTCTAAATCCATTTTCAAGAGCTTTGGCACTCTCTCTTGGTCAGTTTACATCTGCAATACTGGATTAAGTTTTAGGCACCAGTTTGCAGGAAAGTTATAAACTAGTTATAATGTGGCCAGACAGACTATGGCAATTATTATGGGGAGAGAACAGGAGAAGATAGATGAATAAAAAACATTCTTAAACTCTTGCTATGAACCGAGTTTGTTCTAAAGTCTTCCCAGACTCAAAATGGAAGTGCCTTGAATAGAAAGCCATACTGTCAGAAAACTTATGTTCCAACATAAAAGACAAGACCTCTAGGGAGTAGTGCCTAGGGAAGAATAATGTGATAGAGATGAACCTAATGGATGGTGAGAAAATAGCCAGCAAGCAATGGGAAGGGCAAATGAAATGTGGGCCTATGCAATTCAAAATGGACACAACCTAAGTCAAGCGAGGAGGCCCCAGGATAGAAGTTTTCAATGTAGAAGAATGTGCCCTACAAGGATTCTTTAAAATAACATTTAGGGGCAGCTAAGTGGTGCCATAGATAGAATACCAGCCCTGAAGTCAGGAGGACCTGAGTTCAAAGCTAGCCTCAGACACTTAATACTTCCTGGCTGTGGCCCTGGGCAAATCACTTAGCCACAATTGCCTCAGCAAAACAAACAAGCAAAAAACAAACCAAAAAAGAACTACATTTGGCCAACTGAGAAGAACAATTGCAGGGAAGATGATAGCCATGTTTAAATATTAAAGGAAAAAGGAATTTGTTCTGCTTGGTCCCAGAAGCCAGGACTACAAGCAATGGTGGAAATCTGTAGAATTAGGTACAATGGAAGCAACAGGTTGCTAAAGGAAGGACCCATTGTTGACCACTTCAAAAGAGAAATGATGATTATAACATACTAATTTCCTATTTCCTTCCCTATTTTATATCTATCTCTCCCAAAACACACATGACCCTGAGCCCGTCAAGGGAGCGCTATTTTATAATTCCCTAATGCCTGCAACATGAGTTATTGTGTTACTTCTCCAGGCCAGTGTCTTATCCTCTTCTAGAATAGAAGCTACTTGAAGGAAGGGAGCAGGAGTCATCTAAATTTTATCCCTTATACTGTTCTCCATACAAAAAGAACTTAGAAAATGTTGGTATATTTTGTTGTCTGTTTTTTTTTTTTTTGGTTTTTTTTTAGATTATCTATAATTAAAAATGTATTAAGTTCCTACTTGTGTCAGGCATTGTGCCAGGTACTAAAAAATAGACAAAGAAAAGCAAAAAGGACCCTTGCCCTTGAGAATGTATAAATGCACCATCTAGCTCTTCCCAAGGTCTCTCTTGAGAACTTTAGAATCAATTGTATGACATGGGAGACAATGGCAAAGAGCACCCAGCATGGTGTACTCTTAATAGAGAAGGTGCTGTGCTCTATGAGCAAAGCAGAACTGAATTAGCCCCCAAAATATAAAATATGCAAAATTAAAGAAGTTATCCCAAACGTTCATAAGGACTATTTGTATCCTACCTCTGGCAGAGTATTCCACACTCATCTTGATCTGATCAGCCACAGTCAGACACACTGTAATTCAACTGGAACATAGTCATGCCATTTTGGCCCTCTTCAAGGACAAAGGACAACCACTCACCAAGTATTTTTTTCCTCACTTAATTCAAATGAGTTCATTTAATGTAGTAATTCTTCTGTCCTTTGTATTTGTATTCCCTGAAACTCACACAGTACCTGGCACATGGTGGGCACTCAAGAAATACTCATTTGATTGTTTAATAATGATGGCGATCTTTTTTTTTTTTTTTATTCTCATTTGTTACATGGCTAGTTTCAAAGAACTAAAAGGGATATCAGGAGCCATGTGGCTCAACCTGTTCACTTTATAGATGAAGAAACTCAGGTCTAAATTTACTAAATGAGTTGCCCAAAGTCACACAATTCACATCAGAGGAGATTAAGAAACTTTGCTGTGATTTATAAGAATACAAGTCATTCCCCAATTGATAAATGGTCAAAAGTGAAATGGTCAAATGATCAAAAGAAAGCAGGCTTTTAGACAAAGAAAGAAACACTATTTAAAGCCATATTGGAAAAAAAACAATCATTATTCATTAGAAAAATATAAATTAAGACAACTCTGAGGTAGCACTACCTGAGGTACTTCTCAGATTGGCTAAGATGACAGGAAAAGATAATGATGACTGTTGGAGGGGATGTGGCAAAACTAGGACACCAATGCATTATTGGTAGAGTTGTGAACTAACCCAACTATTCTGCAGTGCAATTTGGAACTATACCTAAAGGGCTTTTAAACTGTGTGTTTCCTTTGATCCAGCAATATCATTACTGCTCTGTGTTCCAAAGAGATCATAAAAAAATAGTAAAGGACCAATATATACAAAAATATTTGTAGTAGCTCTTTTGATGGTAAGAAATTGGAAATTGAGGGGATGACCATCAACTGGAGAATGGCTACGTGAGTTGTGCTATATGAATGTAATAGAAAATATCTGGAAAGACTTACATGAACTGATGCTTAGTGAGATTAATAGTACCAGGAGAATACTGCATACAGTAGCAGCAACATTGTGTGATGATCAATTATGATATATTTTACTAAGCAATATAAATGATTCAAGACAATTCCAATAGACTTGTGATGGAAAGTTCCATCCCATCCAGAGAAAGAATTATGGTGGCCAAATGCATACTATTTTCACTTTTTTTGTTGTTTTTTTTCTTTCTTAAGGTTTTTCCTTTTGTTCCGATTCTTCTTTCACAACATGACAAACATGGAAATCTAGTTCACGTAATTGTAATATATAACCTATAGCAGATTGCTTGCTGTCTTGGGGGGTGGGGATGGGAAACAAAAATTAATGTTGAAAACTATCATTGTGTGTAATAGGGGGAAATACCATTAAGGTCTGACTTTTTTTGTTTGCTTTGTTTTGTTTTGTTTTGTTTTGCTGTTATTGTTGTTGAATTGCCCAGTCATATCTAACTCTTTGTGGACCATAGTACGTCAGTGCCTTTGTTTTTTTATGATCTCTTAAAATTTGTTCAAGTTCATGTTCATTGTTTCCATGACACCATTTATCCATCCCATCCTCTCCTTTTTTTTTCCCTTTTGCCTTCAATCTTTCTCAAACATAAGGATCTTTTCTATGAATCCTGTCTTGCCATGTAGCCAAAGGACTTAAGCTTCATCTTCCCTATTTGAACTTGCAGTGAATAGTCTGAATTAATTTAAGTATTGACTTTACAAATAAGGAAACAGAAGCAAACGGGGTTAAATAACCTGCCCAGAGTCACATAGGCAGAAAGTCTCTGAGGCTAGATTTGAATTCAAGTCCTCTTGTCTCCAAAGTTAGTGCTCTAGCCATTGTGCCACCTATCTTCCCAGTGTATCCTACTTCTGTACTACTTCACTTAGTGATCTCATCAACTTAAAATCAATATGTCCAAAATGGAACTCATCTTTCCCCATAGACTCTTCCCTACATACACTTTCCCTGTTATAATAGAGGATACCACCATTACCCCAGTACCTCAGAGTCTTTCTGGACTTTTCAATATCTCTCACATATAGACCCAGATCTAATTTGTTGCCAGTGCTAGATATTTCGCCTCTACAGCATTTCTTCAATATGCCCCTTTTCTCCTCTGACATTATTCAGAGGATATCTCTGGCATAGATCCTCATGCACCTTATACATGGGCAACTGCAGTAGTTTCTAGGGGGATTTACCTGCCTCAATCTCTCCTTACTCTAGTCCTTCCATGAGTCATTGAAGTGATTTTTTTTCTAAAATCATTGGTCTGATCATATTCCTTCTACCACCATCCCTACTTGATAAATTCCAGTGACTCCCTATTGCCTCCAGAAGCAAATACAAAAAGTTGGCATTCGAAGCCTTTCATAACCACCCCCCTTTCCTCTTTCCATTTTTTTTAATACCTACTCCCTGACACAAAATTTTTGATCCAGTGACAATGGTCTCCTGGAATTCTACAAGACACTCCATTTCTTGGTTCCAGGTATTTTCTTTGGCTGTCTCCCATCCCTAAAATGCTATCCTTCCTAAATGCTGCCTACTGACTTCCCAGAGAAAAGGTCAAGTCCAGCTAAATCCTACCTTTTACAGAAAACCTTCTCCAAATTCTCTTACTTCCTGTGCCTTCTCTCTTGTTAATTATTTCCTATCTGTCCAGTAGTTTGTACCTGTTTGTTTGCACGTTGTCTCTCCAATTAGATTGTAAATTCCTTAAGAGCAAGATCTATATTTTGCCTTTTTTGTTTAATCTTCAGTTTAACATAGTTACTAGAGGGCCTCAGTCTCCCCTTACTCTAGTCTATCACTCACACATAGTAGGTACTTAATACATGTTTATGAATTGATTGATATGATGTGGATCCCGTTCAGCTTGCAATCCACTATGATTACAGTGGATTACAGTCACTTTCAGTCACTTTCAGCTGCTCTACCAGATAGCCACAGAAAGACATTATTTCCCACTTCTAATAACTGGGCATAGATGAAATCCTGAGATGGTGCAAAAAAGGAAAATGGAGTTTTTCTCTGCACAATGATTTGTGTGGGTCTATTTTCTCATAAAATGTAGTTTCCTTTTGATTACAAATCTAGTATTCCATTTGTTTATAATCCACATCCTTCATCATGGATTATTATAGAGAGGTTAGGTTGATGTTCTGTTTCTATTCTCAGTACAGGTTTCCTTGGTGCTAATAAAGTGTTTTTAAAATAGCAAAGCTCTGAACATAATCCTCCTGGGAACCTTGGGACTACTATTACCGTGATCTCCAATTTATATTGAGAAAGGTAGAAAAATTGATCCACGGTGGAAGAAGCACTTAGAGAAGGCCTTGAATTCCAAGACAGAAACAAAGAACTGTTTCCACGACTCAAATCAATCTGCTCTTTCTATAATCTATTTTGTTGCTAGCTTTATTCATTATCATTTTGGGATTTTTAAAAGGTATTGATCAAATGCTCTTCCAATGCTCAGAATTCCATTAGAAGTACCCTGGCACAAAGGATAGAAATATTCTTTTTTCCCCTAAAAAATAATTATTGATTTTTTTTTGCTTTAAAATCACCTTCATTTCCTAATGTAACCCTCCCCTGCTCCCTTTCAATAAGTCATCCTTTATAACAAAAAATTCAGAAAGACAGAAAAGTCCATTAAGATGACCCAATACCTAAACCAAGTCCAATATGATATGTACTGCCCCCTCCCAGATAGAAGCATCTCTGCAAAGAAGGAAGGGAAGTACAATGTCATGTTTCTTGGAGCTTTGAGTCACAGATTCAAAAGTAACCTGTAGCATTAAGTGTGTGACCATTAGATCAACTTTACCTTGCTGTGCCTCAATTTTTCCATCTCTAAAATGAGGATAATAAATCTTGTAATGCACTCCTCACAAAGTGATGTTAAGACATGTAAAGGATTGCTTGCCATCTGGGGGGAAGGGGTGGAGGGAGGGAGGGGAAAAATCGGAACAGAAGTGAATGCAAGGGATAATGCTGTAAAAAATTACCCTGGCATGAATTCTATCAATAAAAAGTTATTAAATAAAATAAAATAAAATAAAAAGTGATGTTAAGAAATAAGATAAAGTGTCTAAAATATTTTGCAAACTCTAAGGTGCTATATAAATGTCAGCTATTTGTAAATATGTGTTATTATATTTTTTATATCATAATCATTACCGGATACCCAGACTTTCTCCAAAGATTGACCATTACTTTTTAACAAAGAAAAGCAGTAAGCACAAGGAGTAAATCTGACAGTGTATACAACATCCTGATCCAGTAACCCCCTGCTTTTCTTCCAAGCAAAGAATCAAAAGGCATTGTTTCTTCCAGAGAGAGGAGTCCATTTGTAATGAGAGGAATCTGACCTCTATACACTAACCAAAAAGTGCCTCTCTCAATCTAGTTCCAACAACTTGTGAAGAATCAGAGTGTTGAACCAGGAGGTTCCTAAACAGTCATCTCTCCCATACATCACCTCTCCTTTCCCACTCTTACATTCATTCTCTCACTCATCCACCCCCATGCTTCTATGAAGGGAATGTCTTCATAATAGGGAAACCAAGAAGATTTTAGAACCTTAGGATTATGTTTATGGAGTATAAGGGGGTCTTTGGGATCCTCCAGCTCTTAGCCTTTGCTGTGTTCTGCATCCTTTGGGAATTGCTGAGGCTTATGGATGAACTCCTTTGCAGAATCAGGGTATTTAAGTACATAAAATAAAATACATAGCAATATAAAGGAAACCAACTTTCTGGAGATAAATTCATCAAAAGAACATATTTTTAAGAAAACAAATCCCTGGATTCCATATTAAGAATTCCTCCTTCCATACTAGTTCAACTATTTTACAGATGAAGAAACTGAAATCCGAACACACGAAACAACTTATCCTAGATTACTCAAGTCATTTGACCTCCAAAGTTGACTCCTCTTCCACCAAAACAAAAAGAAAAAGAAAAACAAAACAACAACTCTTAAAGAGCAATTCAAATTGGCAACGAACATATTCCTTCATAAGAAGATTAATAGTAATTATAAATATTCAATGGTGTCTTAGCAGCTACTATATTTACAATTTCAAAGATCCTATTCTCCTTTTGAATTGTGATACCAATGGTAAATAGAAGAGATGTGATTTAATAATAATTATGCTCCCATTTGTATAGTCCATAGGATGAACCAGGCTAAGTGCCTTAAAAAATATGATACCCTTTACAACAATTTGTGAGTCAGCTGTTATTATTAATTTCATTTTACAGGTGAAGAAAGAAGGCTGAGAGGGGTGAAAGGTCAGGTTTGAACTCAGGTCTTTTGACCTCCAAATCAAATGCTCTCTGTGTGCTCATTATGTCACCTGTATGATTATTGCATTCTATTTTAAATCAGATATCTCTGTTAAAAAGTCTCATATCTCATATGTATAAGAAATCAATGCTAACAATTATAATAATACCTAGCATTCACATAGCACTCTTAGGATTTGCAGGCACTCTAAAACATAATATCATTTATCTTCACAACAACCTTTGAGTTCAGTGGTATTATTATTTGCATTTTATAGATGAGGAAACTAAGGTTGAGACAGGTTAACCAGGGTCACACAGCTAATACTACTAATAATAATTTTATAGGGTGCTTTCAGGTTTACAAAGCACTTTACAAGTGTTAATTCAATTCTTGGGAAGTAATTATTAGTCTTATCTCCTTTTTACTGATGAGAAAACTGAACCAGGCATAAAATACTTATCCTTGTCCAGGATCCGACAGATTAGCAAATGCCTGAGGCCGAATTTGAATTCAGATCTTTCTGAATCCAGGTCCTCCAAACTCTCCATTGCACCACCCAGCTGCCTACATCAAAGCAGGCATTGGTTGTATCTCTTTCATTTGGGGATGTGGTACATGGTGGTCAGACAGGAATCACCAGCCCGTTCAAACTCTATTAAAAAAAAAAAAGTGGTGGAAACTCAGTTATTATAGTTGGCCACATTCTCTTAATTGAATTGTAAAGTTTTATGATCATGGGAAATCCCTCCAGTGACACAGATTGAAACTCTTAAAGTAGACAGTAGGGCAGAATGGGGTCATGAAAAGAGCATTTTTTGGTAGGGTAGGAACCCTGAGCTAATTATGTCTTTGTTAAATGCTACCCATGAGACCTTTAACAGTCATGAACTATGAGCCTCAGTCGGCTCATGTGTAAAATAGAGTGTTTGAATTCCATCTCTTAGGTCCTTTCCTCATGTAGCTCTATGACAGTTATGATTATCTTCCTAAATCTGTGTGTTGAAAACAAGGAATCACTCTCTTGACATCTATGCTTGTGATGACACATATCTCCATATTTAGGATATAGAGAAAGACATAGATTATAGATAGATAGGTAGATAGAGATTTCTCTCTTTCTCTCTCTCTCTCTGTATATATATAATGTATGTATATGTACATATAGGTATGTATATATGTATGTATGTATGTATGAGTGTGTATTTGTATGTATGTATACATCCAAGATTAGTACAGTTTTAAGCCTCTCAATTATTAATGTTTAAAACTATAAGATTTGGGATATACCCTGTATATATATATATATTATATATATATATATATATATATATGTATATATATATATATATATATATGTATTTGTGTGTATATGTATGTATACACAGATATACATAAATGTATATATGTAATGTGTATTTATACTTATTATTAAAATCAACTTTAATAGATCTCAGTGTGTCAGTGAATTGCCACAACTGAAACTCAAAGAGACTGAAAAATATTTCTGTTGAGTAGGCATTCACTGATATCTGGCTGCTTAACTTACTATATTTAATAAGGAAAGGAGACTTAGTCTTCTCCAAATATTAGAATGTTATAACAATTTAATTTGACTTTTCCCCCTTTCTTTCATTATGTACATTTTTCTCTATGTACTTATTTTTCTCCTTGAAAATTTGAGGATAAAAGTTTTGAGGTTTTTTTAGCCATAGACTTGGTGCTTTAAAAAAAAAAAAAAAAAAAAAAAACTCACCAAATGATCTAAAACTATATTATAAAGCAGTGGTCACCAAAACCATTTGGAATTGGCTAAGAAATACATTAGTTGATCAGTGGAATAGCTCAGGTTCACAGGACAAAATAGTCAATAACTATAGCAATCTAGTGTTTGACAAATGCAAAGAACCTAGCTTTTGGGATAAGAATTCACTATTTGACAAAAACTACTGGGAAAACTGGAAATTAGTATGGAAGAAACTAGGCATTGACCCACACTTAACACCATACACCAAGATAAGATCAAAATGGGTCCATGATTTAGGCATAAAGAATGAGATTACAAATAAATTAGAGGAACATAGGATAGCTTACCTCTCAGCCTTGTGGAGGAGGGAGGAATTTATGACCAAAGAAGAACTAGAGATCATTATTGATCACAAAATAGAAAATTTTGATTATATCAAATTAAAAAGCTTTTGTACAAACAAAAGTAATGCAAACAAGATTAGAAGGGAAGCCATAAACTGGGAAAACATCTTTACAATTAAACATTCTGATAAAGTCCTCATGTCCAAAATATATAGAGAATTGATTGTAATTTATAAGAAATTAAGCCATTGTTCAATTGATAAATGGTCAAAGAACATGAACAGACAATTTTCAGATGATGGAATTGAAACTATTTTTACTCATATGAAAGGGTGTTCCAAATCACTGTTGATCAGAGAAATGAATTTTTTTTTAAAAATAACTTTTTATTGATAGAATTCATGCCAGGATAATTTTTTACAGCATTATCCCTTGCACTCACTTCTGTTCTGATTTTTTCCCTCCCTCCCTCCACCTCCTCCCCCAGATGGCAAGCAGTCCTTTGCATGTAAATAGGTATACATCTAGTATGTCCTAGATACAATATATGTGTGCAGAACCAAACAGTTTTCTTGTTGCACAGGAGGAATTGGATTCAGAAGATATAAATAACCCCGGAAGAAAAACAAAAATGCAAGCAGTTTATATTCATTTCCCAGTGTCTTTCTTTGGGTGTAGCTGCTTCTGTCCATCCTTGATCACTTGAAACTGAATTAGCTCAGAGAAATGCAAATTAAGACAACTCTGAGATACCACTACATACCTCTCAAATTAGCTACAATGTTAGGAAAAGATAATGATGACTGTTGTAGGGAATGTGGAAAAACTGGGACACTCATGCATTATTGGTGGAGTTGTGAACAAATCCAAACATTCTGGAGACCAATATGGAATTATGCCTAAAAAGTTATCAAACTTTGCATACCCTTTGATCCAGCAGTGTTACTACTGGGCTTATATCTCAAAGAAATTTTGAAGGGAAGGGGACATGTATGTGCCAAAATGTTTGTGGCGGCCCTTTCTGTAGTGGCTAGAAACTGGAAAATGGATGGATGCCCATTAATTGGAGAATGGTTGGGTAAACTGTGATATATGAATGTTATGGAATATTATTGTTCTGTAAGAAATGACCAGCAGGATGAATATAGAGAGGATTGAAGAGACTTACATGAACCTATGCTGAGGGAAATGAGCAGAACCAGGAGATCATTATATACCTCAACAACGATACTGTTTGAGGATGTATTCTGATGGAAGTGGATTTCTTTGACAAAGAGAAGATCTAATTCGGTTCCAACTGATCAATGATGGACAGAAGCAGCTACACCCAAAGAAATACTCTGCTTTAAATGTGCTTCTTGTAAACAAGATATTGTGATACCTACAGAGTAAAGGTAAAAGGCTGGAAAGGAATCTACCGGGCTTCAAATGAAGTAAAAAAAAAAAAAAAAAAAAAGCAGGGGTAGCAATGCTTATCTCAGATCAAGCAAAAGTAAAAGTAAACCTAACTAAAAGTGATATAGAAGGAAATTACATTTTGCTAAAGGGAACCATAGATAATGAAGTAATATCAACACTAAATATATATGCAACAAGTGGTGCATTCAAAATTCCAAGCATCCAAATTCCTAGAGAAGTTATGAGCTGCAAAAAGAAATAGACAGCAAAATTATACTAATTATACTTGCCCTCTCAGAATTAGATAAAGCAAATTACAAAATAAATAAGAAAAAAAGTAAAGAAGGTAAATATAATTTTAGAAAAGTGAGGTATGATAGACCTTTGGAGAAAATTGAATGGAGACAGAAGAGAATATACTTTTTTTTTTTCCCCCTCAGGGGTTCATGGAACCTACACAAAAATTGACATGTATTAGAGCATAAAAACTTCAATGCAGAAAGGCAGAAATAGTAAATGCATCTTTTTTCAGATTATGATGCAATAAAAATTACATGTAATATAGGTCCAGGGGAAAATAGAGCAAAAATTAATTGGAAACTAAATAATCTAATCTTAAAAAATGATGGATGAAACAACAAATCATAGACACAATCCATAATTCCATCTAAGAGAATGACAATGAGAAAACATAGCAAAATTTATGGAATGTAGCCAAAGAGTTTTACAGAAAGTTATCACCAAGATAATATACCATGACCAAGTGCTAGTCATACCAGGAATGCAGGGCTGGTTCAATATTAGGAAAAACATTAGCATAATTGGCTGTCCAATAGCCAAACTAACAACAACAACAAAAAAAAAATGACTATCTCAATAGATGCAGAAGGTTCTTCCTTAGAAATCAAAATTTTCCTCTTTGAAACTCTGGAGAGCAATTTGGAATCAACAGAATGATTTCAGAGAGGCCTGGAGAGACTTACATGAATTGATGTTAAGTAAAGTGAGGAGAACCAAGAGATTATTGTACATGGCAACAAGATTATAGAATGATCAATTCTGATGGGATGTGGCTCTTTTCAACAATAAGGTAATTTAGACCAATTCCAATGCTCTTATGAGGAAGAGAGCCATCTGTACCCAGAGAGAGGACTGTGGGAACTGAGTGTGGATCACAACATAGTATTTTCACCTTTTTTTATTGTTGTTTGCTTGCACTTTGTTTTCTTTCTCATTTTTTCCCTTTTGATCTGATTTTTCTTGTGCACCATGATAATTGTGGAAATATGTGTAGAACAACTGCACATGTATTGCTTGTTGTCTGGGGGGAAGAGGGAGAGAGAGGGATGGAAGGAAAGGAGAAGGAAAAATTGGAAAATAAAATTTTGCAAGGATGAATGCTGGAAACTATGCATATGCTTTGAAAATAAAAAGCTTTATTTAAAAATAAAAAAAGAGCTTGAGAATGATAAGGGACTTCAGCAGCCACTTTGATCCAGGTAAGAAAGAAATATTTACTTTAATAAGCAAATCAAGCATGGGAATGTCTTCTTGAAAACTTCTAAGGAAAGGGATCCCCACCAGGTCTCCAGGCAATCTACTCTGAGATGATTTGAATTGGTAGAACATTTTCCCTGATTGAGGCTGAACTGGCATCTTTACAAATGCAACCCATTACTCCTGGTTCTGCTTCTGGGACCAAACAGAATAAGTGTCATCTTCCGCAAAAAGGCTCTTCAAAATAATTGAAGAGACCTATCATGCTATCTGGAGATTTCTTTTTCTGAGCTAAATATGGTTGAGTTCCTTTAAGCAATCCACTCTGAACTCCATTTCCTCATCTGTAAAAATGGGATAATAATGGAACCTAATTCACTGGGTTATTACAAGGATTGAACAAGATGAAAAATGTAAGCCACTTTGCAAATTTTGACATAGTAGGTGATTCCCAGCTGTTATTTTTATTATTAACCTCTCCAAAATGGATATTTGGACAATTTTGGGGAAGAAATTTCAAACCCTTAAATATTTTATTTTTAGTGAAAATGCATTTTGTGGGAAAATAGCACAAGCATAGGAGTGGGTTTGAAGGAAGCGGGGAGCAGCTGTTTCTCAGCAGAGCTCTGAACCCATTCAAATGTTTATGCAAGTATAATGAAGATACGTTTAACTTTGCATAGGCAGACTTCTTTGGCTTGATCTTTCACTCTGGAAAGGTGTTGCCCTCTCTCTTGTCAGGCTCAGGCTGTGGGTTTCCATAAAAGAGATAAATGGAAAAAAACAAAAAGTCAATTTTCCCACTTCATCAGATCAGGTGTGTTAAGCCTGCCTGATCTTATTGAGTCTCAGAGGTGTCTAAACGACATCTGTGGAAAATCCTAATTGAAGTTCCAAGTAAAAGGGGGCTCAGGGATCTTAGATTTAGATCTGAGAAGGACTCCAGAAAAATCAAGTCCAATGCTCTCCTTTTACAAATGAGGAAATCAAGGCTTGGAGGAATGTTAAATAACTTGGCCAGGGTGACTCGTCCAATTAGTGTGTTCCAGATACCAAGCCCAATACTAATCTACTTCTTCATGCTGATTCTCTCCTTGCACCAGTCCCTGAAGGAATGCAGAAATCTTGGCTATTCCAAGATCTACCCTGAAGAACCGTGGCTCTAGAGGGAACCTTAAAGGCCATTTTCTATAATGCCCTCTTCTTTCATTTTATAGATGAAGAAACTGAGGTACAGGAAGGTTATGATTCATCAAACATCACAAAGGTAATAAATGCCCAAGGCTAGATTTGGACTTCAGTCCTTTTGTTCCTGTAACTGCCCCACACCACTTTCCATTTCTCCAGTGCCCTCCCTCTCTTTAGTTCAATATTCATAGCAACTAATTTGCTTTCTTCTTTTTAAGCCTCACTGCAGGAGGTCTAGGGTAAGCTCTGAAAACTCACCTTTGAGATGTGAGGAGAAAGAAATTTAGACCCACAAGGTATTAACAATGCAAGAGCCTTAAATAGCTCATTATTTTTCTGATTGAGCTGGAGGACACATTGAATGGGGTTGGTGAGAGCACACAACTGGGCTGCACCCAATTAGCAAAAGCCTCCTTGGAGAATTGCTATCTGCCCCAAAGCAGTTTTTCACATTCTTCCAAAACAGCTCCTATTTGCATGACGCTGCTCAATAGACAAAATCTTTTCACAATTATCTTGTTTCATTTGGCTCATCTCTTAAATGTGGAATTGTGAAAAATGTGATCTCAAGTCGAGTCACTGGTCCCTTGTAACTGACATATTTTTATATTAACTAGTATTCTGAAACCATCTCATGTTAAGAACATACCTGGGAATGTTTGCATAAAAGCATAAAATAATTGTTTGACATTAAAAAAAAAATTTCCACTTGCACACCACTGTCCATTGTTACAAAATGCTTTCCCATAATTTGGTTTCATTTGGCTGTAACAATAGCTCTGGGTTTTGGACCAAAATGTAGGAATTATTTTCATTTTCATTTTTCAGATGAGGAAACTGAGGTTGAAAGAAGGTCCTGGAAAATCCAATCAATAATAATAGTACATTTATCGAGGGATTCACAATCCAAGGACTGTGTTATCTCGAATAAGATAATAGTCGAAAAATAGTGTCTAGCACATGGTAGGAATTTATATAAATTCTTGTTTCTTTCCTTCCATCCATTTTTGTGAGGACAGCAACTGGGTTGCTCGGTGGATAGAGTAAGAAACCTGGAGTCAGAAAGACCTGAGTTTGAACCCTTCTTCAGGCATTTATTAACTATGTTATCCGGTTATTGTACCTCTCTCACACTCAATTCCTCATTTGAAAAATGGAGATGATACTAGGAGATTTATTATCTCTAAGACTTACTTCAAATGGTTATTGAAAGGATCAAATGAGATAGTATATGTAAAGAACTTTTCAAACTGTAATGTAAAAGGTTTGAATGGTAGACGGTAGTCATTGTCTTCAAATCACCTACTATGTGCAGTGTTCTCTTTTGAGTTCTTTGGAAATAAAACCTGATCTTCATCTTCCTAGGTCTAAAGACCTAATAGGAGTCCAAACCACAAACACAGACTCCAATTTGCCATACATTTTTGTGAGCATCTTTGACTACATGTCCCATTCACATGCTCTTAGACAATTTTGGAAACTAAATGGGGTCTGGTGTCATTAACACTGGGTTGGATATTGTTTAGAAATAACAGATACCATTTTTTCAAAAAAAAATTATTTTTTTCAAATGGTTCTTTAACTCTTTGTTGACATAAGTATTTGATTAAGGCATCATCTTTTTTAATAATAGCTTTTTATTTTCAAAATATATGCAAAGATGATTTTCAACACTCATCTTTGCAAAACCTTGTATTCCAATTTTTTTCTCCCTTCCTTCTCCCCACTCCCTCACCTAGCCAGCAAGTGATTCAATATATATTAAACATGTGCATTTCTTCTACATATATTTCCACAATTATCATGCTACATAAGAAAAATCAGAGCAAAAAGGGGGAAAAATGACAAAGCAACCAGCAAAAACAGGAAAAATGCTATATTGTTTTATCCATATTCACTCCCTACAGTGTTCTCTCTGGATCCAGATGGCTCTCTTCATCACAAGATCATAGGAACTGACCTGAATCACTTCACTGTTGAAAAGAGCCAAGTCCATCAGAGTTGATCATCATATAATTATGTTGTTAGGATATACAATGTTCTCTTCATTCTACTCACTCCACTTAGCACCAGTTCATGTAAGTCTCTCCAGGCCTTTTTGAAATAATCCTGCTGATTGTTTCTTATAGAACAATAATATTCCCTAACGTTCATATACCATAATTTCTTCAGCCATTCTCCATCTGATGGGCATCCAATAGGTTTCCGGTTCCTTGACACTATAAAAAGGACTACTACAAACATTTTTGCACATGTGGGTCTTTTTTCCTTTTTTATGACCTCTTTGGGATACAGATCCAGTAAAAAACACTACTGGATCAAAGGTTAGGCAATTTAAGACCCTTTTGGGCATCATTCCAAATTGCTCTCCAAAATGGCAGGATCAGTTCACAGTTCTACCAATAGTGTATTAATGTCCCAGTTTTTCCCCATTCCCTCCAACATTCATCATTATATGTTCCTTTCATCTTAGCCAATCAGAGAGGTATGTAGTGGGAGCTCATGGTTGTCTTAATTTGCCCTACTCTGATCAATAGTGATCTAGATCACTTTTTCATATGACTAGAAATGATTTTAATTGCTTCATCTAAAAATTGCCTGTTCATACCCTTTGACCATCTCTCAATTGGAGAATGGCTTGTATCTTATAAATTTGAGTCAATTTTCTATTTCAGAAATGAGGCCTTTATCAGAGCCCTTGGATAATGCATCATCTTTTAACTAAGTGCTTTGATCAAATAAAAATTATCAATGGAAAAGATACTTTTCCAAGGTTACAAGAGATAGGCTGAAGAATCACATTTCCAGATTTTCTGTGGATTGGACTTAATCCACAAGATATTGTCTCCAGCTCTCCAAATAACATACATAGCAAAAGCCTGGGCTTCTAGGAGGTAATTATTTTAGAGGGAGGAAGATCTCCCTTTACTGCAGCTAATAGTTTCAACTAGTCTAAAAAGTACATAGTAAGACAGACACTTTAAAAAATTTTAAAAAACACCAATCTTTCAAAAAAATGTGTTTTTCCTTTTAAAAAATCTGGACATGAGAGTGTCTTGAGAGGATGCACAAAATTGGATGGAAATCAGTCAATACAGACTTAGTTTGCCACTCTCTTCCTGGCTCCAAATCAAATTGTTGGATTCAGAACAACAAGAAAACAAGTCTTATTTGGCTTTCCTGGCTCTAGCCAGCATCTTTCTTCCCCCCGGGTGATCAGACACCTGCTGTGACTGGGAGCTTTTTTTTAATTTATCTTTGCTGAGATATTCTTCCCACTTTGTCACTAAAAGGAAATTTTAAAAGAAATACAGCCCAGCTCAACCTACCTTCTAATTTCCTATATTTTTGACTTTTCACTTCTACCATTACTAAAACACACATAATTCTTTTTTTAAGTGGGAAAGTGCATTAAGCAAACATTGATTTTTTCCCCCCTTTCTCTCCCACTCTCTGGACACACTAAGCACTGATGGGAATTCATTAAGTTTCCATGTGAGAAATCTGGGTTGAAGATATTTCTTGTCTATAGTAGGAATTAATATATAACAATGGCAATTTTAAAAGGTTCAAGAAATATGGTTTATTGTTAATTTAAACATTATATGAATATGGCCAGCACATTATTAATAAAAGGAGGACCATTTGTTCAATTATGAACATAGACACACAGTTTTTAATACTCTTCAAATGGTAGGTGTTCCTGAGAGTTGTCAATCAACTCAGATTGGATAACACAATGGAAATTATACTGTATTAAAATGAAGGATTGAAGGTAAAATATGGACAAAAAAAAAAAAACAAAAACAAATAAACAAACCCTATCTCTTTACTTAGCCCACCCTCAGCCTTAGGCTAGCTAGACAAAAGGATGTCTCCACCCAAGCTTGAGTGAATGTAATTCACCTGAGATTAGAAAGGGTTTATAGGGTTAGGTCTGATAGAAAAGTTCAACTCAACTTTCAATAATTGAGGTCTTGAAAATAAAAATGAAAAATGGAACTCATCCTAAGTCATCAGTTATTAATAATGCTTTGCCTCATAACAATAACAATATCCCAGATATTATATGGATCTAAGCAGAGCTATAACTAGGGCAGGGTGATTGGTCCTCTGCCTCCAGGTGACAAAAGTTTAGAAAGTAAAAACACTGCAAAGGATATGAACAGACAATTTTCAGATGAAGACAATGAAATTATTTCCATTCATATGAAAGAGTGTTCCAAATCCCTATCGATCAGAGAAATGCAAATTAAGGCAACTCTCAGATACCACCACACACCTCTCAGATTGGCTAAAATGAGAGGAAAAAATAATGATGAATGTTAGAGGGGATACAGGAAAACTGGGACACTAATGCATTATTGGTGGAGTTGTGAACAGATCCAACCATTCTGGAGAGCAATTTGACCCTATGCTCAAAAAGTTACCATATGATGCATACGCTTTGATCCAGCAGTGTTTCTACTGGGCTTATATCCCAAAGAGATCTTAAAGAAGGGAAAGGGACCCACATGGGCAAAAATGTTTGTGGCAGTCCTTTTTGTGGTGGCAAGGAACTGGAAACTGGATGGATGCCCATCAATTGGAGAATGGCTGAATAAATTATGGTACATGAATGTTATGGAATATTATTTTTCTGTAATAAATAACCAACAGGATAATTTCAGAAAGACCTGGAGAGACTCACATGCACTGATGCTGTGAGCAGAATCAGGAGATCATTATACAGAGCAACAATTCCCTTGTCCAAAATAAAACAAAAAGACTGGGTATCACTTGAAATTTAGGGAAAAGAGATTGATTTGGTTTACAACTTTCTGGAATAGCATTAGCTTGCTTTCTTTTTGAAATGTTGACATATTTTTATGTCACATTAATATATTCCTCCCATTCCCCCTTCTCGGGGAGTCATCCCTTGTCATGAGCATAAAAAAGCAATTCATCAAAACTAATCAACACATCAATCTATTCCTACAATTTATTCATTGATCCAAACTCCCCTTAAAGGAGGGAAAGTACATTTCTTCATTTCTTGTTCAGGGTTAGAAAGTGATCATTATAATTACAGAATTTTGATTTTTATTTTTCCGTATTTTCCATTTACATTAAAGCACCATGTATATGGTGTCATGGCTTGGTTCATTCCACAATCGGTTGTTAAAGCCTTCCCATACATCTCTGAATTCTGCATGTCCAATTTCACTTAATTTAGAAGCAGTAATATTTCATTACAAACATACTAGAACTTGATGAATCTTTCCCTAGTTAAAGGGAATCATCCTTTTTTCTAGATTTTTTTTTTTACCAGAACAAATATTTCTTTATTTGGTTGTATATGAAATTTCTGTCTTCTTCATTGTTGAGAGTCTAAAGATTTCAGAATTATAGAGATGCCAAAGATAACTAGCCCAAAGGTGACAAATCTTAGGTCAAATTATACTTCTTGGAATTTGTAGGAGGGGATTCATCTTCTAAATCAAGTCCTTCCTTGAAACTGACTCATGTATTCAATAAACATTTTGAAGTACTTGATATATGCACAGCTCTGGGCTCAGCTCTGTATATTAATATAGAGGATAGAGGCACTACTTTCAGGGAGTGTACAACTTAATGAGGAGGAAATGGTATTTGCAGACTCTGCTACTAGAAGAGAAAGTGAGCTACAAGCAAAGAAGAAATCTAAGGGAAATAACAAGAAGTGGAGAGGGGAAAAACACTATTACATGGAGTGTTCTTTATTACAAGGAAGAGTTGGGGTTAGTTTCATGGAGGCCATTACCCTAAAATTTGATCTTTGAAAGAAGGGAGGAAATGCAAAAGGTAAATGTGTGGACAGGGGATGTTCATTACAGGTAGAGAGAATGACTTAGGCAAAGGTTGGACAATAAGGGAGGACAGAATGACAAGAGAGAAAATGAAACTATATCATTACCCTACTCAGTTAACTACATAGGGAAAACAGTGTTTCCTTAAGACCTGCAGATCAAATAGAACCTTTTCTACTTTTCAGTCAAAGTCCTTTGTGACATGATCCCACCCTATTCTCCCTGACTTATTAAATGCGACTCTCTTCCATACCAATGGGGATCTAAAATGGCCTGACTTTTGTTCCTTATTCATCATTCTTCATATCTTGTCTCAATGCCTTTCTATGGGCTGTCTCCAATGCCTGGAATCATTTTCCTTTCCAAGGATGAAGGAAGGAGATAGAAACACTTTAAGGCTAACTAATCTATGTAATGCATCATGGCAGAGTCTGGACTGAGTGACAAAGGTATTTATGGCATGCCCTATAATAGTGTTCATAATAGAGTAGGAGATATAAACTATGTAAACAACTACCAGATAAATCCTTCATTTACCCCTTACAAATTTATGGATACCTTCCTGTACAAGGCACTGGGGAAAAAAGGTGAAGTGGGAGCTGAATCAGGTCTTTGGGGAACTTATAATCAAGGTATAGTACATGTGTGAGAAAGACAAATGAAAAAGAAAAAAAATCTAAGTAAAAGGTTATGGGGAAATTCAGGCAGGAGAATCCATGGAAAATGGCTTCCAAATCCATGGTTTGGAAGAAGCGAGAAAGATGGCAAGCAGGATGACTAGAATTTCAATAGATAGAAGTGGAAGAGGTGTAAGAGTGAATGCAGTCCAAGGGTAGGGAAAGATATGGACAAATCTACACTCAGAAAAGCACTAAGAATTTTTTAAATAATGGTAAGAGTTCATTTTTTGTTAAAGTGTGCACTATATTAAAAGAAAGGAAAATGTGAGATAAGGCTTGAAAGGTAGACTAAGATTAGATCTTTGAATTAGGTCTTTGAACTGCAAGCAAATAAGTGTGACCTTGATTTAGTGGGTAATAGAGAACCATTGATGCTTGGAGACACAAGAAATAAACATTTAGTTTCTTCCTTTTCTTCTACGCAGTACTTTGAGAGGGTCCTAAGACTCATTGTCATATTTCTTTCCCCTTTGGTTAGACTTAAATTCAATTTAATATTTAGGTTCAGATATTAATAGGATATTTGATTTGGAAGGACCCTTAGCAAATAGTTACTCCAACCCCTCATTTTATAGTCAGGAATGCTAAGCCCCAGGGAAGTTAATTCATTTCCAATATTCCATACATACATATAATATAGGGAAGACTCATGTGCTCTGATTCCAAATTATGAGCTCTTTCTCCTAAGAAAGTCCAGCAGACTTCCTCAAGACCCAGCATTCACTGTATAGTCCTCTCCTCACAAGCTCATTTATTATTTCTTCCCAACTTGGAGTCTCCTCTCTAATTAGACAAATCTGAATGCTGACCTGTTCCTATTTTCTTCATTCAGTCCATTCCAAACATCTAGTCCAGTGGTACTTAATCTCATATTTATCAATTCTCAACATGAATAGATTTCAATGGGCCCTTGAAATTGGGTTGTATAAACATTATTTCTTGTTCTCACTAGAATCAATTTCTTCAGTTAATTAAATTCTTATTCTATAAAGGATCCATAGTTTTCATCAGTCTGCCAAAAAGGTCCATGATGGAAAACAGCTATGAAAGAGGATTTCCACTGTTCCATACCTGAGTCAAGAATTCAGAAATCTCTTTAGCTCTGTGGATGCAATTCAAAATGGAGCTTATAATATTAGAAAAACCACTGAAGAAATTAGAGCAATAATTGAGTTATTTTGCCCATTCATATGTCAATAAATTTGATAATCTAAGTTAAATAGAGGAATACCTACAAAAATATAAATCACCTGGGTTAACAGAAGAGGAAATAAATTATTTAAATAGTCCCATTTTAGAAAAAGAAATAGAACAAGCTATTAATCAACTCTCTAAAAAAAAAAAATCTCCAGGGCCAGATGGATTTTCATGTGAATTCTACCAAACATTTAAAGAACAATTAATTCCAACACTATGCAAACTATTTGAAAAAAATAGAAAAAGAAGGAGTCTTTCCAAATTCCTTTTATGACACAGATATGGTGCTGATACCTAAACCAGGTAGGGTGAAAACAGAGAAAGAAAATTTCAGACCAATTTCCTTAATCAATATTGATGAAAATCTTAAATAAAATGTTAGCAAAGAAAATACAGAAAGTCATCCCCTGGATAATACATCATAACTAAGTAGGATTTATACCAAGAATGCAGGGTTGGTTCAATATTAGGAAAACTATTAGCATAAACAATTATATCAATTACCTAACTAACATATGATCATCTCAATAGATGCAGAAAAATCATTTGATAAAATCTAAGATCTAGTCCTATTAAAAACTCTAAAGAATATGAAATAAATGAATTTTTCCTTAAAATGATGAGTAGCATTTATTTAAACCCATCAGCAAGCATCATATGTAATGGGGAAAAACTAGAACCATTCTCAATAAGATCAGGGGTGAACAAGCTTACCCATTTTCCACATTACTATTTAATATTGTATTAGAGATGCTAGCTTTGGCAATAAGAGAAGAAAAAGAGATCAAAGGAATTAGAATAGGTAATGAAGAAACCAAATTATCACTCTTTGTGGATGATATGATGGTATACTTAGAGAACGCTAGAGAATCAACTAAAAGACCATTAGAAACAATCTACAGCTTTAGCAACATTTCAGGATATAAAATAAATGTACATAAATCATAAGCATTATTTAATATTGCCAACAATGTAAGAGATACAAAGAGAAATTACATTTAAAATACCTGTCAATAGTATAAATTATTTGGGAATCTATGTGCCAAGGGAAAGTCATAACTAAGAAACACTTTCCACACAAATAAAGTCAGATCTAATCAGTTGGAAAAATATCAAGTGCTCATAGGTAGACCAAGTGAATATAATAAAAGTGACAATACTACCTAAATTAATCTACTTATTTAATGCCATACCAATCAAACTCCCAAGAAATTACTTCACAGAGCTAGAAAAAATAATAAGAATTTGGAAGAACAAAAGGTCAAGAATTTCAAGGGAATTAATGGAGAAAAAAACTGCCAGTGAAGGTGGCTTAGCTGTACCAGACCTAAAACTATATGATAAAGCAAATAAAGTCATCAAAACCATTTGGTGCTGGCTAAAAAATAGAGTAATCAATCAGTGGAAAAGTTAGGTTCACAGGACAAAATAGTCAATAACAATAGCAATCTAGTGTTTGACAAACCCAAAGACCCCAGCTTTGGGGATAACTATTCACTATATGACAAAAACCACTAGGAAAATTGGAAACTAGTTTGTCAGAAACTAGGCATTGATGCCACCTACCACATACCAAGATAAGTGTGGTCTTCTCTTCTTTAAAATATAATGGTTCTCTCTGGAAGCAGGTTTTTTGGGGAGATTTTCTGGAGGCAGCCTTAGTTTCAATTCAGAGTAAAAATCACTCCAAATACAGCCAGCTGATAAAATCCAAATGTTTATCTTCTCCTTCACTGATTCCAAGAGCTCTTGCAACTTGTCTTTTGCTTCTGTCTCTGCTTTCTTCAGTCTCCAGCCAGCACAAAGATGGAAGATGGAATGAATCTGATTTCACCTCCAAGAGCGGGCTTATGGGCTTCCTCTCAGAGTGCTCCTTGGCTCTGAGAGCTTCTTGCTTATATGAGCTCTCTAAAAGTGTGAACACAAGCATAGTTCCACTTAGTACCTTGTTTCAAGTTCTGGCCCATAACATCTCCTTGTAAGATCAGATCAATCATACTGAACCATGCTAAATTAAATAATGATTATCTCTATCAATTCTAATGACTTAACAGCTTGTAAGGATTCTAACAGAAAAAGTTAAAATGGGTTCATGATTTAGACATGAAAAGTGATATTATAAACAAATTAGAAGAACATAGGATAGTTTACCTCTCAGATCTGGGGAGAAGGAAGAAATTTGTAGTCAATGTTGAACAAGAAATCATTATTGAACAAAAAAAAAAGATAATTTTGATTATATTAAGTTAAAAAGTTTTTGTACAAACAAAACTAATACAGACAAGATTAGAAGGGAAGCAATAAATTAGGAAAACATTTTTACATTTAAGGGTTTTTATAAAAGTCTCATTTCTAAAATATATAGAGAATTGACTCAAATTTATAAGAATTCAAGCAATTCCCCAACTGACAAATGATCAAAAGATATGAACAGACAATTTTCAGATGAAGAAATTGAAACCATTTCTAGTCATATGAAAAGGTGCTCCAAATCACTATTTATCAGAGAAATGCAAATTAAGACAATTCCGAGTATCACTACACACCTCTCAGATTGACTAAGATGACAGGAAAAGATAATGATGGATGTTGAGGGGATATGGGAAAACTGGGACTCTAATATATTGTTGGTGGAATTATGAGCAGATCCAGCCATTTTGGAGAGCAATTTGGAACTATGCTCAAAAAATTATCAAACTGTCATAGATCAAAGGCTATTTGTTTCTTCAGGGCTTATATCCCAAAGAGATCTTAAAGGAGGAAAAGGGACCCACGTGTGCAAAAAAGTTTGTGGCAGCCCTTTTTGTAGTAGCAAGAAACTGGAAATTGAATGCATGCCCATCAGTTGGAGATTGGCTGAATAAAGATCATTGTATATGTCAACAGCAAGATTATAAGGTGATCAATTCTGATGGGTGTGGTTCTCATCAACAATGACATGATTCAGACCAGTTCCAATGATCTTATGATGACGAAAGCCATTTACACCCAGAGAGAGGTCTCTGGGAACTGAGTGGTTTGCTTGCATTTTATTTTCCTCCTCATTTTTTTTCTTTTTGATCTGATTTTTTTTTGTGCAGCAACATAATTATATAAATATGTATGTATATATTGTCTTTACATACATTTTACCATGTTTAACATATATTGGATTACTTGACATCTAGAGAAGGGGATGAGGGATGGGGGAAGGGGGAGAATTGGAACACAAGGTTTTCCAATTCAATGGTGAAAAATTATCCTTGCATATATTTTGAAAACAAAAAGCTTCAATAAAAAAAAAAAGAAAAATAAGAAAAACCCTATCAGACTATTGCCTTGTCATAATAGGGAGTTTGTATAGTTCAGTGAAACTGAATTATATTGTTTAGCCTTATTCAAATTGAATAGGTCATAGTAGAATCTTCTGACAATAGGTGATCCCCCTGGAGAAGGAAATAGCAAACCATTCCAGTATCTCTGCAAAAACAAATAAACAAACAAACAAACAAATAAAACTATGGGAAGTATTAAAATGATAAAAGATATGACACTGAATGATGATCTCCTCAGGTCAAAAGGTGTCCAATACATTAGTGAGGAAGAGCACAGGACAATCATAAGTTGCTTCAGAAAAAAAAATGAAGTGGCTGGGCAAAAGCCAGTTGTGGATATGCCTAGTTATTAAAGGAAAGTTAAATGCTGTAAAGATCAATATTGATAAGCATCTAGAATTTAACTCTATGAACCAAGGTAAGTTAGGTGTAGTAAAATGGGAGATGGAAAAGTTAAACATCAAATTTTGAGTGTCAGTGACAGGAATTTAATCCAGGTAATCATTAAATATACTGCTGTGGGCAAGAATTAGAAAAAATGAGAGAGCTTTCATAAGTCAATAAAACAATGAGAAAAGCAGCACTGGGATATAATATAAGAAACTACTGCTCTATTTTAAGGAAAATCATTCAACATCAGAGTAATATAAACCTGTTCCCCAACCACTGAAGCTGAAGAAGCCAAAGTTAACCAGTTCTATGAAAATCTACAACACCTTCTAGAAATAATACCAAAAATTATTCCACATTCATCACAGGGCATTGGAATGCTAAAGTAGGGAACCAAAAGATAATTAGAATAAGAATTATTATTACATTGAAGGAAATATAGGTGTTTGTCTTTGGAGTAGAAAGTAAAACAGGGAAGATTCTAATAGAGTTTTGTCAAGATAACTCACTAGTCATAGCAAACATAAATATGAAATGAGATTAATTATATATTTTGCAGGCATAGGTGTAGAAGTAATGTACAGTCAGTTTAAAAAGAACTGTAGCTGATTGTGATTCAAATAATGAAATTCTTATTGCAAAATTCAAATTAAAATTGAAAAAAGTAGGGGAAACACAATATCTAATGCATATGATCTAAATAACACTCTTTATGAATATAAAGTGCAAGTGATGAATGGATATAAAGAACTATAACTGGTAGAATAGAATGTCCAAAAGACTATGGATGGAATTTTGCAAAATTGTATAGGAAGCAGCAACAAAAACAACAAAGAAATCTCAAAGAAAAAGAAAAACAAGAAAGCAAAATGATTCTTTGATGAGGTTTTATCAATAGCTGAGGAAAGAAGGAAAGCAGAAAGGAAATGAGAAAGGAAAGATATTCTCAAATGAATGCAGATTCTAGAGAATAGCAAGATGTAAGATAGTTTTGGAAATGAGCAATACAAAGAAATAGAAGAATATAATATGGGCGCAAAGACGAGATCTCTTCAAGAAAATTATAACTATAAAGGGAATGTTTTATGCAAAAATGGGTGTGATGAAAATCAAAAATAGTAGAGGCTGAACAGAAGTAGACAATATTAAGAAATGGCAAAATATGCAGGAGAATTATACTAAGAAAAATCTTAATATTATCAATGATCATTATGCTGTAGTTACTAATCTAAAATTAGACATCCTAGAAAATGAAGTGGGCCTTAGGAAGCAAATAATAAGGGTAGAAAAGATGATGAAATTCCAAGTAAGCTATTTGAAATCCTAAAAGATGATGCTGTTGAAATGCTGCAATCAAAATCCCCCTCCCCCCAAAAAAGGAAAAGACTGTATTGGAAAAGATCAGCTTACATCCCAATCCTAAAGAAAAGCAATTCCAAAGAAGGTTCACATTAGCAAACAATTGCACTCAACTCACATGTCAGCAAGTTTATGCTGAAAATTCTGCAAGCTAAGCTTTAGTGATTGTCAAGAGACAGATCAATGCTCCAAGAGCCTCCACAGCTGTGGATCATAGCATCTGAAGGAGCTGCAGGGCAGCCTTTGCTGGCACAAGTGTTGTGAACTGGGAATGAGATAAATTGGAGACAGAGGGAAGAGGAGAGAGGTCAGACAATGCAATGGTCTCTCAGATAGAGAGGTCAGGGAACTGCAACTGCCTCTCACTATACTTGTATCATCCTCTCACAAGAGGAGATCCATTCTGAGTTGGATCTCCAGCAGCCACTGTCAGGTGGCTCCCGTGTATTCCAACAGTTCTCCTCTGCATTCCAACAAGTGATATGTGAACCTAGAATTGTAGAGGGCTGAAACTCTTGAGTCATTGCATTGAGGTCGGTTCAAGCACTTAGGACTAATTGCTGATTGGACAATACTCTATGGGCATATGCCTGGAAAATGGTCCTTCCCACTATCCTGTGCTGGCTCAATGATTGGTGTATGCAGAGGATTGTAGGAGGCACTAGGGGGTGGGATAAGATGAGCCAGAGTCACTTTTTACAGTGGACAAGGAAGAAGTAGGTTGCATAGATTCTCTTCCATCCCCTTCATTTCTACTCCTAAAGACCAAGAATAAAGACTAAGGACTTTTGCTTATCCAGACTCCAGCTGATTCTGGGGTGTCCTGGGTGCTAACACGGTTGTCACATAGGCTGTTTTGGAAGCGGAAGAGGAACTAGAGACCAAGTTGCCAAATTCACTGTCTAATTCCTGCCATGTTTCTGCTTGAATACATCCTTTAACATGACACCTTTAAGGATTCCTCCAATGGATAGACTCCTCCCTCCATGAAATATTATTTGTAATCATTTTCTATATATTTTGCATACATTTATTAAAGTAAACATTTCCTTCATTAGTAGAATGTAAGCCTTTTAAGTGCAAAGACTATTTTTATATACCAAACTTCCTGAAAACCTGGTTTAGTTTTTTTTTTTTCTATCATCAAATTTTCATCAATATACATAGTAATTTGCATGTTGTAGCTCCTGTCTTTGTAGTCCCTTGATAAACTCCTTGTGGTCAGAAATTTCTTTTAACATTGTCTTTGTATATTTAAGTCTAACACATGGGTGCTGTGTCACAGCATGTAATAAGGGCTTTATAATTGCTTACTGAATTGAACTAAATCTAGTTCAAACCCCCTCATTTAAAAAAGGAATCATAATAACCCTTAGATAACCCTTTAAGGTTTGCAAAAGATTTCACAGAAGTTATTCCATTCAATCTTCACAAAACCCCTTTGAAGTAAGTACTAATATTACCCTGATTTTACAGATGAAGAAACTGAGGTCAAAAAAGGGCAGCAACTTACTCAGAATTATGCAGCTAGAAATGTTCTGAAGCAGTATTTGATTTCAAATCTTCCCAGCTCCAAGTTCAGCACTCTATGTATTAAATGGCTGCTTCATGAAGGAAATTAAGTAACCAAGGTTCATAAAGGGTAATGACTTGCCCAAAGTCTTTCAGTTAGTAAATAATATGTGGAGTTTGGATGATGTTTTTGGCCTTTTTAAAGGGCATTTTCAAAATCTTTTTGAAGAACTACGGAATCAATTATGAGACATGAGAAATATTAGCACAAAACTGCCTGGCATGGCATGCCCACACCAAAGAAAGCAGTATGCTCTATGAGCAAAGCAGAAGTGGAAAAACTTAAAAGTAACATGAGATGTACAGATCTAGAAACCTCTCCAGGCAAGATGTTCATATGCATCATCTATGCATAGAGACTTTTAAGCTTAAATAGATCTAATCGGCCACTGTTGGACATATTGTGCTTTCACTCCAATACAGTAATGCCATGTTGGTTCTTTTCTAGGACAATGGCAAGGGTCAACAACATGGATAGCTGGGATCAGCCCCACTCTCCTAACCCAAGTGCAGAGTTCCTTTCACACTATCTCATTGCCGTCTGCCTCAGCTGGTCGCTTTAGGAAAGCTATTAAAGAATAGTGATCTCCCTCTCCTATTGAAAACAAAAGTGAGGCTTGAGGATGGTAACTTATGATACCAGTCCAGAGACAATTTTCAAGTTTAGGTGTCCCATCGAAGGCTAATGTGGCTCTAATTTTGATAGCACTGCAGTTATCAATTAGGTTTGTTCTGATCAGAACTCAGATAATGATTGAGCCTCCCTCTATCTGGCAGTCTTCCAAAGAAACTTCTGGCTCGGAAGCTGGCGTGTTCTCATTCTTGTTTATCAGGGATTGTTTGGACTTGATATACAATGTCAACACTATATGACTACCCATAATCTAATGATTCATGGAGTCTGTGTCTTTGGGAACATAAAAGAGGCCACCATAAGGTGAGGGAAAGAACTCTGGAGAAAACTGTTGTTGTTTAATCATTTCAGGCATGTCCGAGTCTTCATGACACCATTTGGGATTTTCTTGGCAAAGATACTGAAGGAGTTTGATATTTCCTTCTTTAGCTCACTTTGCAGATTAGTATGGGACAATCAGTGCTTTTTCCTTGGGTGTTAAACTTAGAAGCCACTCACTTGGCAGAGCACCTTGTTACGAAGAGGTTGAGAAAAGCTAAGGGAATGAGCATTTATAGAATGCCTTCCAATGCCAGATATTCTGCTAAGAGATTTTCCCTTATTAGGTAGGTACGGTTGTTATCCTTTTTGCATTTGAGGAAACTGGGGCAATAAGATGTTATGTGATTTGCCTAGGCTCATACGGCTAGTAAGTGTCTAAAGTTGGATTTGAATGTATGTCTTCCTGACTTCAGGCCTTTTGTTCCAACTACTATATCACAAGCTGCTTCGAATAAATAAATGCAAGGGAATTTTGAAGGGGAATTACCAGTAGCTTGGCCATCAAAAACAAAAACAAAAACAAAACAAAACAAAACAAAAAAACCTTCATTTTGAAGGGAGCACTTGGATTCCCTTTTGAAAGAAGGTAGAGATTATTCTCTGTATTATCCTCAAGTTATCTTCACCATAGTTTGCCCACATCTAAATACTGGTGCTAAATGAGGTTATCTCCACTGGTCTCTAACAGCTCTAAGCTGATAACCCTCTAGAATTCTAATAACTTTTACTTCCTTAGTTAGTAGTTTACTGCTGTGGTTCATCTCTTGGACCATTTCCAGCGATACTGCTGCCTCTCCAGAACCCAGCTGTGCTTCCCTTAAGAAGCCCAATGGAATATTAATGAAAATGGTATTTCATCAGGGCTCTATCTATGCAACTGTCATACTTTTTAAAATTAAACATGGCAGCACTACCTACAGAAAACATCTGAACAGAAGATTATGCCACATCAAAAACCCAGCCCAAGGTTCTCCACTTCTGAAGTTAAAGGGCAAGTGTAGATACCTTTAGAGTTCAAACATCCCCCCATTCAAAGGAATTTCTTTCACTACCTTCTTCCATGAGGTTCATTTTCTTAGGCTCTTCTTGCCCAAGGTATGAATGCTTATTGTAGCATTCTCCCTTCCTCTCAGTCTCTCTTCAGAAATATATGATTTCCTTAGGATCCCAATTTAGAACTCAACTACCGGAGTACTTGCCATATCTCCCTTTTTTCCTCCACAAAATTCAAACTTGATGAGCTTGCAACAAGAAGCTGTTTTTTTTCTTCTTAAAACGCTGAAAATTTATTTGAATTGAAGAAAAATTCTCTCTCCATAGGACAGCAAAATTTAAGAGCTTAGAAGGACCTCAGATGTCATCTAGTCCGAAGCATATTTGAATCATAGTTGAAAGAAAACTGTCTGTGGAAGAGGGCCTAGGTTCCACTTCTGTCTCTGATACTAACATTTCATATTTTTGGATATCAGTTTTTTTTTCCTTATATAAAATTAAAGGATTGGGATAGATGATCCCAGAATTCCCATCTAATGTTTGTTTTGTGCCCCTAATCCTGTGATTCTTTTTATTTGACAATTAGATATTTAACTTTATTTTAAAGAGCCCCAGTGAAGAATAACCCTGATTTCCTGAGGCACACTAATTTGAGAGACATAGAATTGTTGCATAATTTTTACTTTCATGCAATCAACAGTCAAACATTTATTAACCATCTTCTATGTCCAGACATTGTACTAGGAACTTGGGATATAAAGATAAAAATTAAGCAGACCCTGATCTCATTCAGTTTACATTTGAGAAGAAGAGATAATTCACACAGTGCTGGTAGATGGTTAACAACTAGATGTCTGAAAAAGAGTCAACACATTTCAAATGTGGATTGCATTATTACCACTTGTTTAATCACTTTCTTAAGTTTGGAGAATCAACAACAAGAAAAGAAATCTCTCTCAATATCTATATTTATCAATTTCTGAGGTATAAATATGCACACAGAAAATTTAACAATAATATGGTAGAATAGCATAAGCATGTTTTCTGAGTTCTCTCATCAAACTTGTCTAAATAACTTTAAAAAATTATGTTTTGATTTATATTCAGATGCAATCACTTCCGTCTTTGGGTATGGAAAGGAAATTTTTTATCATAAGAACTTCACAGTAGTCAATAGATCACTATACTACTAAGAAAAGCAAAGTCATATACAGCTGATCAGACCAGAACATTTCTATTACTTTATAAACAGTACTTTTTCACTTTGCTTGAGTTTATGAAGAACTTTCCAGGGTTTTCTGAAAGCATCCTACTCATCATTTCCCACAGAATAATAATATTTTATCCCAAACACATACCACAGTTTATTCAGCCATTCCCCAATTGATAAGCATCCCCTTATTTTACAATTTTCTTGTCCTGAGAAAAAAGCTGCTATGAATATTTTTGTATATAGATCATTTTCTGTGTTGTTGCTATAAATATTTTTTGTACATATGGATCTTTTTCCTTTAAAAAAAATCCCTTTTAAGATTCATGCCTAATAATGGTATTCTTAGGCTAAAGAATATGCTGAATTTATATCCCATTGGGCATATATCATATCTTTTGCTCATTTATCAACTAGGACATGGCTCTTTTTATACATTTGACTCAGTTCCCTCTATGTTTGAGAAATTAGGCCTTATCTTATCAGAGAAACTTGCTTCAAATTTATTTTTAGAATTACTATTGCTAACTATATTTCCCCCATTTATTCTATTATCTCTCTCCTTTCATCCTCTATATTCTCAAAAGGGTGTTGCTACTCCCTATCTCCTTCCTGTATCCATTTCCCTTCCTATTTTCCTGCAAAATAAGATAGAGTTCTATTCCCATGTTGAGTGTGTATGTTATTTCCTTTTTGAGGCAATTTCCTCCTTTTCATTGTAAAAGCTTTTTCTTGCTTCTTTTTTATGGCAGAAAATTTACACCATTTCACTTCTCCCTTTCCCTTTCTCCCAGTACATTCCTCTCACCCCTTAATTTTATTATTTGAGATATTATTCCTACATATTCAACTTATATCTGTGCTTTCTGTCTAAATATATTGTTTCTAACTATGAGAAAGTTCTAAGTTTCAAGTATCCACCCTCCCCTGTGGGAATATAAATAAATAACCTTTATTAAGTTTTTTTTTGTTGTTGTTGTTTTATTTTGTTTTTAGAATATCACTTTCCTGATTACTTCTTTATGTTTCTCCCAAGTTCTGTATTGGAAAATCAAATTTTTTATTCAGCTTTGGTCTTTTCATCAAGAATGCTTGAAAATTATCTATTTTATTAAATATTCACCTCCCCCCACCCAAAAGGATTATGCTCAGTTTTTCTGGGTAGGTGATTCTTTGTTGTAATCCTACCTCCATTGTCTCCAGAATATTATATTCCAAGCTCTTTAGTCCTTTGAGGTAGAAGCTGCTAAATTTAGTGTTATCGTGACTGTAACTCCACTGTACTTCAATTGTTTTGTTTTGTTTTATTTGTTTCAGGTAGTCAAAAATTTTTAAATTATCTTTTCTGGGATCTATTTTCCAAGTCAGTTGTCTTTCCAATGAAATATTTCACATTTTACCCCATTTTTCACTTTTGTTTTATTGTATCTTGATTTCTCATAAAGTCATTAATTTCCATTTGCTCAATTCTAATTTTTAAGGAATTATTTTCCTCAGTGAGCTTTTCTACCTTTCCCCCTATTTGGCCAGTTTTTCTTTTTAAAGCATTCTCCTCATTAACTTTTTTTGTATTTTCCAGTTGTACCATTTTTAGTTCCTTCCCTTATTTTTCTTCTGTTTCTATTACTTGATTTTCAAAATTCCATTTGAGTTCTTCCATGGCCTGAGACCAATTCTTATTTTTCTTTAAGACTTTATATGTAGAAGGCATTAATTTGTTGTAGTCTTGTAAGTGTGTGTGAAAAGGAAAAAAAATGAAATATCTAAGAAAAACACAGTTGATCTGGAAAATAGGGAGAGAAAAAGTAATTTAAGAATTTTTTTTGATTACCTGAAATCCACAATCATAAAAGTATTCTGGCCACCATATTTCAAGAAATTTTAAAGCAAAACTGCCTCAAGAATTTCAACCATAGTATTGATTCAAAGAATCTACAAATCAGCCCCTAAAAAAGACTCCAAAATGAAAATTCCGGAAATATTATAGTCAAATTCCAGAACTCCTAAATCAATAGGAAAATATTGCAATCAATCAAAAATAATTCAGAGAATACAGAACTTTAATTAGATTTAGCATGCTACCACTATAAAGAAGTGGAAGACTTGGAATATTGCATTTCAAATCAAAAAGAGTTCAGAGTACAAGCAAGAAGAATCCATCTTTAAAAAAGAAAAAAAAATAACCTATCTAGTAAAACTGAATATAGACCCACAAGGAAAAAAAAGGATATTTTCAAAAGTTATTTTTATTGATATTTTCTATTGCTCATATCACAATAGTATCCCATGTGTCCCACTTTCTCCCTCTCTCTGAGAGACATCCACTATGACAAATATCATATCTTTTAGAGAGGGAAAAAACAAGTCAGCACTACTGATCAATACACTGAAAAATGTCTGAATTAATTTTCAGTATGCAATAATAGACCTCCTATCAACCATAGATTGATAGTGGCTTCTCACATCTCATCACTCAAGTCCCATTTAAAATTTTAATTTTATCATATTTACTTTTGATTTTTATGTTTATCTTTAAATCTTTGTGATTACAGTATATATTTTTTCTTGACTCTACTTACTTCTTTCTGCACTGATTCCTAAAATTGTTTAGTACTTTTTTCTATATTCATCATTTATATTCATTCATCAATGTAATTTCTTATAAGCAATAATATTCTAGTACATTTATATTAATTCCCCAGTTGATGGTCTCTCTCTCTCTTTTTTTTTCATCCCAGTTCTTAGCTATTACAAAAAAATACTACTATAAATGGCAACTTTATTTTTTTTATTTTTTTGCAATGCTTTCCTTGTGGTACATACCTAGTTATGGAAGTTATGGTACAAAGGGTAGCTATTTCAGTCACTTTATTTTCATAGTTCCATATTGTTTTCCAAATTTGTTGCACTGTTGTATAGTTCCATCAACAATGTATATCTTCCCACAACTTCTCCAACAATGAATGTCTTAATATTTTGAAATGTTTGTCAATTTGCACAGTATAAAGTGAAAACTCAGAATTATTTTGACTTACCTTTTTATTACTAGTAGTTCTTTGGAATATGTGCATGTAAACATCTATAAACACACACTATACACATATATACATGATATATATGCACACATTTATACATATATTCCATACATGTCTATTTATAAATGCACTATATATACATATCCATACATGCACAAACATATACACATACATATATTGTTTGTGTCTTGCAAATTAGACCCTTGTCATAGAAAACTGATACAAAGTTTTTTGTCATTCAATTACTTCTTTTATTCTAGATGCATTAATATTGTCTATGCTGAAGCTTTTTACTTTCAATAAAGTTTTCTATTTTATCTTTTTAAATTGTCTCTATCTCTGGTTTGCTTAAGAATAAATCTCTTATGCCTCTTAGAGGTTTATGATCTCTTTCTATTCAAAAAAAAATTTAAACGGTCAGCTTCAACATTAGATTCACATATCCCTTTAGAATGCATTATGAAGGATAGTGCAAGGTATTGGTCTAAGTCTAATTTCTGCCAGACTGATTTTTAGTTTTCCTAAATAATTTCTTCTTTGTTTCATTTTGTTTTTAATAAAATAAGGAGTTTTTCCCTAGGCAATTTATACACCATAGGATTATTTAATAATCCTGTTTTTTTATGTTCTTTATCAATCTCTTATTTTTAAGCAATAACAGAGTGTGTATATTTATTTATACAGCATTTTGGAATCATGTTTGGGGATTTATTCTGCAACCTGGAACTTTGTTGAAGCTATTAATTGTCTCAGTATCATTGCTGATTCCCTGGGGTTTTCCAAGTAAAGAATTATATTAGCCAGCAAAGAGGGATAGTTTCATTGCATCTTTACCTAATTTTATTCTTTTATTTTCTTTTATCTTATTAATACAATTAATTTTAAAACTATATCCAATAATTGTTGAGAGAATTGGGAAAGTGGATATGCTAATTTTGATTATATCAAATTGAAAAGTTTTTGTACAAACAAAACTAATGCAGACAAGATTAGAAGGGAAACAATAAATGGGAAAATCTTTTTACAGTCAAAGGTTCTGATAAAGGTCTCATTTCCAAAATATATAGAGAATTGACTCTAATTTATAAGAAATCAAGCCATTCTCCAATTGATAAATGGTCAAAGGATATGAATAGATAATTCTCAGATGAAGAAATTAAAACTATTTATAGCCATATGAAAATATGCTCCAAATCATTATTAATCAGAGAAATGCAAATTAAGACAACTCTGAGATACCACTACGTACCTGTCAGATTGGCTAGAATGACAGGGAAAGACAATGCGGAATGTTGGAGGGGATGTGGGAAAACAGGGACATTGATACATTGTTGGTGAAATTGTGAACACATCCAGCCATTCTGGAGAGCAATTTGGAACTATGCTCAAAAAGTTATCAAACTGTGCATACCCTTTGATCCAGCAGTGTTTCTATTGGGCTTATACCCCAAAGAGATACTAAAGAAGGGAAAGGGACCTGTATGTGCCAAAATGTTTATGGCAGCCCTGTTTGTAGTGGCTAGAAGCTGGAAAATGAATGGATGCCCATCAATTGGAGAATGGTTGAATAAATTGTGGTATATGAACGTTATAGAATATTATTGTTCTATAAGGAATGACCAGCGGAATGAATACAGAGAAGACTGGCGAGACTTACATGAACTGATGCTAAGTGAAATGAGCAGAACCAGGAGATCATTAAATACCTCAACAACGATACTGTATGAGGATGCCTTCTGATGAAAGTGGATCTCTTTGACAAAGAGAAGATCTAACTCAGTTTCAATTGATCCAGGATGGACAGAAGCAGCCACACCCAAAGAAAGAATACTAGGAAATGAATGTAAACTGCTTGCATTTTTGTTTTTCTTCCTGGGTTATTTATACCGTATGAATCCAATTCTCCCTGTACAACAAGAGAATTGTTCGGTTCTTCACACATATATTGTATCTAGGATATAATGTAACCTATTTAACATGTATAGGACTGCTTGCCATCTGGGGGAGGGAGTGGAAGGAGAGAGGGAGGGGAAAAATCGGAACAGAAGTGAGTGCAAGGGATAATGTTGTGAAAAATTACCCTGGCATGGGTTCTGTCAATAAAAAAGTTATTTTAAAAAGATTATATATGCAAGAAAAAGCTTTTGATGAAGCTCAACACTCATTTTTATTTAAAAAAATTAGAAGTATTTGTATAAATGGATTTTTCTATTATATATGATACTTTTGGTTTTAGATAGATATTTTAAAAATGTTTTGAAAGGTTTCTCTATGCTTATATTGTGTAGGATTTTACCATAGAAGTGTTAGAGTTTGTTAAGGATTATTTCTGCATTTGCTAGATGGCCAAATGGTTTTTGAAGTTTTAATTTTTAATATGATCATGTTGATTATTTTCTTAAAGGTGAACCAAACTCGTATCCCTGTTATAAATCGCACTTGATCATAATGAATGATTTCTTGGATAAATCTGTGTGATATGTTTGATGGGATTTTGTTTAAAATTCTTAGCATTCACTAACAATATTGGTCTGTAGTTCTCTCTGTCTGTCTCTTTCTATCTCTTCCTTTCTGTGTGTCTGTCTCTGCCTCTCTCTGCATCTCTGTCTCTCTTTCTGTCTGTTTCTCTGTCTCTGTTTGTCTCTGTTTCCTCCTTCCTCCTTCCCTCCCTCTCTCCCTCTGTCTCTGTCTCTGTTTCTGTCTCTCTCTCTGTGTCTCTCTGTGTGTCTCTCTCTCTGTGTCTCTGTATCTGTCTCTCTGTCTCTCTCTCTCTGTCTCTCTCTCTCTCTCTTCTCTCTCTCTCTCTCTCTCTCTCTCTCTCTCTCTCTCTCTCTTTCTCTCTCTCTCTCTCTCTCTCTCTCTCTCTCTCTCTCTCTCTCTCTTTCTCTCTCTCTCCCTCTCTCTCTGTATCTCTGTATCTGTCTCTCTCTCTCTCTCTCTCTCTCTCTCTCTCTCTCTCTCTCTCTCTCTCTCTGTCTCTCCAAATAGACTTTTTCAGGCACCAAAATTTCCAATCATCATCTAGTAGTAGTCTCATTTCCCTTCATGCATAGGAGGGCTCATCAATGGAAGCACTATCACCTCCCATATAAGCCATCTTCCTTTTCTCCTTTCGATCTTTCCTTCTTCACTCACTCCCCTGTAGATCTTAGAATTCTGATACCCCAGAGATCACATGATTTTCTTCCAATGGCTAACTCTTAGTAGATCCTGGAACATCACTTACTCATCTCTCTTCCCCGGCTCCCCTCCAAGCTTCCATGTGTCTTCCATGTGGTGACATAGTCCCACAAAAGAAGCCTCCACCTATTGGCAGGTTATTGTATGTAACACTGCCCGTCTGCCTCTTTAGGGCTGTCTGTTTCAGAGTTCCAACTTCACCTCTGTCTGTTTGCTTACATTTAAAAAGAAATTTCTTGATCTTTCAATTGTCTCTCTATGATGACTGCTATGATGTCTGCATTTATTCACTCGATTCTTTCATTTCTATTTTTGTAGTTTGGAGTGTTTAAAGTATAAATAGTCTCTTCAGTTCTAGTTTTCTTTCTAAACCTGTTTCATGTTCTTATCTGTTATTAAACAGTCACCTTCTACCCTGTACTGTCGGACTCATATTTGCAGCATAGGTCACCCTGGCTACATCTTGAGCTCCAGTGCTCTTTGGAACACACCATTCCATTCCTTTCTCCTTTTTTCTTGTGAGTACTAAATGGTCTTAGATGGATAAACTTTCCTTTGTATTTGAACCTTTTTTTTCTCTTGATGAGTTTCAGAACAATTTTTAATTGAATTGTTAAATTTAACCACTATGTATCTTGGAGGTTGCAACCTTTTTTTTTTTTTCTGGAGGTAATCCATGAATTTTTTCCATTAGAATTTCATTTTCTATGTTCAGCAGTTCTGGGGAAATGTCTTCTTTTATTTCTTTCATAATGGTTTTAAGATTTTTATCTTATTGTGTTCTAGGAAATCTGTGATGCTCAGGCTGCTTCTGTGTATCCTTTCTTTAAATGTTTTTCTTACAAAATGCAGATTTCAAAAAATGTTTTCCCCCTGTGGTTTTGTTTGGTTTTGTTTTTGCTTTTCTCCTTGTATGCTCTTTCATTTCTGTGTATTTGCATTTTCAATTAATTATTATTTCCTTTCTTTTTTTCATGAGGTTGCCATTGCAGATTCAATTTTTTATATTTCTTATTAGTTTTTGATGTTTGGGACAAAAATCCTGTTCTCATAATTTTCTCTTTTAAATGACTTAAGAACAGCATGTTGTGAAACCATGTTTTACTCAACTTCCATAGGGTCTTCTGTTTCATTAAATGTTGGATCATTTTCCTTCATTTCATACATAGATGCTTGAATTCACTTACTGGATCTAAAATCCATATTTTCTTCTGTTATTACTGAGTTTTTTTCAATTGATTTATTTCTTTATGTTAAAAGAAGATCTTCAGGAGCTTTCCTTCCAGTAATCATTGGTACCTTTAGTCTTTCCTCTCCTTGACCTCTTATTTTCTTTATCACTTGTTTATAATTTGATACCTCTCAGACTGTGGTTTCTTTGGGTCTAGATCTCAAAGCATTTCAACCTGATCTTCCAATGGGCAGTTTACAAATCACCAGTCTATTTCTCTGACACAAATGATTTTTGGGTGGTCCAAACTCAAGTCATCTGGAAGGCGTGCTCTTTCCTCAGGTTTGAAGGAATGCTGCACAGCATCCCATATGCATCATGTCCTGTCTAGTGACCTATACCATTCCCTCTTTTCCTTAGTATTTTGGCCCAGAATCAGAAATTTAGAACTTGCTTTTCCCAGTTCAGAGCTGTTGGTAGTACAGAGCTTTGTGGCATTAAAGTTTATTGGCTTTTGCTTATGAAAGGTTTTTTGCCAAGTAACTGTTAAGAGCAGAGGAAACTTCCACAGTCTGGATCCAGGGTCCCTATGACACTAGAAAGAGAAGAAAGTAAGGTAGCAGAATATGGGGATGTATTTTGTCATAGGCTTGCATAAAGTCCTTATATTTGCTAGTGCCACCTTGATCCAAATAGCATGTGAAGGAGATCAGCATCAGTGAGCATCAATTCCTAATTTTTATTTTGTTTTTACCTTATTTTGAATTATGGGTGTCTAAAACCATGGAAATAGCTGGAGTCTCCTTATCTTTGGCACATAATTTCTGTTCAGAGGAGATTTGAGAGTTGTGGAGATCAAAGAAAATGTCTACCATCTTGTTATTCATGTGATACAGAAATAAAGAATATATATTTAATGTAATGAGGACTTTGTTCACTTATGAACTTGTCCCTTTATCTATAGATATGAAAATTTGTTTTTGTTTTGTTTTGTTTTGCTTTGTTTTTACCATGTTGCTCTAATTTGCTTATGATATCATTCTTTATCCCTAAATCATGTACCCTTTTGATCTTTTTTTGGTATAGGTTGTGAGGTATTGATCTATAAACAATTTCCATGAGATGTCTTTCCAGCTTTTCTTTCCAGTAGTTTTTGTCAAATATTAATTATTACTCCAATAGCTGGAATCTTTATTTTCATAAAACACTAGTTTACTACTCTCCTTTTCCTTGTGTACTTAAACTATTCTTTTAATTAACCACCCTATTTCTTATCCAATATCAAAATGTTTTGGTGATTACCACTATGTAGTATAGTTTGAGATCTGGTTCTCCAGACCTCTCTAAGTCATATATTCTTCATTGATTACTTTGATATTCTTATCCTTTTGTTTCTCCATAAAAGTTTTATTATTATTTTCTAGCTCTATAAATTTTTGGTAGTGCTTTATAATGGCACTGAATATATAAATACATAAATTTAAATAATATTTAAAATTTTTATTATATTGGATTGATCTATCCATGAGCAAAAAAAAAACATTTTGACAGCTATTTAAATGTATCTTTATGTACATGTGAGGAGTATTTATATTTGTGTTCATATAATTTATCTTGGCTGATACATTAGTCTAGCTTTTCTGATATAAATCCTGCCTAGACATTTTATTTATTTATATATATATATATATATATATATATATATATATATATATATATATATATGAATATATATATATACACATATATATATATATATTATATATATATTTATAAAGTCATAGTCTCCTTGCAAAAATTTCATATAAAATTTATGCACAATTTTCATTTTTTTATTTTGACATTCCTTGGTTTAGGTATTAAACTGTTGCTGCAGCAACTGCTAATTGTTGTTGTTGAGTTGTGGCCAACTCTTTGTGACCCCATTTGAGGTTTTCTTGGCAAAGATACTGTAATGATTAGTCATTTTTGTCATCACTTCATTTTACAGATAAAAACAAAACAAAACAAAATGACCAAGATGAACAAAATTAAGTGACTTATCCAATATCACACAGCTAATAGGTTTCTGAGAATGAATTTGAACTCAGGTCTTCTGGACTTCAGGGCTGGAACTCTAACCACTATATTACATAACTGCCCCCCCCAAGTGTAAAACTATATTTGTAATAAAGAAGGGACTTAGTAATAGCTCCAAATTACTTTTTTTTTGAAGTAGTTTTTGTATATTTTTAAGGCAGAGTTAAATCTTTTATTTTTTGTTTTGTTAATTTAAGTGTTTACTCTTTTTGTTAAAATATATCTATTTTATTTAGATGGACAATTTTATTGGCCTACATATAAACAAAATAATTTCTGAGAATTTCTTTGATTTCTTATTTGGTTGTGAATTCCTAATTTTTTTTTTGATGCTATATCATTTTTTTCTTAATTAGCTTATTTGTGAACACTTTTGAGGGCCAAAATGGTGGAGTAAGCAGTGAATCTCTGTACTCTCCCATGTTCACCTCAAGGCAACCATGACATAGCACCCCAAGACAGATTCTGAAGAGATGAAAATAGCAAGAAGAAGGGATAAAGTAATCTTTTAACCCAGGACACATGGAGAATTGGCAGGAGGAGTAACTTTCATTCTGAAAAAGAGCAGGGAACCAGTGCAAGAGAGGAAGCTTCCCAGCCAGTCGGCAGTGAACCCCACCTTAGCAAATTAGCAAGAGATCCTGAGCCAGAGAGTGGTTGAGCAGAGGAACACCAACACTACATGCTTTGGCAAAAGCAGGGAAGTCCATGGACTCCTGCTCTGGGAGCCACCATGTGTTCCAGGAAGCACCAGCCAAATCGAATCCTCCAGCAGTCGGACTTCCATGGGCCTCAGCACAGCCCTGAGCAATTTGGAATTCACTATCAACTAAACAATCATGTGCTTCAGTGTAGCACCAGAGAAACACCCCATTTGGCCTCAGCATATGATACATACTACCACTAGAACCCCAGCTCAGCACCGGGTAAGCTACCAAACTTTTTTGGCCTCCAGCAAAGCAAAACACAATCTACCCAATCCCTTCAAGCAGAACCAGACAGGAGGGTATATTGTAGGCTTCAGGGAAACTCAGTGCAACATCAGGTAAAAACCAAGGGCCTGTAGCCACTGCACAAGATGCCTGAAACAATATTCTTTCCATCAAAAGTGCAGAGCTCAGATATAAAGGAAAGGAAAAATCAGATAAAAATAGACAGAAAAGGCAAGCTAGAGAAAGAGTAAGAGGGAGGGAGGAAGAGAGGGGAAGGGGAAATTGAAAGAAGGAGGAAGGGAGAAAGAAAGAAGCCAAAAAAAAAACAAAAAAAAAAAAAAAACCAGTAACAAAAAAGAATCTAATTATATAAAGTTATTATGGTATAGGACCATAGACAAGATCAAAACAAACTCAGAAGAGAACAACAATGTCAAAATACCTATACACAAAACCCCAAAGATAAAGAAAAAGTGGTTTCAAACCCAGAAGGAACACATGGAAGAGTCAAAAGGGAGCTTAAAAATCATATAAAAGAGATACAAGAGATTGGGAAAAGAAATGAGATAATGGAAAAGAATTGTGGCAGTAAAAAGTATATTCCTTTCTGTTCCCAACCAGGTTTTTTTTTTCCAAAGGTCTGGCATATCTAGTTATATATCTCTTACAAGAAATACATTAAAAACAGAGAACTACACACAGAGTAAAGGCAAAAGGCTAAAACATAAATTATAAGAGTTTCCTTCAGCTGAAGGAAAAAGAAAAAAAAAAAAAACAGGTGTAGTAATCCCGATCTCAGATAAAGTAAAAGCAAAAATAGATTTAATCCAATGTGATAAGGAAGAAAACTATTATTTTGCTAAAAAGGTACCATAGAAAATAAACCATTTAAAAAACTAAACATATATGCACCAAAAGGATAGCATCCAAATTCTTAAAGGAGGATTTAAGTGAATTACAGGAAGAAATAAAGAGCAAAACTACATAGTGTGAGATTTCAAAAGGCCCCTCTCAGAACTTGATCAATTCAGCCAAAAAGAGAGAGAGAGAGAAAGAGAGAGAGAGAGAGAGAGGGAAAGGAAGAGAGAAAAGGAGAAGGAGAGGAAGAAGGAGAGAAATGTAGCCAGGCCAAAGAAATTCTTAGGGGAAATTTTACTTTTCTAAATACTTACATCAACAAAATGGGAAAAACAACAACAACAACAACAACAACAACAACAACAACAAAAACAAACAAACAAAAAAAAAAAAAACCAGATAGTTGAATTAGGCATACAACAAAAAACAAACAAACAAAGAAGAACTTGTAAAAGAACAAATTAAAAATCCTCAACTGAGCGCCAAAATGGAAATCCTGACAAGCTGATGTGAGATTAATAAGATTAAATGTAAAACAACAAACAAATAAAAACCATTGAGCTAATAAAACCGATAACTGGTTTTGGGTGTTTTTGTTTGTTTGTTTGTTTTAAACAATAAGATAAAAAAGCCACTGGTTAATTTGATTCTTTAAAAAGAAAGTCAAATATCCAATATCAAAAATTGAAAGAGGAAAATCACCATGAACAAAGAGGAAACTAAAGAAATAGGAAATATTTTGCCCAATTATATGCCAATAAATCTGACAATCTGAACAAAATCAATGAATTTATGAAAATGCAAATTGCTTAAGATCAACAGATCAGGAAATAGAATGCCTAATTAATCCTATCCTTAAAAAAGAAATTTAACAAATAACTAACAAGCTCCCTAAAAAAAAAAAAAAAAATCACCAGAGACAGATGTTTTCACAAAGGAATTATATTAAACATTTAAAGAAAAAAAATTCATTTCTGGATGCCTTTATTATTTTCTCCTTGAGCCAGATAGTTGATTCTTGCTTATAATTCTAGCTCCATTGTTTTCTAGAATATCATATTTCAAAGCCTTGGCTCCTTTATATAGAAGTTGCTAAATCTCACATCATCCTAACTGTAGCTCCATTATACTTGCATTGTTTCTTTCTGGAAGCTTACAGTATTGGCTCCTTAACCTGGAAACTCTGTGATTTGGTTATAATATTCCTGGAAGTTATCATTTTAGAACTTCTATTAGCAGGTGATTGGTGAATTCTTTCAAATTGTATTTGGTTCTAGAATATCAGAATAATCCCAGATAATTTCTTGAAAGATGATGTCTACACTCTTTTTTTTGACATGGCATTCAGGTAGACCAATAATTTTAAAGTCATCTTTCCTGGATTTGTTTTCCAGGTGATTCCAGAAAAGGAATCACATCAATTCCTAGTTTTTTGGTTTTTGGTTTTGTTTTATTGTTTCTTGAACTCTCATAAAGACATTGGCTTCCATTGGCTCACTTCTATTTTTTAAGGAATTATTTTCCTCAGTAAGATTTTTTCCATTTGGTCAACCTTGTTTATTAAGGCATTCTTCTAATTAGTTTTTGTATTTCCTTTTTCATCATTCTCATTCCCTTCATAATTTTTCTTCTACCTCTCTTACTTGATCTTCAGAATCCTCTTTTAGCTTTTGCATGGCCTGAGACAAATTTTTATTTTTCTTGGAGACTTTGAATGTAGAACTTTTGACTTTGTTATCATATTCTGTGTGTTTTGATCTCTCTTGTCAGTATCAGCTTTTAACTTTTTGTCAAAGGGTTCTAGTTCAAGGGTAGAAGATGCAATATCTCAGGCTTTAAAGTTTTTGTGCAGCTATTTTCAGAGATCTTTCTTTGGGCCCTTAAGTTTCAATTCTCCCAAAATGATATGGTCCAAAGAGAAGTATATTTGAGTGACTACAAACACTCTTATCTGCCCTGGAATTGTGAGAATGTACCCCCATTATAACTATGGGATCTAATGTTCTAAAGCAATAGAATTCTTCCCTAGTAATAGTAAAGAGATCTCCTTCTGACCAGTTTGACCACTTTACCATCTGTGGCTAAGACTTTCAAAAACTACCAGCATTATTTGCATTGCTGCATTGCTGATTCGGTGTCTGACATTTTGGCTCCAATATTATGTAAATTATATAAAAACATGGACAAAGAAAATGTCCTACCAAACTTCTTTTATGATACAAATAGGTATTTATAACTAAACTTGAGAAGAGCTAAAACGGAGAAAGAAAATTAGAAACAAATTTCCCTAATGAATATTGATGCAAAAATTTTGAACAAAATATTAGTAAGGTAATTACAGCAATATATCACAAGGATCATACACTGTGATCAAGTAGGATTTATACCAGGAATGCAGGATTTGTTCAATATTAGGAAAACTATTAACATAATTGATTATAGCCATAAGAAAATATACAGAAATCTTATGATCTTTTCAATAAATGCTGAAAAAGCTTTTGACAAAATATGGCACCCATTCCTATTAAAAACATTAGAGAGCTTAGGAAAAAAGGGAGCATTCCTCAAAATGATAAGCAGTAAGTTAGAAGCCTTCCTAATAGGATCAGAGGTAAAGCTAGGATGCCTGTTGTTAACAGTATTTTTTACTATAATACTAAAAATGTTAATGTTAAAGGTTAATGAGAAAAAGAAATTGAAGGAAATAAAATAGAAAAAGAGGAAACAAAACTATAACACTTTACAGAAGATATGATGGTATATTTGAAGAACCCTAGAGCATCAACTAAAAAAAAAAAAATACTTGAATTAACAAATTTGGCAAAATTGAAGGATATAAGATAAACCCATACAAATCATTAGCATTTCTTTATATGACAAACAGCTACAAGAAATAGAATTTTTAAAAAATCAAGCCATTCTCCAATTGATAAATGGCCAAAGGATATGAATAGACAATTTTCAGATGAAGAAATTGAAACTATTACCACTCACATGAAAGAGTGTTCCAAATCACTATTGATCAGAGAAATGCAAATTAAGACAACTCTGAGATATCACTACACACCTGTCAGATTGGCTAAGATGACAGGAAAAAATAATGATGAATGTTGGAGGGGATGCGGGAAAACGGGGACACTGATGCATTGTTGGTGGAGTTGTGAACGAATCCAACCATTCTGGAGAGCAATCTGGAATTATGCCCAAAAAGTTATCAAACTGTGCATACCCTTTGATCCAGCACTGTTTCTATTGGGCTTATACCCCAAAGAGATACTAAAAAAGGGAAGGGGACCTGTATGTGCCAAAATGTTTGTAGCAGCCCTGTTTGTAGTGGCTAGAAACTGGAAAATGAATGGATGCCCATCAATTGGAGAATGGCTGGGTAAATTGTGGTATATGAATGTTATGGAATATTATTGCTCTGTAAGGAATGACCAGCAGGATGAATACAGAGAGGCTTGGAGAGACCTACATGGACTGATGCTAAGTGAGATGAGCAGAACCAGGAGATCATTATACACTTCGACAACGATATTGTATGAGGATGTATTCTGATGGAAGTGGATTTCTCTGACAAAGAGACTTAACTGAGTTTCATTGGAGAAATGATGGACAGAAACAGCTACACCCAAAGAAGGAATACTGGGAAATGAATGTGAACTATTTGCATTTTTGATTTTCTTCCCGAGTTATTTTTACCTTCTGAATCCAATTCTCCCTGTGCAACAAGAGAACTGTTAGGTTCTGCAAATATGTATTGTATCTAGGATATACTGCAACATATTTAACATATATAGGACTGCTTGCCATCCTGGGGGGGGGGGGGGTGGGAGGGAGGGGAAAAAACGAAACATAAGTGATTGCAAGGGATAATGTCGTGTAAAAATTATCCTGGCATGGATTCTGTCAATACAAAGTTATTATTAAATAAAATAAAATTTAAAAAAAAAGAAAAAAAAAAAGATTTTGCCCTAAAAAAAAAAAAAAAAAAAAAGAAATAGAATTTTTTTAATACCAAGCAAGGTGGCCTAGCAATACCAGATTGCAAAATATATTATAAAGAAATAGCCAATGAAGAGAAAATTAGAGCAATAATTAAGAGCTATTTTGTTAAGCTATTTGCCAATAAATTTGATGCTCTAAATGGAATGGATAAATATTTACAAAAATATAGATGGTTCAGATTAACAGAGAAGGAAATAGATTACTTAAATGATCCCATTTTAGAAAAAGAAATTGAAGAAGCTAATAATCAACTTCTTAAGAAGAAAATCTCCAGGGCCAGATGAATTTACAAATGAATTCTACTAAACACTTAAGGAACAATTAATTCCAATACTATGAAAACTACTTGGAAAAATAGGAAAAGTAAGAGTCCCACCAACTTTTCCTTTTTAAAAAAAAAAATTCTTTGGGTATTCATGCCAAGTAGTGATGTTATTATAGCCCTTTGGGAACAGATCATATTTATTGATCATTTATCAATTGGGGCATAGCTTTTATTTTTTTTATATAAATTTGACTCAGTTGCCTCTATGTTTGAGAAATGATTCCTTATCCAAGAAATTTGTTTCAGAATTCTTTTCTATTACTATTACTATTGCTAATTGTATTTTCCCTCATTTATTCTCTCCTTTCACCCTGTCCTTCTTTAAACTCTTTTGGTACTGACCATTCTCCCCAATATGCCCTCTCTTTTTTCACATTTCCCCTTCCCATATTTCATTCCCTTCCTGTTTTCTGGCAGGGTAGGATAGATTTCTATCTTCTATTGATTATGTATATTATTTTCTCTTTGAACTAATTCTGATGAGAGTAAGGTTCACTTTTTCTTACCTCTTTTTCATAGTAGATAATTTGTACCATTCCATGTCTCCCTTTCCTTTTCTTTCAGTACATTCCTCTCTCAATCCTTAATTTCATCATTAAAGAAAAGATATAATTCAACTCACAGCCATACCCGCTGTCTATCTATACACCTGACTGCCATAATAATAAGAGAGTTTTAATGAGTTACAAGTATCATCCTGTAATGCTCTGGTTAGTTTTCTGGAGGTCTCTGGACCAGCCTTCATTTCAGCAGAGTAATCACCATGAGAATAGCCAGAGATAAAGTCCAAAAATCTTTATTGTTTCCTTCACAGTCTTGTCTCCTTGCCTGGGGCCCAGGCTAGCTTTCTGGAGGTCCTCTGGAATGTGTCTTGGTTTCTGTGAGGGAGGCAGGAGGACCACCACGATAGTCTCTGTCTTGAAGTCTCCCTGAGTCCAGGAGCTTGTGCTGCAGCCTTCAGTCCTCTGTCTTTGAGTCCCCGAGTCTGTTCCAGTCCCCCATGGTGATGGGAGATAGAATGGATGTCTGAGTCCCAGGGCATGTACTCCAGCCTCCAGCCACCACAAAGGTGGGAGATGGAATGAATGCCTCTGTCTGAGTTTATTCCAGCTTATATACTCTATTATAATTACATCATCGAAGATGTCAATCTTGTAGAACTATATTAAGTACTAAATACATGTACTGAACTAGAGAACTATTAATCACCATGCTAAACTAGATAACCATTGTATTATCAATTCCACTTAGTTAACACCTTATAAAAATCCTGGTTTCAGAGTTCTAGATCATTACATTATCCTCTGAAGTAGAGATGTAAATGGATAAACCTCATTAAATTCCTTATGATATCACTTTCCTGATAACCTCCTTATGCTTCTTCAGAGTCCTGTATTTGAAAATCAACTTTTTATTCAGCTCTGGTCTTTTCATCATAGATGTTTGAATATCCTCTCTTTCACTGAATTACCACCTTTTCCTCTCGAGAATTATATTCAGTTTTGTGGGGTAAGTAATTCTTATTTGTAATCCTAACTCTATTTCATTCAGGAATATCGTATTCTAAGCCCTCAAGTACTTCAAGATAGAAGCGGCTAAATCTTGTGTTATCTTGACTGTGGATTCACTATATTTGAATTGTTTCTTTATGGGTGCTTGCTATACTTTCTCTTTAACTTGGGAGTTTTGGAATTTGTCTATATTATTCCTGGGAGTTTTCATTTTGGGATTTCTTACAAGAGATGATGAGTGGATTTTTTCAGTCTCTATTTTACTCTCTAGTTCTAGAATATAAGAACAGTTTTCCTTGAAAATTTCTTGAAAGATGATGTCCAGGTTCTTTTTTTGATTACACTTTCAGACCATTAATTTTTAAAATGATCTCTCTTGGATCTATTCTCCAGGTTAGTTGTTTTTCCAATGAGATATTGCACATTTTTTCCTATGTTTTCATGTTTTTTTTTTTTTTTTTTTTTGGTTTTGCTCTATTGTATCTTAATGTCTCATAAAGTCATTAGCTTCCATTTCCTCAATTCTACTTTTTAGGAATTTATTTTCCTCAGTGAGCTTTTGTACCTCCTTTCCCAATTGGTCAATTTAGCTTTTTAAGGCATTCTTCTCATTACCTTTTGCTGGGTCAACAGAGTTCTGCTTTGCTGGGACTCAGACCCTAAGACTGGGGCTGGGGCTGCACTGGCACAGCCTCTAAAAGGACTGCACTAGGGCTAAACACCAGACTCTGATCCTGTTGCCATAGACCTTTTCACTGACCTTCTGAATCCTCCCTGGTGTTCCCCAAGCCAAGGGGTCCAGAAACATCTAGCACTACTACTGATTTAGAGGTTCTGTCTCCTTGAAGCTGGGGTACAGCTACTCTGGTGTCATAGACCTGTCCTCCTGACCTAATTTTTTTGACCATACAATGTTATAGTTCATTATGGGGGTGTTCTGAAACTCTAAAAGTTCCTTAGAGTCATTATTTAAAGGAATTTGAATCATTTTGGGGGAGAGGTTAAATGAGTTCCTACCTTTACTCCACCAATCTTAACTCCACCTCCAAAGGAAAAAATGTTTTAACAATAAATTTGGCAAAATGGACCAAAAAAAAAAGATACTGAAGAGAACAACTCCTTAAAAAACAGAACTGGCAAAATGGGAAAAAATACAATAAATAAAACAACTCCTTTAAAGGTACAATTAGTCAAATGCAAAAGAAGGCAAAAAAGCCAACTGAAGAAAATAATTCACAAAAAATTTATATTTGGACAAATAAAAGAGAATGACTCAGATATCAAGAATCAGTCAAAAAATTTTAAAAATTGAAAAAAAAAGAAGAAAATACAAAATTCCTCTTTGGAAAAACAACAAACATGAAAAATAGATCCAGAAGAGACAATTTAAGAATTATTGAACTACCTAAAAGCCATGACAAAATATTTGCCTGGAAAACATCGTTGAAGAAATCAAGGAAAACTTTCCTCATATTCTAGAGCCAGAGGATAAAATAGTCATTGAAAGACATCATCAATCACCTCCTAAAAGAGACCCCCAAATGAAAACTTCAAGAAATATTGCAGGTAACTCCAAGAACTAGAAAAATCTAACAGAACAATAAACAAGAAGGGAATTTAGGAGGTAAATAGAATTTTAGAAGGGTTAGGTTAGAAAATAAAGAATATATATATATAATATATATATAATATATATATATATATTCCTCAGTGATATATAACACCTACACTAAAATTGATCATATATTAAGGCATGAAAACCTCATATTCAAGAGCAGAATTGACTCCTGATTGCATCCTTTCCAGATCATGATGCAACAAAAATTATGTATAATAAAGAACTATGGAAAAATAAACCAAAAATCAATTGGAAACTACGAAATCTAATCCTAAAGAATGAGTGGATAAAAAAAACACATCAAAGAAAAAATTCAACAATTTCATCAAAGAGAATAACAATAATGAGACAACATACCAAAACTAACAAGATACAGCCAAAGCAGTTCTGAGAGAAAATTTTATATCTTTAAGACAGGATTTATACTAGGAATGCAGTGCTGGTTCAATATCAGGAAAATTATCAGCATAATTGAACATATAAACAATAAAACCAAAAGAAATTATATAATTATTTCAATACATGTAGAAAAAACATTTGACAAAATTCAGCACTCATTCCTAATAAAAACACTAGAGAGCATAGGAACAAATGGAGTTTTTTCTTAAAATAATAAGTAACATCTATCTAAAACCATCAGCAAGAATTATATGTAATGGAGATAAGAAGCATTCCAAATAAGATCGGGAGTGAAACAAGGTTGCCCATTTTCACCTCTAATACTCAACATTGTACTAGAAATGTTGGCTTTACTAACATTAGAATAGAAAAAGAAATGGAAGGAATTAGATTAGGTACTGAGGAAACAAAATTATCACTCTTTGTAGGTGGTGTCATGGTAGGTTTAGAGAATTAATAAAAAACTACTAGAAACAATTAATAATTTTAGCAAATTTACAGGCTATAAAATAAACCCACATAAATCATCAATATTTCTATGTCACCAACAAAGCCCAGCAACAAGAGATAAATTTAATTTTATTTTAGTATTTAAAATATTATTTAATATTTATTTATTTATATTATATACATAATATAAAATATAAATATATATATTTATTCAATATAAATATTTAAAATATTTAACATTTAAAATAACGACAGCCTATATAAAATATTTGGGAGTCTAGCTGCCAAGACAAAACCAAGAACTATATGACTACAATTACAAAATAATTTTCATACAAATAAAGTTACATCTAAACAAATAATTGTTCATGGGTAGGTGAAGCTAATATAGTAAAAATAGCAATTCTAACTAATTTACTTATTCAATGCCATGCCATTGAAACTGCCAAAAAAATATTTTGTAGAGCTACAAAAAAGCAATAAAATTTATCTAGAAGAAAAAATAGTCAAGAATATCAAGAAAATTGATAAGAAAAAAAAGAAAAATGTTTTCTATGGTCAAACCTACTTTTGTTCATTTTTAAAGGGTTGCTATCTGTTCCTAGGGCACAGGGGAGATTGTTCTAAGTTTCTTGTAGAGGACAACAGGGGTTTCTCACTATCCTGGGGCTGGAAAGCTGCAGGCTTTATCACTGTGCTGGGTGGACTTCACCAAGTTCCACATCACAGGTAGGACTTCTGAACCAGGACAGAATAGCCAATGCTGTGTATTTTGGCTGAGTCTCCCACCAAAGAGTAAATTTCAAGCATTGCCTTTCTCCACATTTTATTTTTGCTGAAATTCTTTTGACAGTTTTGTTTTAAGGGATGATTCCCTGGATGGGGAAGAGAGAGGAATATATAAAAGTGATGTAAAAACAGAAAATATCAACAAAAATGTTTTACATATTAAATACAAGGAGAATGGAAATGATTTAATGACATATGCTCCTAGAACTGAGAAGTGATGGCATTAATGCCAAAATTTAAGGCATTAGATTTTTTTCAAGGAAACAAGATTATCTTTCTCAAAGACTGTAGCAATGGAGGAAAGAATTAGATTGAAATAATATAGGATAATGAAAAGAGTGCTGATCCTGGAGTCAGCAAATCTGTATTCAAATCTTACTTGCAACTGTTTCTAGCTATGTGACTTTGCACAAATCCTTTCATGTCCCTGAGTTTCAGTTTCTACATATGTAACATGAGGAGCTTAGACTAGAGGAAGTCTAGCTCCATGATACCATGACAGTTTCATGAGAAAATGCAATGCTATATATACCTAATTAAACCTACAGAAATGATAATCAGATTCTTCTCTGCCCTGGTCAAACTGTACCTTAGACACAGGTACAGTTCTGTATTTTTTATTTGCTTGTTTGTTTTTTTTAAGAAAAGATGATGGAAAGTCAGAAAATACTGAGTAGTGGCCATACCAAAGGCAACAGGAATCCTGAAGATCATCAAATACAAATATCAGCTAAAAAAATAACAGAGAAGTTTGACCTTGTAAAAAGGGGATTTAAGAATCTGAGATGGAAGAATGTGCCTGCCTACAAAGTAACTGAAAGGCTATTATAAAGAAAAGGGATTTGCTTTTGAATTTTTTTTCCCACTAGGCCCCAGAGGCTAAAATCATGAATGGGTGGAAATTATACAGAACTAGATTTCATCTTGATACAAAGAAAATTCTCCTGACAGTTCCACTATCCAAACAACTCCTCAAAGCAAAATAGGCTCCAGTAGTTGGTGATTGTCCTTTGTTCTTTTTTATTGTTGTTATTTTAGTCATGTTGTGAAAGAAAAATCAGCTCAAAAGGGAAAAACCACAAGAAAAAAAAAAGAAAAAATGAAAAATAGTATTCTTCAATCTGCATATAGTCTCCATAGTTATTTCTATGGATGTGGATAGCATTTTAAATCATGAGTCTTTTGGAATTATTTTAGATCTTATATTGCTCAGAAGATCTAAGCTAGTCATTGCAAAATGTTGCTGTTACTTCATAATGTTGCTATGTACAATGTTCTACTGGTTCCAATCACTTAACTCACCTTCGGTTCATGTAAGCCTTCTGGGTTTTTCTGAAATTTGACTGCTCATCCTTTCTAACAAAACAATATTATTCCATTACATTATTATACTATAATTTGTCCAGCCTTTCCCCAATTGATTGGCATCCCCTCAGTTTCTAATACTTTGCCACACAAAAAGAACTATTATAAATATTTTTGTACATATGTGTCATAAATGGGGTAAGCATGGATGGGCTGGAGTCTGCAAGATAATAGGTGCATAAATATTGGATACTTTAAAAATAAAGAGCAAGAACTTGGGATTGGTATTAAAGAGTATGCATAGTTTTAAAACACTCTGGATTAGTTCCAGCATGGTTGGATAAGTTCAAAACTCCACCAACAGGATATTAGTGCCTTAGTTTTAAAACATGGATCCATTTTGACCTTGTCTTAGTATAGGACATGAGATGATGGTTTATAACTAGTTTCTGCCATATTATTTTCCAATTTGCCTAGCAGGTTTTGCCAAATGGGAAATTCTTATCCCTGAAACTGAACTCTGGTTTTATTAACTAGATTACTATAGTCATTTCTACTGGGTTTTGTGTACCTAGCCTATTCCACTGATCCACCACTCTGTTTCATAAACAGTACCAAATAGTTTTGATGATAATACAGTTTTAGATCTGATATGGCTAAACCACCTGATGTTTTGTGTTTTCTTCCTATTACTTCCTTGATATTTTTGATCTTTTGTTCTTCTAGATGAATTTTGATATTTTTTTTTCTAGCTCTATAAAATTTTTTGATAGTTTCATTGGTACGTCACTTAGTAAGCAAACTAATTAGGTTATAATTGTCATTTTATTATATTAGCACAGCCTACATATGGACAATTGATATTTTTCCAGTTGTTTAGACTGACTTTGTGTGAACAGTATTTTTAAATAGTGTTTTTTATACTTGGGTTTGCTTTGATAGGTAGACACCCAAATATTGTATATAGTTATTTCAATTGGAATTTCTCTTTCTATCTCTTGCTACTCAGCTTTGTTACTTGTGGTGTTCTTGTTCTTCAAAATAATATAATAATATAAGTTGAGATAACACTAGGATTCCAACAGTTACTAATTACATATGTACATACACACACAAATGTTGATGATTTATGAGGGCATATTTATTTTATATGTTGAGACTTTGTTAAAATTGTTAATTTTTCTAGTTGTTTTTTAGTTGATTCTCTAAGTATATAATCATATCATCTACAAAGAATGATAGTTTTGTTTCCTCATTGTTCTATTTTTTTTCAATTTCTTTTTCTTATTGCCAAAGCTAATATTTCTAGTACTAATTTTGAATAATAGTGGTGGTAACAGGCAACTTTGTTTCACCCCTGATGTTATTGGGATTGCTTCTTCTTATCCTAATGCTTGCTGATGCTTTTTAGAAAGATACTGTTTATCATTTTAAAGAAAATGCCAAATTGGGGGTCCAGTCAAATGGTGGAGAGCAGATACAGCTTTCTGTGAGCTTCTCTGACCTTCTCTCAAACCAACAGCAGATTAAGCCTCTGGACTGGTTTTGGAGGAACAGAATCCACAAATATTTGGAAGATAATATATTTCCAGAAGAAGATTTCTTGGAAGAACTTCAGAGAGGTCTATTTCAATTGGACTGGGGTCAGTCTGCCAAGCCCACATGGAGGGCAGCATATGGAGCCCTGGGCATGGAGCCAGAGTATTGTGGTGTCAGGGGAATCTTCTGGGAGGCTCTTAGGTTACTCTGTCCTGGTTGCAAGCAGGTGGTTAGCAGGTTTGTTGCAAAACCCCCAAAAGAAAATACAAAAAGCAACTAAATCACTAAGCCCAGAAGAACAAACCTGGCCATGATTACCCAGTACCAAAATTCACTCAGAAACAAGAGCTCCAAGACAAACTAAAGTGGCTGTCACCCCTTTGCCTTAAGAGCAGATCTTAACCTTTAAAAAATAAGCAAAAAAGCAAAAAGAACTATGACGATAAACAACTTTTACGGAGAGAGTGAACAAACCTCAAATCCTGACTTTGTGTGCCTAAAGGCAAATCAACTCCAGATGAAGTCCCAAAGGGAGATATGAGCTGATCCCCATTTCACGAGGCTTTTCTTGCATTTCTTTAAACTTCACTTGTGCCCTTGATAGAGTTAAATATTGTCTTTTTAAAGAAACACACACTATTCTGCTGGTAAACCCTAAGGAGCTCTTGCTTTTCAGTTAGAAACTTCTGAATTTCTGCATCATTTTTGTGAAACAAATCTTGATGTTTACAAGTATTCTGACCCAGATGAGTAAATATAATTCTGCATATTAAAACTCTGAAAGCTGAACTCCTTTTCTGCTCCATTTTTGCTAACCGTATATTGGCTCAACTTTCCCTCCAGATTAGCAACAAACTATTCTCAGTGAGAGAAGCCTCTAATCTATTGACATTAAATCTTCTGATGATCCTTTTCACTTGGCAGTGCTGCTTTTGTTGAATGCAAATGTTTAACTTAGAAAAGAGAGGAATATTATCAGTCCAGCACTCTGCACCACACACTAATTTTCATCACTTCTACATCCTATGTGTCTCTTCTCCTTACAATGACACAGTTTATTAAATGCCAATGTTTGTTGCAAGGTATACTCACAGATTTTATTGCATTTAGGTAAATGGAAGACCGTGCTGGTGATTAGAAGGACATGAGATATCCAAGTCTTCAGTTGTATAACTGTTGCTATTGCCATTTTTTACTCTGTTATCTGAAGGCCTTCCTGCCATGTCTGGCCCATTTTTGCATTAAAGTCACCCAGAATTATAAGTTTATCTTCTTTCAGTGAAGTGATAATTAGGATCTCTTCTGATCTTCATAATTTTTTTTTCTATAATTTCTAGACTTTATCATGTTGAGAGTATTCATGTTGCTGGTGGCAGCAGGGAGCTTTCCTGCAAGGGGCAATTGCATTGAAATAAGTCTATCATTCATTCTTTGTAAAGGTGTTAAAAGTTGTTGACTTGATTAGTTTTGATTGCAAATCCTATGCTAAATTCAAGGTATTTTTCTTTGTTGCCACTCCAAAAAACATGTATCTACCTCAGTCTTTGGTAAGTTGGCCTTCCTTTGCCAGTTTTGCTTCATTTAGGGTTGTTATTTGGATGCAATGCCTGCTGAGTTTTCTTACAACAAGAGCTGTTCATCTTTCAGGTCTACTTGATTTTGTATTTTTCACAAGCATGTGGACAATCCATGTACAGATGGTGGAATGGAATAAAAAAGTTTTTGTACATTTATTTTCTGATTTGATTGCACAGTTGGATCCCTGCCTGCCGTGGTCAACAGACCCTGATTGGGTGAAGCAATCAATTTTTAGGACACCTTTTCTATCCCCATCCTCATGCCAAGAGGTGAGTGGTAAAGTCTTTCAAAAAGTCTAATCAGATACAAAAGGGGCTGCTGAATCCCACTGCTTCTTTAGTCCATTGAGAAGATCACCCTGTGGTCTGGGCCACCTGTGTGCAGGATTATGGCTATAGCTCCCAGGATATCTATATCTGCCGCTTTATCACTTGCATGTCTTCACAGGTCTTCAAGCTGGGTAAAAATAATAGAATATCATGAGTAATATTTTTTGATTCATGCATATATTGGATTTAAGTGAGACAGATTTGCCTGAAGTCTTTGGTCTCACCTACTCTTGCACAGTCATCAGTGTCCAGCGGCAAAGCAAAAGTCAAAACAAATGGTGATGGTCTGTGATACAATGGATGACCTTGATATCTTTAATGGCTAACCAAACTCTAAGTACTCCACACACCTACTTCAGCTGCCTTAATGGCTATTAGAACATTTTTTTTCTCATCTGCCCATTACATTGGGAGGCATTTTCACATGTTTGGGGAAGACCCCTTGCTAATTCCACCAATAATTTTGACATTGTTCAGTTATCCTTTAAAAAAAAAGGTTTAAGAGGTTGCAGTGGTGGGAACATGCTAGCTGACTACAAAGTAACTGATTGACTATGATAGGAAAGAGGTATTAGCTTTTTATATTCCTCTACCAGGTCCCAAGGCTAAAACCCTGAATGGATGGAAATTCTAAAAATTTCAGCTCTGTGCAAAAGAAAAATCTCCTCAAAGTTCCACTATCCAAACAACTCTTCAAGATGAAATAAGTCCTGCACCTGATCACCTTGTTCGTTATGGTAGAGGCTGAATGACTACTTTTGGGGGTAACACCATTGAGAGGATTCCTGTTCCATCATAGAATAAACTAGATAGTGTATGACAACCCTTTTAATTTCATGACCTGTAATTCTTTAAATTTTACTTTTTTGTTGGATAGTATAAATGTGTTCCCCAGTACCCAGCACAGTGTTCAGCATACAGAAGGAACCCAGAGGAGTGTGTTTGTTGAGTTGAATAGTAATATAAACAGATAGGAGGTGAAGGCAAAAATTACAGAATTCACTGGCTTTCTATGCTAAGGGTTCCCTCAGCTTCTTGAAACAGCCCTTTTAAATGAAAAAGACACATTAACCATGTTTCTCACCCACACTCCATTCACCTTGAAAAGTATTGGTGGGGAAATAAGCCTTAAAGAATTATAGATAATATAGAATTATCGGTTGATAATCATACTTTTATTAAACACTTTCTCTGTGCTAGGATCTTCATAACAATGTAATGACACAGTAGATAGGATATTAGGATTAAAGTCCAAAAGACCTGACTTCAAATCCTGCCTCAGATTCTTATTAGCTGTGTCATTCTTAAGTCACTTATTCCTTCCAACCTCAGTTTCCTCATCTGTAAATTGGGGAGTATAGTAACCCCTTATCTTCCAGGATCATTGTGAGAATCAAATGAGATAATGTAGGTAATATGCTCTGCAAAATTTGAAGTGCTATAAATAATGATCCAAGTAATGTGTTGGGTACTGAGTTACAAAAGTCCTCGGAGATCTGACTTTTGTTCAGGGTAGGAGAACCGTGTGCCAGCATCACTTAAAATCAGGACCATCATCATTTTCTTCATGAGAGCTGCCATTGACATGCTGTTCAAAGAATATAAAAGTGATTTGAGTAGACAGGTTGTCCCAAAAGTCTTAGAGCAGTTTTAACCTGAAGCTTATCTCCTGTGGCCTTCACAACAACTTCAGGAAGTCAATGTTATTTTTTTTCTTCTGTTACAGATAAAGCAACAAAAATGTACCAAATAAATAAAAGATTTTGAGGGAAAAGTGGGAGATTAGTAGGAGCTGGGGTGAGAAAGGTTATCAAAAAAAGACTCATGCAAAAGGTGTGCTTTAAGTTGTGTTTTGTCTCTTGGGCAATGTAGACAACCTTAAAGAACATCCCAAAGAATTCAAATAATAATCAATAGGATGATAAAAATCATGATTGCCAAATTAAGCAGTGCAGTCAAAAATTTCCCAGTTCTCCTCTTGCCCCTTTCCCTCTTTTCTATCTCTAGAGATTGGGAATGTTGAATAACACAAACTCCCTCAGGCTTCTCACTTCTCAGCACTCTTTCCAACAAGTTCTCTGACACCCCCTGCTTAGCCTGATTGCTATAATTTATGCAGATGTGAAAGAGAGATAGAACTGCTGGTGGGGAAAATTAGTTTTCAGCAATGGAATAAGGAGATGAGAGTCTCCAGTGAAAACATGAAAGCAGAACAGAGGCACTTCAAGGGGACGAAGAAGCCAAGAAAGTGGCTAGATCTCAAGTGTCAGATGTCAAAGAGTCCACATTAATGTGTCAGATTCCCACAAATGCCAGCTGTCTGTTTGAAGATTGATTCTTGATGAGAAGGCAAGATGACAAATGTTATGAATCCAAAAAAGGGAAAAAACATATTTGGGGTTTTAGGCTGAATAGTAGAAATTGAAAGCTTTCTGGCTTTCTGCTGTGCACATTAAAGTCCCTTCATATTAATTCCCATCCCAATGACTCTTATTTCCATGTTCCCCCCTGCTGAGTAGAAGAATGCCTAAAATATATTATCACAGTGTTTCTGTGAATTTTTATTCCCTTTTTATAGTTGAGAAAGAGGCTCAGGAATGTTAAATAACCAACATAGTGACACAGAGCCTAATGAAGAAGGTAAGGTTAGAATTGGACACCCCACCCCATCTCGGGAAAATTTCCATTTTAATAAGCTATTGCTCATCTGGTCATCAAGCTAAAGATGCTCAACTGGACTTTTAATATTCAAAAGGCAGAACTCAGTAGGGATCGTGTCTTGGGACAGGAGAGAGAGCTGGAAGCTTTTCAGTCCAGCATCATTTGTGCCAGCAATGCCATATCTGGAGACATCCATGCATCTCAGAGGACCAATCTTAAGATCTAGATTAAGTAGTCCTAGACCTGCTGAATCACTTTCTACTAATGTGACCATTCTTATATCCATTCTATTTTTTTGTTGTTATTGCCATTCTTATGCCTTCTGTGGGCAGCTAAGCACCAGAATCAGTGCATCCCACTGGCAAATCTACTTGTGTAACCTAGGCAATATTCACACTCTGGTTGGCTCTGCTCCAAAACTTAGGGGGATTATCCTTTATGTACCTCTACTGGAGGAAGCCAATGAAGGACGGAATAGTTGGTCAGTGATGTATAGCAGCTAATCAAGATGGAATAGCTGATAAGAACACCAACATTGTCTGATTAGGACTATCATTCTGAATGTTTGGAATAGGAGAAAACAAAGAGTTCCAAAGGGAATCAACCAGAGGATATTAATATTTCATTCTTTTCCCATCTCTACTTTTAATGAATGTCTTATTCCCCTCACAGAATCTTGCAGAGCCAGAGTTGTAAGATATCAAAAAACAACCATATAGCCCAAAATGTATGTGAACATGAATGTCTATACAACATCCGCAAATAACCATTCAAACTTGGTTGGATACTTCCTCATAGGAGGCCATGATATTTTGGGATAGGTCTATCATGATCTCCTTTAATCAATAACTCAATCAATCAAAAGTATTGATATATATGTATCCTGGAACTAAGCACTAGAGATACAAAGAAAAGCAAACTGCAAAGAAAAATTTCTAAATACAAAAAAAAAAAAAATCCTTCCCCTAATGAGCAAGATTCTAATGAGAGAGACAACATGTAAATAACCAGTTACATACAAAATATATAAATAAAGAAGAGATCAAACTGCAGTGGAGAAGAAACACATCCATCTAGAAGGGCCAGGAAAGATCTTTTTCCATAAGGTTGAATTTGAGCTGAAATTGAAAGGAGTGCTGGGAAGCTATGAAGTAGAAGCCAGGAGAAAGAGCATTCCCAGGCAGGCCTGTCATAAATACACAGAGATAGGCCATGGAATGTTGCCTGGGAGGCAGAGGAGATAGTCTATTGTAGCTGGATTGGGGAATATATAAAGAGGAGTAATTTAAAAATTTGGAAAGGAAGTAAGGAAAAACAATGTTCTTAATATTAAACATAAAGGTTCATATTCTATCCTAGGAGTATTGAGAGCCATTGGAGTTTATTGAATAGAAGCAAGGAAACATAAAGTCAAATCTCCATTTCAAAAAAAAAATCACTTTGTCTTAAAAATTGAGAATGGATTGAAGAGTCGAGTCAATATTTTTAGTGTCTTCATATAATTCTCTAAATGGACCAACTAATGGGCCACTCTGGGTGCAGATGCTATGATAAGAAACAGAAATGTGATTCTTTCTAGAGGGCCATTTCCCCACAATTCCAGTTTTGAAGTTCTTTGCAGAGATTTCCAATTAGAATGCACTGTTCCACATTTATTGAGTCTCAGTGATCATTCATTCTTTTTGGTGTTCTGGATTAGGCTGACAAAAATCTGCCATGTCATTAAAATTGCATGCATCCCTACAAGCTTACCTCACGTGAGCCTCATCCCATGTCAAAGACTTTGGCTGCTTTTCCCAAGATGAGAATATCTAGTCTAACTTGCCTGGGAAGCACCATTTTGTTGCAGAGACTAGTAACTCTATTTTGCATGTTCTGCTAAAGATCAACACCAAGATGATATTTATTAATAATTGAGCTAAGTCACACTGACCAGTATTCAGTGACACAGCTTGGCCTATAGATCATGTATAGACTGAGTTAAAAAGAAGGAAAATATCATTGCATAGGGTAGAGATTTCATCACTGTGGACAAGCCATTCAGTGACACAGATTTTGGCTTTTAGTTAGGGCAATTAAGTTTAACACTGTTTGGAAGGAAAGAATTCACATGTTTTTATTACTTTTACTTTGGAATCCTGAGCCCCAGTGACATTATCCATAAAATTATGGAAACAATATTTTAATTGCAATTAATATTTCATTAAATCAATATAAATTGAGTAGCTATCATAAATTTTTCTTCTTAAAATTTTTCTATTCATGACCCTGTTTGCCTGAGAAATTTTTATGTGACCCCAGGTATATAGGTGTTTAAAATAGATAAACAAATCAATGCTGACAAATCATAATTTCATGAATCCCACATTCAGTTATGAAATCCCATATGGGGTCACAACATATAGTTTAAAAATCTTTGTTATAATACATGGCCCTGTGATAGGTTATAGTGACAGATACAAATAAGCTTAAGGGAGGGTCTCTGTCCTTTACAAGATTGTGATGAGCTGAAAAGACAAGATGCAGGTTGTCAAATCTCATAACTTCAAAGAATTAAAATTTATTTCCTTGGACAACTTCACTGTGCAATCCCCCCTCTGATATTTCATTCTAGGTAAGGGACAGTTGAGCCAGGAGGTCTCAAAGACCAAACCAGTTGAATATCAAATCTAGTGAATTATCTCAAAGACTACCTTCCCAAATTGTGGAGATGTTTGTAATAAGAAAGTTGGCCATAAAATTATGATTATATTTTGTTATTCTATTTTAATATGCTTTATTGATTCATTGATCTTTGTGTTGAGGTTATTTTTTACATCCCCTTACAACTTTAACTAGCCCTATTTACAAGATAAAAATAATATTTTACAAACATCTAATACAGAAATCTTCTCTGACAATGTATACAATATTCTGCCCTAATCTCTCATCTCTCTGTCCTGAAAGAGAAAGGATATTTCATCATTTCTTCTCCAAGATGATCCTTGACAAGAAAGGTCTCCATTACTCAGAATTCAACTTATGTTTTGGATTCTACATTGACTGGAAACCAACCTGTGGAACATCGGAGTCTTCAGGCTTTACAAATTGTGTACTTGATTATACTCCCTTTCTAGGACAATTACAGAAATCATTATTTTTGGCATACAGAGTCTAAACTCATTCAGAAGATTTATAGATGTGATTAAAAACCCTTTGATATTCTCTGCCACACAATGACTCCTTGGAAGTGATGTTTACGGTTGGTAATGCACATGCTACATCATCCTTTATCTAAGCTTTCATAGAAGTGGACAGAAAAGTAGCTCCCTCCTTAAAAAAAAGCAGACTGAAATAGGAAGTCATATTGGATAAATAAGAACTGAAAATTGAATTTTGAAATTCTCTGGCTGTGGCCAAGGGGAAGATAAGAACTAGTAGCATTATTATTGAAGAGGGAGGATAGAGGTAATAAGAAGGGATTGTAAAAATTTCACTAGAACAAAAACAAGAAGAACATGATCAAAACATTATCATTGGGATTTAGAACCACTAATTTGTGCTTTTAACAAGAACTTATTAATATTTGGCAATCACAGACTAATTCTCTATCTTCTCCCACCTGTGAATATTGGAATCATTGTCATTTCAGTAGGGATTTATCAAATTTGTCACAGCTTCTCTATATAAATCCATCTCTCCCTCCCCTCATGTGGATCCCTTTAGGTCTTACTTGAATGATTACAATATCCTTTTCATCTCTCTGCTTCTCATTCCTCCCTTTTCTAATCCATTCTCACATGGCTGCCAAAAGAAAATTCCTAAAGCACTGCCCTAACACTCCTGTTCTAAAATCTTCAATATCTCCCTATTACCTTTAAGATAAAATACAAATTTGTCACCTTAGTATTTAAAACCCAACATACTCTTATTTAATTCTCCTTTACAGATTAGCAATTCCCTCTGGAAACTGGTACACTAGCTGATTATGAAACTCAAGGTTCAATATTCATGCTTTGGTCCAGATTGTGCCCCATGCTTAAAACATAATTACTCTCTCCTCTCTCTTATCTGACTGTGTTCATAGACCACCTCCACTGAAAAGCTTTTACTGATTCTGCTAGTTCTGAAAGCTCCTCTTCCCTTAAAAAGACTTGATGTTTATTCATTTCTGTACATGTGATGCCCTCCCTTCCAGTAAAACATTACCTCTTTAAGAGAAGAGAGTGCTGGGATTTTGTTCTGTATTATTTTATAGTCCAAGTACCTTGTACATCCTCACCATGTGGTAGATATTTGGAGAATTAAAAGATAATTTGTCTTAAGCTTTAGAGGGGTAAGAAATGATCTTGTAATCCCTCTTTTTAGGAGAGGAAATTAAAGACCAGGGGAAGCAAGTGACTTGCCTAAATCCACCTAGACTCTGCTTGAGTTGGAATTCCATTCAGAATTTGAACCCAAGTGCTATGATCTAAAAGTCCCTTCCTTTTTCCAATTTAGATGTCCCCTAAGTGTAGTCTCTGAGCTCATTTAGTCCAGTGATCTTTTAATGGAAGGCAAAGGCTTCTGGGAGTCTTGGCTTAAAATCCAGAGGTCATGGCCTAACTTCAACAGGTATGTGACCAATGAGAGGGCAAAAAGATGAGTCAAACTGGCCTCCTCATCATAGCCAATCTTGACAGTTTTCTTATCCTCTCCTAACACTCCCCCTCCACAATATCTTCTTTTTTCTACCTCCTATTAAGCCAGGTGTTGACTTCTCAGGATAACTGCAGCAAATATAACTTAATTATTAACCAGGAAATCCTGGCAAGTTGTGCAGGTGACATTGGGAAAATCTTTATTCCACCCAACATTCAAGATCCCATCACCTAGTGACTGGTTGTTTTGTCCTTCATTTTAGAAGACGACCATGAGGTCTGGGAGATGATACCAGGATATACAAGTGGATTGGATTGGAATGAGGGAGGGCTGTGCCCTAAAGTCACTTGCTTCAATTTCTCCTCAGGTTCCATATGGTCTAGTGGCAAGATACAGATAAGGAAGGTTGAAGATGATCCCCAGATACTGTGGGAGAACATGGCCTTAAGCTAAGCTCTTTAACAGGTCTCAGTTTGATGGGGTCACACCTATTCAGTGACCAGGTAAATAAGAAATTAGGTGGAGAATCTATTGGTTGGCTGGGATCCCCTACCAGATGGCTCTCTGCTTCAGGGGATGGATCAGCTGTTGACCTTCATCCTGCCTTTTCATTTTTAGTGATATCATCTGAGTTATAGAGGCCAAGCAAGCCTGAACAGGTTATGATTGACACCTCAGTTCTCAGGACATCCTTTCCTGACCCCATCCTTATCCCCAAGTCTATGTCTTTAGTCTGCCATCTTTAGGCTAAGACTAATAGCACCCTCCCAGGAATCAACATTCACAACCTCAGTCATCTTGGGCACCCCCGTCCATGAGCCCAAAAAGGCAATCACTTATCAAATCCTAGTTTTTCCCCCACTGCAATCAATTCTCCTATTCATTTTCTTCTCTCCAGTCATACAACTGGCCCTCTGCATTCCCCCTTATCCCTCACCTGCTAATTGCAGTAACATCTTGTGGGATGGCCCTGCCTCAAAGTATTGCCCATTTCTGTCATCCTTCCCGCTGCTGCCTCGGGTCTGACCACATCACTCCTCTACCAGTTATACTTCAGTGCTTCCCTACTAAAATCCGTATGCAAATAGTATTCTGTCCTTATTTCATACTTCTAATTTTTTCTAGTTTGGATGAGTTTTATAAAGGAGGGAGGACAGAGTAGATTAGGTTCTGGCCTACAAGACAGGAAGACTTGGATGCAAATTCCTACCAGAAAGTAATTGTGTGAACTGAGGCAAGAATCTGAATGCAATTTAAAATAAGTAAATGTGTAGATGGAACACTCAGTTTAAAAAAAATAGCATTGTGCAAAAACTTAATGATTATTAATCTTGGAGTAATCCAAAGAGTTTGGTGACATTGATTTAGGTTGAGAGCCAAAATGACAGGGTCACAGTCCCATGTTAATTAGGGCTAGAACCTGAGATAGAACCACATATTATAACTAACCTTTTTTTCAGATGATAAAACTGAGATAGAGAGAGGAAGAGGAAAAGATAAAAAAGGAGAAAGGGGAGGAGAAGTAGTGTCTATAATGCTTTATATTTTGCAAATTGCTCCCATGTTACCTTACTCAACCCTGATAATAACCATGTAAGATGGATATCACTATCCTTCCTGATTCCAAGTCCAAGACTTTCTCCATTATACCAAGCTGCCTTCCTTTCAGAGGACAATACCTGAAGGAAGAATTTTGAGACTCCCTTCAATTTCTTAGTCTTAATTCCAAGGAACCTGTTCTTTAATGACTAGCAAATCATATGTTAAAAATGGAAAAAATGATTGAGTCATGATCTTAATGGCAGTGCCCAGACTAAGGAAATTATAGATCTTATAAAGTATTGAAGTATTTTTAGAAGGTTTCAAACACCAAATTTTAAAAGTATTTAAGTCCAGTCATTTAAGAACAATGTCAGGAACTTTAAAATTGAGAACAATTCAAGACTTGGAAGAAAGAAATATTTGAACAGGATTGGGTTTTGTTTGTTTCTTCCTTTAGCAGAACTGTTGACAATAGAAATATCCAATAAAGGCTAGAAACATCGATTGGGGGAGAGTGCAGAACTACTGAATTTTTATGTTGATTTCTCTGCCATGAAGATGATCTTTTTATCTAAAGAATGGTTAACAGTACAATAAGTAAAATCTATAAGAGACTGTATAGGTGTCCTCAATAAATGCAAATCCCTAGAATCAGATGGACTATCTCCAGGATAATAAAGAGACACAGAGTCACTGTCAGAGATTGCTGCAAACTTGAGGAAAATGGGACAGGATGTGTAGGGCTAGAGATGGTAAAATGTTGCATCACAAGTCTTCTTTTTCTTACACAAAACTTTACAATCTTTGGCATTGCCTATCATGTTTTGTTTTGTTTTTTCCCCTGGAAATGGCATTCATGTCCCTATGAGTCAACACAAAAAAGAGTAACTGATCTGCTTCCAAAGTCTTAGAATTTAACGTTCAGACTAGCTTTCTGGAGGACCTCGGGATCAGCCTGAATCCTTGATCTTAGTGGAGAAATGGTGAAGGCAGGACAGCCACCGTGATGCTGGTCAAAGATGAAATGTCTCATCTCCAGTCCTTCTCAGCCTTAAATACCTTGGCATTATTACATCATTATAGCACACTATGTATGTGTGGACTAGAGAACCATTACATCACCATACTAAGTACTATGTATACTAAAAAACCATCATCTCATCAATTCCACTGAGTTAACACCTTGTTGTAAGTATCCTTGTTTCAAGTATACTTCTCCGGAGTTCTGGCCCTCTACATTAGAAGATTCTTGTCATGCCCTCAATATATGTAGTAGAAGTCTGGTTTTATTATGAGGTCAATATATAACTGCCTCTGCACTCTACAACACGGAGTCACTAAGCATAGTCACCAAACATTAAAAATGGTTAGAGGCACACACTTCTATTGGTAGTAGAAAGTAAGAATGCAGGATGAGCGGTCAAGTTGTATTGCTTCAAGGAGACTGACTATGAGCCAGAAAATTCTCTTCTCTGAAGATTACAAGTTGAAAGTGACCAAAAGGTCAATGGAAAGGTACATGGTCAACCAATTAATTTAAAAAGCATCAACTTGCTATTTTCCAGGCATAGTGATAAGTGCTCAGAATGCAAAAAGGGCAAAAAATTGCTCTCAACGAGTTCATATTAAATATGGTTTAACTCTAAAAGACATCAGCAGAAAAGTGTGTGACCTAAAAAGGTGGACTAGTCATGTAACGTGAGTAGAGATAGACAATAGAAAACCTGTGAATTCCACTCTTATGTATACAATGTGAGGACACACAGAAGAAATGCTTCCAGAATGTTGGATGGGCCTTGATGAAAGAATTAAAAGAGGGCATGAAAAAGAATTACAGATGATGGAAAAGTGTGATTGGGCTGGAAAATTGGAAGAAGTACCTATAATCATAAGGTGACAGATCCATTGAGGTGTGCATAAAATGCTTATATTATGTTTGAAGCTATGTTGGTCAAAATGAACTTGCCTTTTAGTTGTTCCTCACAAAGATGAAATCACAAAGCCCAATCCCCATCCCTAAAGTATATGTTTAATATACAAATAATTGTGTATCATATGTATGTATGTTAAAACTGGAACCAGTACTTATACCCCAAAGAGATACTAAAGAAGGGAAAGGGACCTGTACGTGCCAAAATGTTTGTGGCAGCCCTGTTTATAATGGCTAGAAGCTGGAAAATGAATGGATGCCCATCAGTTGGAGAATGGTTAAGTAAATTGTGGTATATGAATGTTATGGAATATTATTGTGCTGTAAGAAATGACCAACAGGATGAATACAGAGAGGACTGGCGAGACTTACATGAACTGATGCTAAGTGAAATGAGCAGAACCAGGAGATCATTATATACTTCAATAATGATACTGTATGAAGATGTATTCTGATGGAAGTGGATTTCTTCAACAGAGATCTAACTCAGTTTCAATTGATCCAGGATGGACAGAAGCAGCTACACCCAAAGAAAGAACATTGGGAAATGAATATAAACTGCTTGCATTTTTGTTTTTCTTCCCAGGTTATTTATACCTTCTGAATCTAATTCTCCCTGTACAACAAGAGAACTGTTCAGTTCTGCATATATTGTATCTAGGATATACTGTAACCTATTTAACATGTATAGGACTACTTGCCATCTGGGAGAGGGGGTGGAGGGAGGGAGGGGAAAAATCGGAACAGAAGTGAGTGCAAGGGATAATGTTGTAAAAAATACTCTGGCATGGGTTCTGTCAATAAAAAGTTATTTTAAAAAATGAATACAAAAAAAAATTGGAACCAGTAGAAGCATCTCAGACACAGATTTGGCCTTGAGGAACAGAGAGACAGACAGACAGAAAGACAGAGAAAGAGGTGAGAGACAGAGAAACACACACATACACACACACACACACACACACACACACACACACACACACAAAGAGAGAGAGACAGAGACAGAGACTAAGAGAGAGAAGATACAGAGAGAATTCCCATCACCACTAATCCTGGATGACTTCAAGCAAAAGCTGAATGATCCCTTGTCCCATGTTTTAGAGGCAAGATTTGTCCAGATCTGGGTTGGAGCAGATGGCCTCTGAGGTTTATTCCAACTCTGAAGGCTTGTGATTCTGAGAACATTTAGAATGGCCTTCACTTAAGAGAAATGTGCTAGGAGAAAGGGAAAGGAAGAGGTAGAATGATCTAAATTATCTGCCATAAAAAAAAAAGGAAAAGCTTTCACCATAGAAGGCAAAAGGGGGATGAGGGAGAATGAGCGAACTTTACTCTCATCAGAATTGACATCATACACACTCAATTGGGTATGTATTACTTTATAGGAAAGTAAGAGGGGAAGGGGATATGAGAAGGGAAGAGGGTGATAGAAGAGAAGGCAGATTGAAGGCGAGGGTATTTAGAAGCAAAACAATTTTGAGGAAGGACAGGGTGAAAGGAGAGAGAGAATAAAATAAATAGGAGCAAATACAGTTAGCAATAGTAATTGTAAAAAGAATTATCAATTAAGTTACTCTGATAAAGGCCTCATTTCTCAAACCTATAGAGAACTGAGTCAATTTATAAAGAATAAGAATCATTAGCCAATTAATAAATGGCCAAAGGATATAAACAGTTTTCAGGTGAAGTAATCAAAATCAGTTATAGACATATGAAAAAAAATACTCTACTTCACTATTGATTTGGAGAAATGCTAAATAAACCAATGACTCTTAGATTAACTAATAGACAAAAAAAATGATGAACATAGGAGAGAATGTGAGAAAAGTGAGATATTGATGCACTATTGGTGGAATTATGAACTGATTCAACAATTCTGTAGAACAACTTGGAAGTATGCTCAAAGGGTTATAAAATTATGCATCGCTTTTGATTTGGTAATACCATTACTTGGTTTGTATCCAAAAAATAAAAAAAGAACAAAAAAGAAAAATGCTTATATGTATAAAAATAATCATAGCAGCTCTTTTCTGGTGGCAAAAAATTGGAAATAAAGAGGAACTCAATTGGGCATGGCTGAACAAATTGTGGTATGTAATATGATGGATTATTGTTGTGCAATTAGAAAAGATGAGCAGGATGCTCTTAGAAAAACCTAGAAAGACTTACATGAGCTGATGCAAAGTAAAATGTACTATGCAAAAGGTAATAGCAATATTGTAAGATGATCAGCTGTGAATAACTAGTCTATTCTCAGCAATATAATGATCCAAGACAATTCTCAAAGACTTATGATTAAAAAGGCTGTCCATACACAGAGGGAAAAAAAATGATTGTGTCTGAATTCAGATTCAGATTAAAGCATACTCTTTTAAAACTTTACTTTTCTTGATTTTGTTTGGGTGGGAAGAATCTATATTTTCTTTCACAACATGATTTTTATGGAAATGTTTTACATGACTCCACATGTGTCTTCTCAATGATGGGGAGATGGGGAAGGTGGAAAGGAAAGAATCTGAAACTCAAAGTTTTAAAAATAAATGGCACTTTTTATATGTAACTGGGGAAAAATAAAACACTAAGTAATAGATATGAAAAAAAAAAAATTAGAAATGGGAAAAAAAAACCTGTCCTTCACCTGTCTTTATTTAATGCCATAAGCATCTCTCTTGCTTTGGGTTTAATTTGTTCTTCATAGATTCAGGCCTGGTAAGATTTCCCACGTTGCCTAGGAGTCAATCTATGAAGAGTACAATATAAAAATAAATTTCAGAAAGTTGACAAATCTCAGAGGTTGAAGATAAAAAAGTACTCCAGCAGAAGCATGTTACCTGTGCATTGAGCTTTTTGTTCAAAGGATTCTTGGACAGGAAGAGTAGTGTAAATGAAGTCATTGGAGGAAAGTATGACCCAAGATGATGAACCAGTCATGGAGCAGAGCAAATAGATGACTAACAATAACACTACTACCAAAAACATGGGCTGACTAAACTGTCACTGAGGCCCATTCCAGCTCTGAAATTGTTTATTGTGAGTGTCTTAAATTTTTCTATGCTCACAGAGACATAATTATTCATTTCCTCTTATTGTACAATGGGAAGGTGTTTGGTTTCTTTCTATGAGCCCCTACATAGATGAAATGACCTAAATTAATACTAAAGACATTTATTTGTTAAGTGGTTTACCTTCAGGGCAGACTAAGGTCAATCATTTTTGAAGAGTTATAGATTAATTTCAGTGTAAGATGGTTTTTGATTGAGTTCCCTTGAAGAGTAACCCAATTTAAGATGAGATCATAATGGCAATTGGTGAAGTAGCCATTGCAATGACATATCTAGATCATGATCCCCTTAACTGGCTAGCAGGGGTATTTTTAGTTTATCAAAATAACCTTTCCTTCAATAATTTACTTAAAATAAAAATAATTAACCATCATTTCTATATAATATTAAATTTTTCTAAATTGACTAGTTAATTTGGAAAGAAATTGTAGAGTCTAATAAATAAAATTTGAAAATCACGAAATTTCAGAGTTTGAAGACAAGAAGTCTTGCAGCATACACAAGCTGGTCATTTGTGGGGCATTTGTCAGGATAATTTTTGCCTAGGATGAGTAATGTAAAAGAGAACATTAGAGGAATAGTATGATCAGAAAAGATGGACCAATCATGTAGTAAAAGCAAATATATGCCTAATGGATAGTCAGACTACTAGTTTCAAGTATGGGTTTTACTGAATAACCACTGAGGTCCCTTCCAACTTAGAGATGCTTGATGACTTGAAATTTCCTATCGGCCATAGAGATCTATCTCTTTCTGATATACAATGTAAAGATGGTTGCTTTCTTTGATGTGAAAGTTCCTTCCTTTCCCCAAATCATGATCTAGGGTTACTATGACAAGTCCACAGACTGCTTTCCTAGGTCTCAGAAAGACCTGGATTCAAATTCTGCCTCTGACACATCATTGTTGTAGAAGAGCCACAATGTCTCAGTGCTCTAAAAGACTGTGACCACATGTTACAAAGAAGGTGACAACCTGAAACAATACCAAGAATTTCTTCTTGTGGAAGTTCTGTATCAACCCATCATCATGTTGTTATAGAACTTTATGAACTGACAAGCAACAAATATGTGTCAGACACAGTGCTAAGTATTATGGTCATAAGGGAAAAAAGAGAAGGTAGGTACCCTTGAGGAGCTTACATTCTATTGTGGGAGGAGTAACGTGTAGATATATGGAATAATGTATGCAATATGCTTTCAAAAGTACTGTATAAATGTCATCTATTATGCCTACTGCACCCCATTCCCAACCAGAAAACTTGAATTCCCACTGCAATTCTGGTAGCTAACATTTATATAGTGTTCACTCTGTGCCAGGTATGGTACTAAGTGTCTACAGTTACCATTTCATTTGAGATTCAAAATAGTGCTGGAAATAGAAGCTATTGTTATCCCCATTTTGCAGACGAGGAAACTGAGGCAAACAAGTATTAGTTATACAAATAATGTCTGTGGCTGGATTTAAACTAACATCATCCAGCCACCAGGCCTGGCATTCTGTCCACTGTGCCACCCTTGGAAATACCATGAGCTTTGAAAAGTTAGTTTTCAACTAATTGTTGCCAGAACCAAAACTTTAATTCATTTTCTGTCCACTTGCGCCAAACTATCCCTCTGTGTTCATAATTCTCTGTCTTGATGTACCCCTTATCTGTCATATCCTCCCATTAAAAATGGGAACTCCTTGAGAGCAGGAACTACCTTGGCTGCTTGTACAGTGTTCTCAGCACTCAATATAGTATCTGCAATATAATGAGTACTTAACAAAGGCTCTCTCTGTTTAATCTCTATTATCTATCTGTCTGTATCTATCTATGTATCTTACAATTCATCATATTTGTCTATCATTTATCCCTATCTTTGTTTATCCATCCATATCCATCTATCTGCCCATTTATCCCTCTGTCTATCTTTCCATTCATCCATCCATCTGTTTCTTTCTATCTGCCTGTATCTATCTTTTTCTCTCTGAGTCAATGTGAATTATAGTTAGCAGAAGAATATAAACTCCTTGAGGGTAGGGACTACTTCCATTTGGTCTTTGTGTCCCCAGTACCTAGCACAGAACTTAACACATAGGAGAAAGAAAGGAGAACCTGTTGAATGAAACTGAATTATCACTACTGTACAAATACATAAATGGGCAAAGGGAAATGAAATGACTTTGCCAAATCCCAGAGCTAATATGTGAAAAATCCAGGATCCAAATTTAATTATTCTGACTCCAAACTTGTTCATTATTATGCTGGGGCATCTCAAACTTATTCTTAGGAAAAACAAATGACAATATTAAAGAGATAGAATATGCTAGTGGCAAGAGGCAGCATTAAGGTAAAGAAGTTGGGCAGATGGCCCAGTTAAGGGCTTCCCTGAGGCAAATATCCTACACTCTCAGTGGAGGTCTTTTGTCCATCAAATCAATTCTCCGGGGGAAGAGTCAGCTAGAGAACATTTCTCTCTTATACTCCCCTGTTGTAATACTGTGAGATTCTTCTTTCTTCGCCACCAAGGCCGTGCAATGTGTGAGAATTCTAGAATAATAACTAAGAATTGCCCAGGGGCAGGATAGATGTCCACCATTTGTGGAGAGACTAGGAACTACGGATGTAAAATATTGCATACATGTGGGGAATATTGGTTGGGTTGAATGATTTCATTTAGTTCTATTACCATATTTCAGGGGAGAGCTGTGTGTGGCCATATCATTTTAACCTTAGTGTTTTCCACCACTAACTTGCTCTTCAATCTGAGGCAGTAATTTCAATTTTTTGAATTTCAAATTTCTCACCCACACTGTACTTTGGTGGATGTGCTGCTGTTGTTGTTGTTACTGTTGATGATGATGATGATGATATTTTATTTTTTGCTTTTCACTCTGCAACCAGTCTAGGACAGAGCTCATCTGAAATGAGTCAGGCTCATCACCCATCCTCAAACAATCAATGTGTAAGCATTTATTAAGCACTACTATGAGCCGGACATTGCTCTAGACATGGAGGATGCAAATGCAAGGAATTAAACAGTCTCTGCTTGTCAAGAGCCTATGACTAGGTACAAATCTACTGGAAAGTGTGGTCGTCTTTGTACCACAATGAGGTATCAAGGAAGTAATTTACTGGGAATTTTCAGTAATAAAAATGAATAAAATATCCACCCTGCCTGCCCAAAAGGGAATGGAGAAAATAAATGAGGTTGATATATGCAGCACTTTGAGTCCTTTGCTATTTTTACATCATTTTATTGGTAAGTATGTCATAAATTATTGGAGCTAGGAGGGAATGGTTTGGCCCAATTGATTTTCTCTCATCAAAGATCTTCAAGCAATGGCTGGATGACCATGAACTGAATTTGTTATTTAGAGAATTTTCAATGAGTTGGATGAAATTGATTCTGTGATTATGAGATTCTTATATGAGAATCTATGAGATTTGGGAATTAAGTAATTCCAGGATCTTAGAAGTCATCTTGTCTTATCCCCTGATTTTTACAGATAAGGGAATTATGACCACAGTGTTCACATGATTTGCCCAATGTCACAGAGGTAATTAGTGGCTGAGCTGGGATAAAAGTACAGACCTGTAGTCTCATAGATTTTGACTTTCTACCCTGAACCACTGAAGAGTTTGCCTTGATAAAGAATATTTGCAGCAACATCGGCCATAGATCCCAATGTTGTATATGATTAGTTTTTGATGTGTAACGGTTGTCATTATAACACACCTCTCTTTATTTGTGATCTGCCTTGTCACGATTTTTATCGAATTGTCTTTGATCGACCAGGAAAGGTAGGATCAAATTTGGAAAGGCACAAGGCAGCATACGTCATTCTCAAGAAAAAAAAAAATGCTCTTGTTATTAAGTGAATAGGGATGGCTTGAGATAGCTTTGCTTATTTCCCCTCTCCCTCCCTGGCCATTGGGAACTAAATATAGACCATGGATCTATTTTAAAATCAAGCCATTAGATTGAAAAGGAAGCCACAGCTGCCAGCCCTTCCAAGGGGTTACACATTCTGGAGACCCTGTTAAGTCAGCAATACTTAAGTTGATGCTTGGCACTTAGTGTGCGGGTACATGTCATTGTCACTTATGAATGTTTTTCAGCCACAGAGTTAAACCTTGGAATCTGATTTTGGATTTTTTTAATACTATGTGAACACTTCTGGGTAGCTAGATGACTATAGGCACAAGAGCAAAATGGAGAACAGAAAGTGATAGATAACGAAAGGGGCATTTGCCAATCGAGCTCTAGAAGCTGTGGTTCGGAGAGTAACTTAGATTCATGTCAGTCACGGCTAAATATAACAGAAGTCAGTGTTCTGAAGGAGGGGTTTTAAAATAGAAAGGCAGCAGAGCCAGGCTTCCATTCAGGGCTGGGAAAGTTGGATTTGCTTGCTGCATTTCAGTTCATCAGGCTTTTTATCGCTCTGGCATTTTGGTTTCTTTGAGAATATATTTTAAAGTGCTGGCTTAGTTGTTAGTGCCTCTCTCTCACACACATCTTAGGTTTATATGTTTCCTTTGCATCAGTTATGAATCTATGTAAATGTTGCCTTCCCGATTATCTAACTCCTAAGCACATACATTGAATGCAAGGGGGCAACATCTGTCAGATTTGTCTTTTTACATCTAAGTTGTATCAAAATGTCTGGCACAAACTAATACCACTTCAGACTTTAGTATCCTCCTATAGTTTTTTGGGTTTTTTTTTTGTTTTTTTTTTTTTTTGGTCAGCCTTTTATTTTGCTGCTAATCTTACCCTAGGGATATACTCATGACATTGCCATCCCTTGCCAAGTCATCCTCATGACTTGCCATGGCCCCCAATTCTATCCCTTAGTTAATAAAAATAATAGGAGGAGGAGAAATAATAATGATAACTACTTTTTATATAACACTTACACTATGCCAGGCACTATGCTAAGCACTTTATAAATATACTTCACTTGATCCTCACCACAATCAGGGGAGATAGGTTCTATCAGCAGCACAATGGTTATCAGCATTCTGGGGATAAGCCTCTTTGCAGAGTAATAACTGGAAAATTTTTGTACCCACGACAATCACAACAAACTGTGCCTGAGGCAAGCAACTTGAAGTAGCACATCCCTCAAGAGGAACTCATTCAACAGGACCTTCTTATAGCTTTCTATTAAAACTAATTATTTTTAATAAGTAGTTGCTAATCACTGTCAGTTGTACACTGCCTAAGTACTTTCAATTCTGTCAAGATCCTTTCATTTTGTCACCCTATAAATTAATCATCCTGGGGCAAAGACTTGCTCTCCCCTCTCTAGTTGCAGCACTGCTTCTGGATGTCCAGAGGCACTGTAGAAGTAAGTCCTCAGATGAAATTCACTCAATTCAGTCATTCATTACTGAATTCGCCACACCTTTAATAGGCATCTGCTATGTTCAGAACAGTCTGTTACAAAGTCTGTAGCCAACATCTTCTCTATTAAGTAGAATCTTTCATAATTTGTTTTTTTACGGGCATTATCTTAGGAAATTCTCCTCTGTGATTTACAGTAAGGAACTAAGTATTCTATGATCAGGTAGAATGCTTTATGGGTTTTTCTTTTTTAAATGAGATCAAGACACTGCACAATCTAGATTTCACTTATCTTTCCAGTCATGAAGTACAGGAAAAGAAACTGAATGTGGAAGCAGAAAGACCTGGACTTCAAGGATAATGACCAATTGTAAGTTGTATTACTATTTGTGAGTCACAGAATCTCTCTGAGTCCCAATTACCTTATTTGTAAAATAAAGATTTATACTAACTACAGTAACATAATAAAAAGGATGAATGTGGAAATCTTGTACTTGAAAAGAATTCAATGGAAAAAAAAAACTATTATCTGAACTGAATAACTCAGCGTTTGTGTACCTCAAAGTAAATTTCAAAGCTGTATCCCATTAATTCAAAGAGTGACCATCCAAAAGGTTGCATCTAGAAACAGAGACAGTTGTTGCCTTTTGGAGACCTAACCTACAAGAGGAAGTGCATGTCAAGGAAAGAGGTCCTAAGGAGATGTGACACAGATAACCACATAATTTTCATTTTTTTACATAACTAATCAGATTTTAATCAGAAGAAAGACTAAATATCCTAGATTTTAAGAATCCTCTAGATGTCTAAAGCAGAGAATGACAAATTGTGAAAATGGGAGATAAAATCAGCAATCTTGATGAGAAATTTTCCCCCCAACATTAGGAAAACCCAGAACTGATATAAAAGGCCACAGTCTTTTGTTTCATTTTGGTTCCTAGTGGGTCTTTTGAAGAGCTTTTATGATCTCAATGAAGATATAGTAGCAAGGCATATAGATTCAATTTTATATATATTAAAGTTTCTCTGAGGGATCTTTTTATCTTTTGAAAATCTTAATTAAAAGTAGAAGCATGATTTCTTGAATAAAAAAAAATCTCCACAAAACATTTTCAACTTTGTTTTTTTCTGTTCACTTTTTTACAGTAAATAGCAATAGTGAAAATTACTACTACTACTTCTTCTTCTTCTTCTTCTTCTTCTTCTTCTACTACTACTACTACTACTACTACTACTACTACTACTACTACTACTACTACTACTATTTCTTCTACAAGTAAGACATTCCTTTAGTGTTTTGAAAGATACTTTCTTCTCACTTTTCCATTAGAAAATGATCAATCAATTTCTTGTGATATTATCCCCATTTTACATATGGAGAAAAATGAGGCTCGAGAGGTATATTTTTTTCCCTAGCAGCACCTGGCACTTACACAAAAGTTGGCCATGCATTACACATAAGAACTTTATAATCAAATGTAAGAAAGCAGAAAAAATTAAATGTATTTTTGCAGATCATAAAGCAATAAAAATTACATTCAATAAAGGTAAGGAGAAAGATAGAATTAAAACTTATTGGAACCTAGATAATCTAATCCTAAAGGGGAAAAAAATGGATCAAATAACAAATCATGTGGAGAATCAATAATTTCATTAAAGAGAATGATGGCAATGAGATAGCATATCAAAATTTATGGGATGCAGCCATTTTTATGGGATTCAGTGGTGGAAGGGAATAAAATAATAAACAATAGGTTAATTTTATTTTGAGGAAAAAACAAATTTGCTGTATCAAAAAAGAAAGGAAAGAATTCATCACCAATGAAGACAAAATTAAAACAATTATCAGAAGTTATTTTGCCTTATTGTATGCCAATAAATTTGACAATTTAATTTAAATAAGTAAATATTTGTAAAAATACCAATTGCCCAGAGTAGCAGAAGAGGAAATAGGATATGTAAATAAGCCAATGTTAGAGAAAGGAATTAAACAAGCCATCACAGACCTCCCTAAAAAAACTTCCCGGGGTCAGATGGATTCACAAGTGAATTCAACTAAATATTTTTTTTAAAAAAAGTTAATCCCAATAATATATAAATTATTTGGAAAAGTAGGTAAAGATAGAGTTCAATCAAATTCATTTTACAACACAATGTGGTGTTGATACCTAAACCAGGAAGAAGAAAAGCAGAAAAAGAAAACTATAGACCAATTTCCCTAAAGAATATTGATGCAAAATTTTTAAATATAAAACTAGCAAGGAGATTAGAGCAATATAAAACAAGGATCAAATCTGTGACAAGGTGGAATTTCTATCAGGAATGTAAGGCTAGTTCAAAAATGGAAAAATTATAAGCATAATTGACACATTAATAACAAGGCCAATGAAAAATCACATGCTTATTTAAATAAAAGAAAAAGCTTTTAACAAAATGGAACACCCATTTCTATTGAAAATTATGAGTTAGGAATAAGTGGAGCTTACCTTAAAATAATAAGTAACATTTATCTAAAATCATCAGCAAGTATTATCTGTAATTAGGATAAATTAGAAGCCTTCCCAATAAAATCAGGGATGAAGGAAAGATTACTATTATGAACACTGGTTTTCAGCATTGCACTGGAAATGCAAGCTAAAGCAGTAAGACAAAAATATTGAAAAATTAGAATAGAAAATTAGGAAACAAAACTGTCACTCCTTGCAGATTACATAACAATATACTTACAGAATCCTAGAGAATCAACTCAAAAATCAATTACAATAATTAACAACTTTAGCAAACTTGGAGGATAGGAAATAAACTCAATGATGCAGCCAAAGCAGTTTTTAAGGGACGTTCTAGATACTTATGTGTATAAAATAAAGAAAGAGAAGATCAATGAATTGGGCACACAATTAAAAAAGATAGAAAAAGAACAAATTAACAACCCCCAACTAAATACCAAATTGGAAAATTTGAAAATGAAAGGGGAGATTAATAAAACTGAATGTTAAATAAAACTATTGAACTAATAAGCAAAACTAAGAGATGGTTTTATGAAAAAACTAGCAAAATGGATAAATCTTTAATTAATTTGATTAGAAAAAGGAAAGAAAAAATAAAAATTTTAGTATCAAAAATTAAAAGGGTGAACTTTCCAAATATGAAGAGGAAATCACAAAAATATAGATTGCCCAGATTGACAGAGGAAGAAATAAATTACTAAGTAGTCCCATAATAGAAAACAAATATAATAATACAAAACAAAATAGAAGAAGCAATTAATCAACTCATTAAGAAAAAATCTCCAGGGCCAGATGGATTTACATGTGAATTCTACCAAACAATTAAAGGACAATTAATTCCAATACTATTCAAACTATTTGGGGAAAATAGAGAAAGAAGAAATCCTACCTAAATCAGATAGGGTCAAAATAGAGAAAAAAAATTATAGACCAATTTTGCTAATGAATATTGATGCAAAAAATTTTAATAAAACATTAACAGAGATTAAAGCAAATTATCCCCATGATCATACACCATGAACAAGTAGAATTTATACCAGGAAATCAAGGCCAGTTCAATATTAGGAAAGTTATTAATATAATTCACCATATCAATAACCAAACTAATAGAAATCATATGGTTACCTCAATAGATGCAGAAAAAAAAGTTTGCCTAAATCCAACACCCATTCCTATTAAAAGCACTAGAGAGTATAGGAATAAATGGTGTCTTCTTTAAAATAATCAATTTAAAACCATCAGGAAGCATCATGCGTAATGGGGATAAACTAGAACCATTCCCAATAAGTACAGGAATGAAACAAAATTGCCCACTATCACCATTATTATTCAATATTGTATTAGAAATATTAGCTTTGGCAATAAGAGAAGAAAAAGAAATTAAAATAATTAAACTAGGTAATGAAGAAACAAAATTATTACTCTTTGCTGATGATATGATGGTATTCTTAGAGAACCCTACAGAATCATCTAAAAAACTACTAGGAACAATTCACAACTTTAGCAAAACTGCAGGATGCAAAATAAATCCACAATTTTTTGTGGATCACCAGCATTTTTATATATTACCAACAAAATCTAGCAGCAAGAGATACCAAGAGAAAATTAATTTAAATAACTTTAGATAATATAAAATATTTGGGAGTCTACCTGCCAAGGCAAAGTTAGGAACTATATGTAACACAATTACAAAACACTTTCTACACAAATAAAGTCAGCTGTAATCAATTGGTAAAGTATCAAGTGCTCATGGAAGGCCACGCTAATATAATAAAAATGATAATACTACCTAAATTAGCCTATTTATTCAGTGCCACCCCAATCAAACTCCTAAGAATTTATTTTTAGAGCTAGAATAAATAATAACAAAGTCCATCTGGAAAAATAATAGGTGGGGAATTTTAAGGGAATTATTTTTAAAATGCAAATGAAGATGGCCAAGTTACACCAGACCTAAAATTGTATTATAAAGCAGCAGTCATCAAAACTATTTGGTACTGGCTAAGTAGTAGAATAGGTAATCAATGGAATAGGTTAGGCTCACATGACTGTAGTAATCTAGTATTTAATAAACCAAAGACTCCAACTTCTGGGATAAGAATTCATTGTTTGACAAAAATTGCTGAGAAAATTAGAAATTAATATATAGAAACTAGGCACTGACCCACACCTAACACCCTATACCAAGATAAGGTCAAAATGGGTTCATGATTTAGACATAAAGAGTGCTATTATAAGCAAATTAGAAGAACAAAGGATAGTCTACCTTTCAGCTCTGTGAAGTTCAAAGAAAGGAATTTGTGGCCAAAGAAAAACTGGAATCATTATGGTATTCAAAATATGTAATTTTGATTATATTAAGTTTAAAAGTTTTTGTACAAACAAAACCAATGCAGATAAGATTAGAAATGAAGCAATAAACTGGGAAAACATTTACATACATAAATGATAAAGGCCTCATTTCTAAAATATATAGAGAATTGACTCAAATTTATAAGAATTCAAGCCATTCTCCAATTGACAAGTGGTCAAACAATATGAATAGACAGTTTTCAGATGAAGAAAATGAAACCATTTCTAGTTATATGAAAAGGTGCTCTAAATCACTAGTGATCAGAAAAATGCAAACCAAGACAACTGTGAGACACCACTACACACACACACACACACACACACACACACACACACATCTCTTAGATGGTCTAAGATGACAGGAAAAAATAATGATGAATATTGGAAGGGGTATGGGAAAACTGGAACACTAATACTTTGTTGGTAGAACTATGAATAGATCCAACCATTCTGGAAAAGAGCAATTTGGGTTGCATACCCTTTGAACCAGCAGTGTTTCTATTGGGCCTAAATCCCAAAAAGATCTTAAAAGAGGAAAAGGGATCTAAGAAACTGGAAACTAAGTAGATGTCCATCAGTTGGAGAATGACTGAAAAAATATATAGTATGTGAATGTTATAGAATATTATTTACATTCACATACTATACTTTTTCCATAAGAAAAAATCAGCAGGGTGATTTCAGAGAGGCCTGAAGATACCTACATGAACTGATGCTAAGTGAAGTGAGTAGAACCAGGAGATGATTGTACATGACAACAGAAACTTTATACAATGATCAATTCTGATAGACATGACTCTTTTCAATTATGAGATGATTTGGGCCAATTCCAATGAACTTTTGATGAAGAGAGCCATTTGCACTCAGAGAGTGGGCTGTGATAACTAAGTATGGATCACAACATAGTATTTTCACTCATTTGTTGTTTGCTTGCATTTTGTTTCTTTCTCATTCTTTTCCTTTTTGATCTATTTTTTCTTGAGTAACATGATAATTGTGGAAGTATGTATAGAATAATTGTACATGTTTAAGATACATTGGATTGCTTGCCATATAGGGGAAGAGGTAGGAAGAAGGAGAAAAAAATTGGAATACAAGATTTTGCAAGAGTGAATGTTGAAAATTATGCATATATTTTGAAAATAAAAAAAAACTTTAATAATAAAAAAAGAAACAAAGAGAATAAGGGTCTCTGCTAGGAAAAAAAAAAAAAAATAAACCTATTTAAATCATCAGCATTTCTAAAACCATTGGCATAAAAAATATTAATTGCCCATACCTAGGCAGATCTGTCTCTCTTTATCTCTTTCTGTCTCTTTCTCTGTTATCTCTGCCTTTCTACCTCTGTCTCCCAGTCTCTCTGTCTCTGTGTATGTATGTCCCTTTCTTTTTTTATCTTCTACAAAATGACTAATATGGAAATATCATATAAGATTGCAGATGTATAACATATATCACTTTGCTTATTGCCTTAGAGAAGGGCAAGGGGAGTGAGGGAGGGATAAAATTTGAAACTCAAAACAGAAAAAGTTTTGAAACATGTATTTTCATGTAAATGAGGGAAAATATCATTTAAAAACTAACAAGCCAACTATAATATAAGTAACATTTTGAGTCAGTTTTTAAAATTAAGAGAAAATGTATTATAGAGTTATAGAATCAAAATATAATTTGAACCCAGAGTCTCACACAAGTGCAATCAGAATGATAATAATAATTTTTAAAAAGACTATTTTAATGAGGGAAATATCAATTACTTGATGATTATAAGACGTAATTGTTCAATTTTACACTTAATCCTATTGTCTTCAATTCTCAAATAACTGGGAACTGGTGAGCTTATATTTATATGTTAAAATAACTAGATTTATTATAATTTGATCCATTGCTTTATGATCCCTAAATGATTTATCCTTTTCCCATTCCTATTTATGTCAAAACAGAGCAATAAATAGAACTGGAACAAATCTGGTTGTCTTAACAATTAAAAAAAAAAAATCAGACTTATTCCAATTACTTGTACTGTTAAGATAAACAGGATAAATAGTTTGGGATATGATAGGATTAGAGGTACCATAATCCTTACCAACTCATTTCTGGTCAAAAACAATCTAATATATCAAATTGAATAGATATACAGGATAATTTTCTTCTGTATAATATATAAAATCACTATGACAGCTTCTTTTGTTCAATCATTTTTGTAGTCAACAAGAAACAAAAATTCTAAACTATTCTTGACTCGTCTCCCTCCACTCCCATATAGAATCAGCTACCAAGTCTTGATTATTGCACTCCCCCCCAAATCCCCAGGAGTCATCCTCTTCCATTTATTGTGATCCTTATTGCAGATAAGGTCATCATTACCTTTCATCTGCAAATTTGGAATAGACTCCTAACTAGTCTCCCTACTTTGAATCTCTTCTTTCTCTAACACATCCTTTGCAAAACTGCCAAAATACTCTTCCTAAATCACAGGTCTAACCATGATAATGCTAAAAAATAAAAATAAAAATGAAAAAAATTTTAAAAAGACTTCAGTGATCCTAATTGTTTGTAAAATAAAATTCCATCTCCCCAGTCTCATAGTTAAAATTCTTCATAATCAGCTCCCAATGTACCTTTCCTTACATTTCCCCCACTATGCTGAGCCTAATTGTTTGATCAATCATTTCCTAAACTTAGTAGCTCATCTTCTGTTTCATACTTTTTGCAAGGGACTGTCTCTTGCTTTATAGAAGGTGGATTTTTTCATTTCTATATCTCAGAATCTCTAATTTTCTTAAAGCCCCCGATACCATGCCCTACCACAAACTTTTCCTTATCCCCTTAGCTTTTAGTGCTTTCTTTGTCCTCATATAATTGTGTATATAGTTATGTAGATGTTGTCTATTCTCTCAAATATAGTGTATGATTCTGCAGAGAAGGGACCTTTTAGTATTTATGGCTGTCTAGCTGTAATTTTGAGCACAACTTTTTTTTTTCACATAGGATGTGGTTAACAAATATATTAAGTGGAGTTTTGCAAGTCTAATCAAAAGTGCTTACATGATGAGAAAACTGCCAATGGATACCAACCTAACTAAATACCATAAAGAGTATCTATATTTTAAGAACACAGAGGCAATTAAGTGACTTACTAGATAGAGTGCTAGATTCAAAGACCAGAAAATCAGTTTAAATACTGTCTCAGACATGTATTAGCTTTATGATCCTGGACAAGTCACTTCAACTGTCTCCACCTCAATGATCTCATCTGTAAAATGATGAGCTAGAACTTTCAGGTCCCTCTCAAGTCTCAATCTATGATCTTTTAAATTTTTATAACACTTTTTATTTTTCTTTCTTTTTTTTTCTTTTCTTTCCTTTCCTTTCCCTTTTCTTTCTTTCTTTCTTTCTATTTTTTTTTGGGGGGGCAGGGCAGGTGGTTAAGTGACTTGCCTAGGGTCACACAGCTAGGAAATGTTAAGTGTATGAATCAGATTTGAACTCAAGTCCCCCTGACTTCAGGGCTAGATACTTTTTTTATTTATTTTTCAAAATTCGTGCAATGCAAAAATAGTTTTCAACATCTACACTTGCAAAGCCTTGTATTCCAAATTTTTCTCCCTCTCTTAAAATTTTCCTCCTATCCTAGACAGTAAATAAGTCAATATAGGTTAAATATGTTTTAAACATATTTCCACATTTATTATGCTCCACAAGAAAAATCAGATCAAAAGGGAAAAAATGAGAAGCAAAAAAAGCAAGAAAACAAGCAAACAACAGCAAAAGGTGAAAATACTATGTTGTGATCCACATTCAGTCTCCACAGTTCTCTCTTTGTATGGGTTTCCATCAGAAGTATGGTCTTATGAGCCAACTGATGTGCTAAGTATATCAATAAAATTTAAGAAGGGGGCAATTTTAAAAAATGACCTTAGATGTTGATAGATCCAAAAAAGCTAACAAAAACTCAGGTTACATTTAGAGAAACTGACAGTAGATGGAAGCATCATTAAACAAGTGTCAGAAAATGAATGGATTGTAATATTACTGCACCATAAAAGATTATAATGATAATGGATGCATAGACGCATGGGGAGACTTCCGTGAACTGATGCAAACTGAAACAAGCAAAATAAGGAACACATCTTTCATAAGGTCTATCATAATGTAAAAAAGAAAAACAACAAAGCCATTGAAACCGAAGCCTAGGATATTATATTGGCCAAGTCTGACCAAAAGAAAATGTTAGAGAAAACATGTCTCCTTTATCCTTTGCAGAGGTAAAGAATTGGTTGTGGAATAATTTAGATAATGTCATTTGTTTTTTTTTTTCTATATTTTGATTAGTTTTACTAAACTTCCATGAGTTTTTCTCCTTTTATATTTTTTATTTTGAGATATTTTCTTCCTCTTTGAAAGGAGAAAAGTATTTAAGGAATAGTGAGTAAAATAAAAGCTAAGTATATTTGTGTTTAAACAGTGAGTCCAAGAACCCAATATGATAGGGGTAATGGTGATATTTGTTCTTCTGTGATCAGGTGGCATCTATAGTACATTACAAGAAGACTTCAGGCAGCAAGAATTTATTAAGTACTTTGTGCCAGGCACTGTGTTAAGTGCTAGTGATACAAAGAAAGATGAAAATTAGTTCTTTTCCTTATGGGCCATGTGCGTGTATCTATCTGTCTGTGTGCCTATGTTTCTTTGTCTGCTTGTGTGTCTCTCTGTGTGTATGTGTTGGCAAACAAGTCTTGCTCTTAAGAAGCCCACATTGTCCAAATTGTAGTGTAGGAGATGATATGTGAATGACTCCATACATAATATATATATACTGGATAAATTGGATCTCATCTGAAAGGAGAATCACTGGAAGATGGGTTGGAAATTCCTACCACCTTCTACAGGAAGTGAGATCTAAGCTAGACCCTGAAGGAGGACAAGTAATAGAGATGAAAAAAAAATGACCAGAGAAGAGACACCAAAAAGCAAAAAGAGAGAATGATTTTAAGCTCATTCTATACAAGACTTTTAAGGAAACATGGCATATTTACCTTGGAGGAGAAAAAACTTAGGGAACAGACTGCCATTGTCACATGGAAAAGGGAAAGAATTTGTTCTATTTTACCCCAGGAAAGAATTAAGAATGATATATGGAAGTTGCCAAAATGCAAATTCAATTGAATAAAAAGAAAAGTTTTCTAACAACTTGAGCTTTTCCCAAAAAGGGATCGTGTGGTTTGCAAAATAGTAGGTTTAAAGCAAAGGCTAAATGTGATTTTGTCAGATATATCAGTTATGATCCATTTGGGGGTATGACTAAAAGTGGACTAGAGTACTGAAATTCTACTCACAGTCCAATTGAGATTTAAAGATTAGGTAAAGGTAAATGATTTTTGTCTTTGGGTCGCTACACATTGACCATTCCACATTGTTGAGCTAAATTGTAGAAATACATTTCTTGGTTTTATAATTCTTCAACAATTCTCATCGTTTCTCAAAAGCAGATTGGTCTGTTTCAGCATTCTCTTATATTGTACTTTTTTAAACTTGCATCCTCCTATAAATCCTTCATAGACTACTTGTTCAAGGATCATAGACTTAGAACTGAAAGAGAAATAAGTGACTACTGGGTAGTACAAGGGCTATTATGCTGCACCTAGAATTAGGAAGACCTGAAGTCAAATATAGTCTCAATTGCTTGTTAGCTCTATGAATCTGGGTAAACTCTTGTTAAGTCTGCAACTGTTTCCTCATCTGTAAAATGGAAATAATAATTGTGCTTACCTCTCAAAGTTGTTGTAAATGAATATATATTTTATATATATTTAACATATAATAAATATATATATATATATATATAAATGAAATAATAGTTTCAATGTGCTTTGCCACCTTAAACATAGATATATCCTTGTGTTTGCAGATACAGGTTTTATGTAGATTTATACACATATACATGTATGTAAGTATATAAACATATATACATATGTGTATTTACCTACATAAATATGTATGTAGTATACACTGTCATTGTGGTATTAATACTAAAGGACATCAAATCTAACCCCTAATTTTACAGATGAAGAAACTGTATTTCTGAGGTGGAATTTCCACCTAGATCTCCCTGATTCCAAAAAGGCACCAATTCACTTGTTGCCCTGATTGCTGCTGCTGCTGTTGTTTTTTGGACTCCCACAGTTACTGATACCACTTTCATTCTTCCTGTTTCTTCTCTCTTCCTTCGCTTGCCCAACAGTCCCATCTCTTTTGCTGTCCCTGCTGACGTCTTAGATAATTTATTTCAATCAAATCATCATTGCTCAGATGCTGTAGCCACCTTTGCTCTAGTTGAGCCTCTGCCTGTGTTATCCTCCTTCAGTGTCCCCTCAGAAAATTCTTCTTTTTCTTAAAAATACAATTCAGGCATCACCTTCTGGATGAGACCCTTTCTGATTTCTCTCTCAATGGGCAGTGCCTTTCCTGCCTAACTGCCTTGAGGTTACTTTTACATTGATTCTCTATACAGTACATGGATGATATCCATCACATACATGCACATGTGTGCATGTACCCATTGTTTTGCCTATTAAAATATAAATCTGATAAAAGGAGGGATTTTTTTTTCTTTGCATGTGTATTCCCTGCACCCTAGTAAATAGTAAACATTTAAAGATTGGTTGTGTTTTCAAAACATTTAAAATCATCTTCTACAGTCTGGGTACCATTCATCTCTCTCATTGGCCTTGGCCCCACTGTAGGCTTTGATTCTGCAAACATCATGGTGTCCTTTGGTTCACATTTATACACAATCAAGAGAAAACCTTTGTTTTTGTTTTGTTTTGTTTTTTTGGCGGGGGGAGGGAGAACTCTGGCTTCATGATTCCATCAAGGTAATCAAGAAACTCCCTTTCCCCATATCTGTTGGTAGCTCTTCTGTGATTTATTCTCTTACAGCAGGAGTCCTTGGCCTGGGTCCATAAACTGGCTTTTAAAACTATTTAAACTGCAATCTTCCATATTTTGTTTTTAATACATGTATTGTATAATTATTTATTATTATGTATGTGGAATGCCACAAAGATGAAGAATCTCTTCTCTTTAGGGTTGTCTTGAATATTGGAGATTCAGTAACTTTTCTATCTTCCTGCAGCCAATATGTATCAGAGGCATAAGTTCCCAAGTCCAGGGCTCTCACATATCCACTTCCTGGGAGTACCTTGCCACTCAAAAGATGAGTCTTTGATCTGGAGACAGCTGAGGGTGATCTAAGGCACAGTGCCACTTGTAAACTGCAAAACAGTCCACTCCTTTCTTTGCAGATCTGGGGCCAACTCAATGATGAGCTGCAGGGCTCCCAGAAATAAGGTTCAACACCTTGGCTCTCTAGGCTACTTATGTAAGTACATTTCGGTGCATTGTAATTCTTCATTAAAATCTACAAAGGTAATCCTATTGCTTCCTATTGGCATAGAAAGTAATCATCAAGGTGCATTCGGTCATCTTTTGCGGAAGGGGTGAAAAAGAGTAGCAGGCCTTTTATAAGTTAGTTCATTGTCATCTCCCTAGGAGGAGACTACAAAAGAAATTGGTTTTGAAATACATACAGCATCTGAATTGATATTAACATGCAAAAAGGAGATGGAACAATATGAAGGACACAGATAATGCTCCTGGACTAAGGGCTGAAATGAGAATATAACAATGCATAGCAGGCCCCAATGAAAATTTGTTCTTCCCTCTTATTTTCCCTACACAAAGGCTGATTGCAGTTTAACTCATCATATTTAGAAGAAGGTGTTAAGGGAGGATTATTTTAGGGTGTCATGAATAGGACAAGCAGTTTGGAAATAGATGTATGTTAAATATAAACTTTTTGTATAGATACCAGTGCATACCTTCAAAATGATTGGCTTAAGCACAGTTGCAATTATGTGAACATTGAGGAAAATCAGCAGTGATTTCTCATTATTCTATTTTCCTTAGATTGTCTGCCCGAAAGTACACTAAAAAGCAAACCAATGATGTCGACCTGTAGCCCCCCAATGTCGATAGCATAAGGTGAAATGCATTATTTCCTTTAAGTACCATAATGCAACTGACCTGGAAGTCTATGAAACATTGCATGTGGTTTATGAGCTTTCCTGCTCAAGTCAGAGAAGAAAGATATTTTGAATTGTAAGAGATATCAAAAGTGATATAACAATAGGATGATAAATTTGAACCTATCAGAGATCTTGGAGGTCACTGAGTTCAGCCCACTCATTTTACATTTTAAAGAGGTCTTAATTAACTTATCCAAGGCCAGCCAGATAGTGTCACATCTGGGCTGGAAACCCAATTCCTCTGAAATTAAAGACAAATTAAATCAATTAAACAATTAAAGTTATTTCCACTGCACTGATTAATTAATCAACAAGCATTTAATAAAATCTATAGTATTTTCAACACTGTGCTAGCCCCACAGATACAAACAAAAAAGAAAGAAAGAAAAAGAAATACTATCTCCTCTCAAGAGGCTTACATTCTAATGGGATAACACTTTCTTCTACCAGGGATTCCCCTTCTCATTGATGTTAAAGATACCAGAGGGAAATGGGAGCAGAAACCAGGTGACAGGACCTAAATCAAGATGGAAAATCTCTTCTAAGAGCAATTGAGAAGTCATCCTGTTTATTTATTCTGCTCCTGGTGGGCTGTGGTACAAGCCTCAGGCAATCTTCTTGCAGTGTGACATGGAAAGAAAGCAATATATTCCCTCACACTGGAGTCTTCCCAGCTCTTGAAGAAATGAAAATCCATAGAGAAGCTCATGAATCTGAAGCTGAAAAGGACCTTAGAGGTCATTTAATCCAGAGGTTCTCAAAATGTAGTTTAGGAATCTCTGGGCATTTCCTTTTAAGCAGTCTGTGATGTCAAAATTATTTTCATAATAAAATTAAGATTTTTTTTTATTTTTTGATACAGTAAATGTTAATAACTATAGAGCACAGAAATAAGAGCACTGGAAGATCATCAAAAATGTTTAGATTGTAAAGGGATCTGGAGGTTTAAGGGATAAAAAAGTTGAGAGTTGTTAACTAATCCAATCTCCTGATTTTACAGATAAGGCAGATAGAGTTCATGGAAGTTACTGTAAATGGCAAAAGTAGGACATAAACCCATGTCCTCTGCTTCTTAATATTACATTCTTGCCAGTGCAGCACATAAATACTTCTTCACCTTTCCCACCATGGAGAGCTCCTAACTCTCTTCTTTGATGATTGCGAAAGGATCACTTGGAGATCTCCAAAAAAGAGTAGCAACCAACACGGATACGAGTGGTGTTTGACTTTACACAGAAAATCTGTTGGACAAGAAAAGAAAATGGTCTCCGAGCCTTTATTAAGCACCTTCTCCATCTAGTTACTGTGTTAAGACCTGAAGATATAAACAAAGGGCTATGAGGATAAAGAGTCTCCTTTCTCCAGCAACATACAACCAAATGAGGCAGAATGAATTCTCCTTCAAATGCATTAACTCAATATGCAGTTAAGTATGACTCCCACTGCCCTGAATATTGAAGATACAGAGGACAGAAATGCAAGAGTACTTATGTTCTAGAGAAGATAGAAGACAATCTGATAATGGTTTTGATTTCTTAAAAGACTGGGTAGTCCTTGTACACGTGCACACAGAAATACACACATACCTATTTGGAACTGGTTGAATCTTAATACTGAACAACAGTCATTTATATTTGTGAAATGTAAGTAATAAAAAAATAATAATAATAATAAACATTTGTAAAATGCATATTATGTGCCACCACTGTGATGAGAATTTTACAAATATAATGCCATTAGGTTTCACAATAACCTGGGGAAACAAGTGATATTATAATCCCTTTTTTACATTTGGGAAAACTGGGGCAATTTGGAGGTTAAATCACTACTCATTCATAAATGTTTGAGACCAGATTTAAGCTCAGGACTTTAGGACAAGTCGAGACTATATCCACTACACCTCTCTTCTACACAAACAAGATATTTTAAGTGGAAAGGGAAAACATTGGCAATGGGGGAAGCCACCTCATTTCCTAAAAGTTCTGCTTCTCTTCATGAAGCCCCAAATCATATGCACTTTTCTGGCTGCTGCATCCCCAGAGCTGACTCATATTGAGCTGCTTGGCATTAAAATCTCCAGATGACAGATGCAATCTTTCACTCTCCATCTTTGCATAGACCCTGTTGAATTTTGAGATAATGTGCAAGATTTTCATTGAATTTGGGAAACTCTTTATTTAACTGATTTTTTTTAAGTCAATAGTAATTAAAATAAGCATAGGGTATAGGAAAGTCCAGAGGAGGGCTGCAATACTATTGGATGATTTGACCTAATTATTATTATTTTTTTGTAATTTTCCAGTGAATTTTGAGATGGACTTGGAGCAGATTATCTAGATTTTCTGTAGTATAGGGCATGAAAGAATCACATTTCTGTATAAATTACATCTGTCCCCATCTTTTTCCTCCTTGGGGCACTTCATGACAAGGTACTTATCTATTACGAGGAGTGACACAATCATAATTCACATTGCCCATCTAAATAGATTGACAATTCATTCATACCTGGAAGAAATCACTAAAGAACCTACAAGTTATTACTAGATAGGAAGATATACCTGATAATCAAAGTTCTGGAAACAAGTTCTAAGCTAAATGGCAAAGCATTGGAATACAAATAGCTGAGCTTAGTACTCATCAGAATCTACTGTCTTTTTTCTATATGAAGATAATGTTGCCAACATGTCATCAAAAGAGCATATATAGTTTAAAGTTTTCATTTTTATTTTTGTTTTGGAAAGGGAGGGTTATCACATTTGTATAGTGCAGGAGTTCTTAACATGGGACCCATGAATTGGGGTTTTGTATACATTTTTGAAAACCATGTTTCCATACATGTGTTTATTTGATAATCTTAGGAATTTTTTTTTAATTTTGTACATTTAAATGCATCATTCTAACCGATTCTCTGGTGTCACTATTCTATAGAAAGGATCCATGAAAGGGAAGGGAATAAGCATTTATAACATACCTACTATGTGCCAACCATAATACTAAGTAGGTTTATAAATATTATTTCAGTTGATCCTCACAATAAATCTAAGAGATAGGTGCTATTATTATCTTCATTTTATAGATAAGAAAACTGAGGCAGGTGGGTTAAGTGACTTCCCTGATGTCCAAAAGCTAGAGGCAGAAATCAAATTCAAGTTTGATAACTTCAAATTTAGCATTCTCACCTCTATACCATGATGCCAACTGTGCCTCTGTTAGTATAAAACATCTTTTAAGGCAGAGACTATTTGGTTTTTGTCTTTGTGTTCAGGTGCTTAAGATTAGATTATTTCATTTCTAATTGGTTTTTAGTCCATATTTCTCTGACTTTTTATTGAATGTAATTTTTATTGCATTGTGTTTTGAAAAGGCTGCACTTACTATTTCTGCTTTCTACATTTGATTGTCAGGTTTTTAATGTCCTAATACATGGTGAATTTTTGTATAGATGCCATGTACCTTTCTATCTCCATTCTGATTTCTCCTAAGATCTATCCTAGCTAAGTTTTCTAACATTCTCTCTAATTTCTTTCTTATTTTGTAGTTAGATTTATCTAATTCTAAGAGAAGGTTGAGATTCCCTACCAGTAGAGTTTTGCCATCTAGTTCTTCCTGTAACTTAATTTCTCTAAGAAATTCAGTGCTGTAATACTTGGTGCACATATGTTTAGTATTGGTATTACTTCATTGTCTACAACACTTTCTGCTTCAGCCTTTTACTCTTACTCTGTATGTATCTCTCTATTTCAAATGTGCTTTGTAGTAAACAGCATATTATATTCTGCTATCTACTTCTGTTTTATGAGAGAGTTAATCCCATTAACAGTTATGATTACCAGCTGTGTATTTCCCTCCATCCTATTTTCTCCCCTGTATATACTTTTTCCCCCTTTCCACTCTGTCCTTCCTCACAGTTTTGTTTCTGAACAACCTCTTCCTCTATGTGCCCTTCCCTTTATCACCCTTCCTCTCTTCTCTTACCCCTTTCTCCTAATGTTTCTGCCCTCCCTTCTATTCAGTACCTTCCTTTTCTTTCCCCTTTCTCCTCCCACTTCCCTATAGGGGAAGATAAATTTCTGTGCCTAACTGAAAATGTGTGTGTTATTCACTCTTTAAGCCAAAACTAATGAAATTAAGATTCAGACAATGCTCATTCTTTTTCCTTCTTTCCTCTACTGAAAAAGCTATTTTGTGTTTCTTCATGTAATGGTAATTTATCACACTCCCCCCTTTTCTTCTTCTCCCAGTACAATCTTTTTTTTTTTTCATTGCTTGACATCTTTTCCTTGAATATCATCACATCAGAGTCAATTTATACCCACACCCTCTCTATGTATCAAATGTTCTTTTCTTTAATAGGCCTTTCCCTCCCTTTTCCATCATTTCCATCTGGTTGACACTGCTCTTTAAAACTTACCTTCCATATTTTGTATGTACCTATTTTTATGAACAATGACTCCCCCACTTGATTTAAGGACAGGCAATGGGAGCACAGACTGTGTTACCTTTCTTTGTATCTTTCTTCTTATCTTTAGCACTGTATCTGACACACAGTAAGCACTAAGTACGTTGTTCTTGATAAACTGATCCCTTAGACTTCCCAATTTATGAAGTATGAGTAAAGAAAAACAGTTAATAGCTTAAGGTTATTCAAGAAATCAACATAGCTATAATAAAATTAAGAAATTTAACATGAATCCTGGACTTATGTTATGCTAGGCAGATATGGAACTATGCATTGTTTAAAAAGAGAAATCAGAAATTGTTGAATATGTATAGAAGAATTGCATATGTTTAACATACATTGGCTTACTCTCCATCTAGGGGAGGGGGAAGGAAAGAGAGGGAGAAAAAAAATTGGAACACAAGATTTTGCAGGGATGAATGTTGAGAGAGAGAGAAAGAGAGAGTGAGAGAGAGAGATCAGAAAATCAAGGGGGAAAAAAAAAACTATTCATTAAGCCTAGTGTTTTTATAGGAAACTTAAAATAATCAAATCATTTTTTTCATTTGTACCAAAGAGCAGTTCATTCTGTTGTTTCTCTATTTTTCTTATCATCCCTTCATTCAAGAAGCATGTATTAATCACCTACTACCTGATGAATACTTGTGTGGCCATCTCAAAACTAATGCTAGACAAGGAAATGGGATACATGGTAGTAAGGGAAGATGTTCTGGTCTTGAAATTAAGACACTGGGTTGACCTGATTATCCTAGAATAAGTTGTTTCACTTGTCTGTGTCAGTTTTCTAAGTTGTATAAAAGTTGTAGTCAGAAAGACCTTGGCTCAAATCTCATCACTGGCACTTATTAGCTTTGTGACTATGGAAAAGTCACTTAAATTCTCTAGACATCAGTTTTCCTTTCTGTAAAAATATTGGTTCTCTCTTAAGTTGCTTCCAAATCAAAAAATATGATTCAGTGAACAGATGATCTGCAAGATTTTACTAATTTATTCTCTATCATATTTTTTTAACAATGGTTATTCCAAACCTTCATTTCTTTACTTGAGTCTTCAACTCTATCTCCTTTTCACTAACTCCAAGTAGATCTTTATTTAGATTTCTTTATTTCAAGCTTTAGCACTTGAAAGGATTTTGGATCCCATCATTTAAAAAAATGGAATATAAGGCCCAGCTTGAATGAATGCATTGTCACAGAATTAATGAGCAGCAGAGCTGGGATTTAAACCCAGATCTTCAGACTTGAAATTTCTCATTCTTTCCACTCTTCCCTTCCCTACTTTCCTTGGAAGACTGAGGCTGAAAGTTTAATTCCTTCAATTCTTCTTTACTGGCCTAAGTATCTCACTCTTTCACTCACTATCACCTCTTTCTTCTGGAGTGAAGTAGGCTTCCCACTTGGTAAAACTAAGCCCTCTATCTGTGCCTTACATCCTGTTTCCTACATGACTTCATTCTATCAGTCATAACCCTTTTCTTCTTCACTCGATGGTTGTCTTTTCTTTCCTTATTGTTGCTTGAATACTACAACAATGAGCCAACTCTTCACCCATCACAGTCTTCCCTTGATCTTACTATTCCCTTGAAATAATGCCTTTTCTCTCTCAATCTCCATATCATCAAAAGTGCCTTTATTGTTTCCATATCCTCACCATTTTACTAGAAGAGCTATCTCCATCTCCAGAGATTCTCTTTTTGTAATGTCTGGACTAGCTTTCTGGAGGTGCTCTGTCCAGGCCTTAGTCTCAGCAGGATAGTCATCATGAGGATGGTCAGTAATAGAGTCTAAAGTCTCCTCCACAGTCTGTCTCCTTCACAGTCTGTTCATTCTGACTGACTGACTCTGTCCTCAGTTCTTTCAGCCATTAAATACCCTATTACAATTACATCATTACATGAACTGAACCCAGGGAAAGAACTCTAGGAGATGACTATGAACCACTACAAAGAAATCCCAATCCCTCTGTTTTTGTCTACCTGCATTTTTGACTTTCTTCACAGGCTAATTGTACACTATTTCAAAGTCTGACTTTTTATACAGCAAAATAACTGCTTGGACGGGTATACACATATTGTATTTAACTTATATTTTAACATATTTAACAGGTATTGGTCAACCTGCCATCTGGGGGAAGGGGTGGGGGGAAAGAAGGAAAAAATTGGAACAAAAGGATTTGCAACTATCAATACTGAAAAATTACCTATGCATATATCTTGTAAACAGAAAGCTATAATAATAATTAAAAAAACAGTTACATCATTATATCATACTGAGTATATGCCAACTATAGTGATTGTGTCATTATATCATACTAGATATATGTGAACTAGAGAAACATTATCTCATCAATTCCACTGAGTTAACACCTTCTTTCAAGTATACTTCTCCAGAGTTCCAGCCCTCTACACCTTTTCATGAAATACAAGGATTTTCCCCACCATTTTTTTTAACAGAATCTGGTATTGTTCCTCTCTTTTCTTTTTTAACACTGAGCTCTTATAGCTCTTCTCCCTTTTTGTCTGTCCCTTCTCTGTCTTCTTTGCTGATCCTTCATTCTCCTCATACCCTTTAGACCTTGTTATCTCCCAAAGCTCTCTACTTTTCTTCCTTATTTTCATTCTCTATTTTAGTGACCAGAGCCATTTCCATTCATTTAGAATCACTTCAAAAATAAGTCCAAATCCTTAAGTTCCAGTCACACAGGCCCCAAACCTCATAATCCTTCTTGACTCTCTTTCTTAACCTAAAACCCAAACAGGTACTAGCCTAATTTATTCTATCATGGCACTCTCTCACATATTCTTCTCTTTCCTTCTCTCATTTGACAACCTAATTTAGGCCTTCCTCAGTTTTAACTCACACCAATATAATACTTTATGAATTTTGTCCTGCCTCTTCTCTATACTTTTTTCCTGTCTATACCATTGCCATGGTAAATCCTAATTCTTCACATCACAAAAATCCTCTAATAAAAACCTTTTCTATTACTCCATGTTGCTTACTAAAGTATGTATAGAGATAGATATAGATCCAAACACACACACACACACACACACACACACACACACACACACACACACACACACACACATATATATATATATACAAGCTTGCATACATAGGCTGGGAAAATGGGCAAATAACAGAAAAAAGATTCTGACTATAGAAAATTACCATGGTGATGAGGTAGTTTGAAGCATACACTCATAAGAAAATAACAAAATTTAACTTCCAAGAAAAATAAGAATTGTTCTCAAATGATGGAAGAGTTCAAAAGGGATTTTGAAAATCAAATAGAACAAGTAGAGAAAAAATTGGGAAGAGAAATGATAGTGATACAAAAGAAAATACAAAAAGCTAATGAGGAGAATGCCTTAAAAAGCAAAGTTGGCCAAATGGAAAAGGAAATACAAAAGCTCCCTTAGGAAAATAGTTCCTTAAAAGTTAGAATTTAGCAAATGAAAGCTAACAAATTTATGAGAAATCAAGAAACACTAAAACAAAACCAAAAGAATGAAAAATAGGACATGATATGAAATATCTCATTGGAAAAATAACTCATATGGAAAATAGGTCCAGGAGAGATAATTTAAAAATTATTGGTCTACCTGAAAGCCATAATGAAAAAAGACCCTAGACATTATCTCGCAAGAAATTATCAAGGAAAACTGTCCTGATATTCTAGAACCAGAGGGTAAAATAGAAATTGAAAGAATTCACTGATAATTTCCTGAAAGAGATCCAAAAATGAAAACTCCCAGGAAGATTATAGTCGAATTTCAGAGCTCCCAGATGAAAGAGAAAATATTGCAAGCTTCCAGAAAGAAAGCATTCAAGTATAGTGAAGTCACATTCAGGAAAACATAAGATTTATCAGATTCTACATTAAATGAGCAGAGGGTTTCAAATATGATATTTTGGAGAGCAAAGGCTCTAACAAGAATCACCTACCTAGCAAAACTGAGTATAATCCTTCAGGAAAAAAGGTGGTCATTCAGTGAAATAAGAGACTTTCAAGAATTCATAATGAAAATTCTAGAGCTGAATAGAAAATTTGGCTCTCAAATACAAGACTGAAGAGAAGCATAAACAGGTAATCAGCAAAGAAACATCATAAAAGACTTAATAAGGTTAATTTGTTTCCATTCCTACATGAGAAGATGATACTTGTAACCAATAAGTATTTTCTAATTATTCGGGAAGTTAAAAGAAGTATATATAGACAGAGGGCACAGTTGTGAACTAAATATGAAGAGATTATTAAAAAATAAAATTAAGGAGTAAGAGAGAAATGTACTGGGAGAAAGAGAAAAGGACAGGTAGAGCAGCATAAATTATCTTCCAAAAAAAAGGGGGGAGGTGAGAATAAGCCTTTATATTGGACAAGAAGAAAAGGATGAGAGAGGAAATGAGAACCATACTCTCATGAGAATTGGCTTAAATAAGGAGTAACTACACATTTAATTGCATATAGAAATCTATATTATCCTCAGGAAAGGAGAGGGGGAAGGTATATGAGAAGGTGGAAAAGTAATAGAAGAGAGAGCATATTGTAGTCAAAGGAAAAAAACACTTTTGAGGAGGGACAGGGTGAAAGGAAAGAGAGATAAATGGGAGGATACAATTAACAACAGTTATTTTTTGGCTCCTTGTGAAAAGAATTTTGAAACAAGTTTGTCTAATGAAAATTTCATTTCTCAAATGTATAAGGCACTGAGTCAGATTTATTAAAAAAAAAAAAAAAGATCCATTCCCCACTTCATAAATGATCAAAAGACATGAACAGTTTTCAGGTGATGTAATTAAACCTATTTAAAGACATATTAAAAATATTCTAACTCATTAATGATTGGAGAGATACAAGTTAGGATAATTCTGGGAACTACACCATATCTATTAGATTGGCTAATAGGCCAGAAAAAGAAAATGACAAATGTTGAAGAAAAAAAAAATTGGGGAGGGGGGAATCAGATTAATGCATTGTTGGTGGAGTTTTAAACTGATTCAATCATTCCATAGAACAATTTGGAACTATGCCCAAAGGGTTATAAAAACCATGTATGACCTTTGACTTAACAACATCACTACTAAGCATGTATCCCAAAAGAAGTTTTTTCAAAGAAAAAAGACACAAATGTACAAAAATATTCATAGCAACTTTTTTCTCAGGGCAGAAAATTTGAAATCGAGAGGATGCTCATCAACTGGAGAATGATTAAATGATTTTGCTATGTGATTATGATGATATACTATTGTGCTATAAGAAATGATGAGCAGGATGTTCTCAGAAAAATCTGGAAAGACATCCAGGAGCTCATACAAAATGAAATGTACCATATACAAAGTAATAGCCATATTGTAAGATGATCAACTGTGAATGACTTTGCTATTTATTTATATATTTATTTACTTAATCTATCTATTTATTTATTGACTTCTTTGTTTATGACCAAAAAAATGCTGTCCATACCCCAGAGAGGGAAATAGTTGTGTCTGAATGCAGACTGAAGCACTTTTTTTTTTTTAGCATGACTTTCAAGGAATTGTTTTGCATAACTTCATATATGCCTTCTCAGTGAAGGGAGGAAGGAAGAGAGAGTGTTAAAGATTTAGTGTTAAAAATGTTAAAAATTGTTTTACATTAACTTGGAAAAGATAAAATATTAAATGAAAAAAACAAAAAGAAATGTCTAACTTTTCCTTACATCATCACAAAATAGGTAGATGTCATTTCTTCCTATTAGATTGTAGATAACCTTAAGGTAAGAAACCTTAAGTAAGGTCGGAGTTGTATACATTGGTATCCCCCAGAACATAGTACATTAATGTGCACATACTTCCTCACTCTCATCAATCCATACCTCATCCTTATGAATATAGCTTCCTCCAGAGCTTCAGGTCACAATATAGCCATGTTTGTCATATGTTCACCAGGGGTGAATATAATGGATGATGGTAAATATATGTTTGGCAAATTATGTCTAATGTTATGAACTGAGTGCTGGAGATGGATGTAGGAAGACTTCAAATCCCACCTCTGGCATGTACTTTTCTGCAAGAGGCTAGACAAAGCACTAAACACTTTTAAATCTTAGCTTCCTCAACCATAGAATTGAGATAATTACACCTTATAGTACATATCAGAGAGCTGTGAAGCTCAAGTGAGATGATATAAATACTATATACAAAAAGTTGTGTAAACTTTAAAACACTCTGTAAATGATCGAGTGTCTGCCTTTATTATTATTTGGCATCAGTGTATTTCCAAACAGTGGCCAGTTCTTTTCTCATTTTGTTAAAGACAGATAAAAAAATCATGAGAAATATTGGGCTAGGTGATGGAAAGCCCTCACCAGAGTATTACTGGAGACAGCTAAGCCTCTTTCCATACAAAAATTTTCCTGATCTTTCCAGTATATATGCATATATGTATGTTCATGATATATAGATACATGAATATTTGTTTACATATGTATATACATACAAATAAACATTTACAATATACATATGTGTGTAGATAAATGTCATGTACATACTTTGTATAAATATTGTCTTCCAAGTAGAATAGAAGCTCCTAAAGATCAGGAATTATTAGATTTTTTGATCCACAGAGTTTGATCGTGCTCAGTGCATATTAAGTGATTAATAAATGCTTGTTGAATGATGCATCACTTGATTGGTATTTTAGTAAATTCACTTTTAAGAAATGTTTGCTAAATTAAAATTTAAAATGATCTTTAATATTTTAAGCCAATATTTGTTGCTTAACTTCATTAACTTATTTCATGAAAAAACAATGTTTGATAAAACAATATCACCAGACAATTGATGTCATAGGAACAGTGTTACAAAAAAAGTGATCATTTGATTGATATCATAATGAGATTTTCATATGGTTCTAATTTTTTTTTAGATTGTCATTTTCTTTTTTTTAATTAAAGCTTTTTTATTTATAAAACATATATATGTTTTTATATATTGAAGAAAGGCAGGAATTTTCAAGAAATTTGGTTGAGGAGTGAGAAGTCCAAACATAAATGACAGCCAATTCAGAGACTTGAAGATGTTAGATGGATAGTCTATATCAAAAATATGTCTGAAATATCATAGAGTACATGAAGGGAAATAACATATAAGATAACTGGAAAGACAGGAAGGAGTCAGGTTGTGAAAGGTTTGAAATACCAGATAAAAGTGCACATAGTGGATATTTTCAATTGCCTATAGATAGAAAATAAAATCAATTCAGTATGTTCCTTTACCTATAATTTTTTTTAATTGCATGCTGGGGGGGGGTGGGGGTGGGGAAGAGAGAGAGAGGGCAGCTAGGTGGCATAATGGATAGAGTATCAGCCCTGAAGTTAGGATGATGTGAATTCAAATCTGGTCTCAGATACTTAACACTTCCTAACTGTGTGATCCTAAGCAAGTCACATAACCCCAATTGCAGCAAAACATAAATAAAAATAAAATGAAAGCACATCTGTGGACCTACTTGTGTAAAAGAGTGGGCTGAAGCTATCTTCTCAGAATTCATCCTTGGAACCATACTTGTTCTTTGGAATTATGAAATAATTCACTTTTGGTATTTGTATGGCTGTTCTTTATAATTTCATTGCTGTAGTCATTGTGTATATTGTTTTCATGGTTCTACTTTCTTCACGCTGTATTTGATCCTGTAAATCTTTCAATTCCTCTTTGTGTCCATTCTATGCATCATTTGTTTTACATCAGAGTACTATTTTATGACATTGATATCACAATGGCATTTCATTGATTATCTTTTAACATGGTGAATATTTGTTTTTGCTTAACATACTTACAAATCTAGCTTTTTATTGGAACTTACTCAGAACATAATTTCTATTTTGTTCATGTCTTTGCTTTTCATTATTTTTTGTAAACATTAGAGTCCAATTTTGTTTTATTTTTGCTTTTCTACTATGTAACATTTTATTGAATTATTCAATCTTTTCACATTTAAAATTGTAAGAAATGAATTTACATTTTCCTCCTTTTTCCCCAATATTGTTTTTCTTTTCTGAATTAGGATTTTTTTGTTGTTGCTTCTCTTCCTCTGTAAAAATAGCCCTTTTTTTTCTTATTTGTATGATTGTTTTAATTGTAAAGCAACTCTATTCCCACAGGCTTTCTTTCTAAAATTTTAATATCTACTTCATTCTCATTTGTTGTCCCTTTCCCCAGTTTTACACTTTTATTTATTTTTCTCTTCCTTTGTTTTATCTAATTATTTGATGTTCTCTCTTTTTTCCCAGTTAAGAAGTTCAATAACATCTCCTTCTCTTCCCCTTCAAGAGTTTACTTTGCTAGATTTTTATTTAATTTTTCAGAACTATTTTTATATTAATTGGAGTTTTCCTTCATTTTGTTTATTAATTTTTCCCCTTTCTGTGTATTCTATACTCATCTTTTGATTTATACTCATACTCATTTCTTTTTTCATATCTTTACTTCTTATGCAACTAAAGATTATTACCCATTTTGAATTCCCTTTTAAAATAATTTCTACTTAATTTCCTTGCAAATCTTTCTCTTTTTTTTTTAAACAAGAAAATCATTCATTTTTAGAAGTGTTAATATTGCAGAAGGAGATAGAGGGTATAGAAGTATTGCAGCATAGTATAATTTTTCCTGTGTTCCTGATTGTGCAGTTCATTACTACCACAGGTCCTCCCCATGATTATTTCCCCCAATTTATCATGTAATTGCCGCTCCAGATTCATTCCTTCTCACTAATATTCTGAATATCAGTTGTCCTCAAGAGCTCTTATTTTCTTTTTCAAAATGTTGGTTGCTCTTCATAGAGGCAGTCTTAAAGGGGAAGCTAGGTTGCACAGCACTGATCCTGGCATCAGGAAGACTCATCCTTGTTAGTTTGAATCTGGCCTCAGATGCTTACTAGCCATGTAACCTTAGACAAGTCATTTAATCCTGTTTTTCTCATTTTCTAATGAGACAATAAAATGAGTTGGAGAAGGAAATAGCAAATTATTACAGTATCTTGCCCAAGATATCCCAAATGGGGTCAATAAAAGTCTGAAATAACTGAACAATAATCTCTGAGAGGTAGTTTTTTTTCCCTTTTAGCAATAAATCCCACCATACTGTATTCACTTAAGATCACCATATTTTTGTCCACCCTGGAAGTGTTCTTCAGTGGTATCTTGTCCCACCACTCAATAAAGATTTCCTCTTTTCTATCCCTCTCTTTCAATTTAACCTTTTCCTCCTTTGCCACTCACATCTTCTTCTTGAGAGACTGCATATTATCTTCCCTCACTATTTACCATTTATTTGATTATCACTAAACTCTCCATTCTTCCTCCCTTTCCACTTTTATGAACCTCCTTTTCTGCAATGTAATCCCATAAAGTACATTATTGACCCACCTGTAGGCAGGATGTAGGCAGGTTTGCAATGATATTTCAAACTTATTCTTCCACCATTATTTCTTTTATTTAAGATCGTCTGTGGCCCACGGCTCTGTGTACTTTTAGAAATAAATATCTTAACGATTCCTCTGTTATTGACATTATTGTTTCAATCCCTTAAGTGGTTTTCTATTTTCTTTTTTTCTTCTTCTTTAGTAATTCAATACACTGCTTGTGTCTTAAATTTGCTTTATTTCCTTACTTTTTTCTGCAATTCTATTGCCTGAAGTATTTACAAATCAAATAAAGTATTCATGAATTCTGTGAGATGTTAAAGATGTCTCGAAATTCTTGGGCATCTTTTTTGTTGTTAATGTTGATGATTAGCTTCAGCTTTTCAGGCTGTGGTATTTGAGGATGCACCCCAAGCACCTATGTTTTTCAATACACATTATTATTCTAATCTGTTTGACACTTTCTGGAGAGTACCGAAAAGTTTTGAGTTTATTTAAATTTCCTCTCCTTAATATTTGAAGGTCTTTCTTTTGGTAGCTTGCTGAATTTGTTTTTGCTTTGTTTGGCATTGCAACTGTTAAATTTTACCATTATGTGTGTAGGAGTCAGTAGCAAAGGATCCCTCCTCCCTTTTTCGGGGAAGTAATCTGAATTCTTTTGATTAATACTTAGTTTTCTGAATTCAAAAGTCCAGGCAATTTTCTTGTACTATTTCTTGTATTAGAGTCTTTAGGTTTTCTGACATATTTTGTTCTTCTGGAAAACTTGTTATCCTTTAATTATACTACACAGTCTTACTTCAAGATCAGTAATTTTTGCTCACATAGCCTGTGTTCTTTAAACATCATTTGCTTCCTTTTCTGTGCTCCTTCTAGTCTTCTTCCTTCATTTCTATGTATTGGTATTTCAAATCACTTCTCTCCTCTATTTCTTTGAAGACGTTCATCATCATGAATTCAAGTATTTCTAGTCTGTCAATTATTTCTTCTGAGCAAGACGTAAATGCTACTTTTCCAATTTTTCTTTTGATGCCTTTGGGAATATTTTGTTTTGGTTCCATGATCTTTTGGAATCCACAGGGCCTTCAGTCTCACCGTCATTTGCCTTTGTTTTCTAATGTTTATTCACAGATGTTTAGATGTTAATTTAGATGGCCCGTAGGTCACCTTCCTTTCTACTATTCCTACATCGGATATGCAATTATTTTAACTGCCATCATTTCCCCCTCCTAGACTTTTGGTTTCCCCCTTTATATTCATCTATTGCTCTTTTTCTTTCTTCTCCCCCTTTGATTGCGGATGTCTCAAGGGCTAAACCTCAGAGCTATCAGAGTCCCCATTCACAGGGGGAAGCTCAGTTTTAACAACCTTAATACTTTTCTAAAATTATTTCTGGGGAAATTACTGGCCCCAGCTAGATGTCAATTCTCTTTTTGCTTTTCTTCATATCTATTGGAGTTTCATCCGTGTGACTCATCTCTTTATGTTCTTATGTCTGTATGTATACTGTGTATATACACACCTACATGTGTCTATATATACATAGACATACATATACATGGAATTATATGTATGTGGAAATGTATATGGAAATCCATACTACCTATATATTCACACATAGATGTGTGATATAAACATATCCAAGATGTGTGTGGATGTTGAAATAAGTAGATTCAAAAATAACATATATAGTATCTAGATCTGCTTATTTCATTTCATCAGTTCATCTAAGTTTTGCATAGTTCTCTGTATTTATCCTTTTCACACTATGCACTCTTCTAGGCATTACTGATATAAATGCAAAGACTGAAACAATCTTTATTTTCAAGAACACTTTTTTTTTTTATTTTGGGGATGACAGATATATAAATACGTAAATAAATAATAAATATATAAAGAGCAAGTATGAATACAAGCAAGGTAATTTATAAGGAGGTAGTTTATTAGCAGTGAAAAATCATTTGATCAATATCTTCACTCTGGAATGCTTCAAGGAAAAACTGATCCATTAACTGTCAGATATGATACAGTGGACATTATTCCTCTTTTAGCTGTATTGACTGCTGATGATTCCTGAGATGGCTTCCAAATGTCGGATTCTGTGATTACATGATTCTTATTTACTTTCATGAAACCAAGTGTATCTAAGGTATTGTATGAAATGAGAAAAAAAATCATGACATGGTCATGATTCCAACAATATCATTGGTATCAATTAACTCCTAGGCAGTGTCATAGATTTTCCAAATAATAGAATAAGTTAGTACTTTGTTGTTAGTTGTTGCTATTATTAGTTTGGATATGGAATAGGCTATCTTTTAGCATTTAAATTATGGAATATAGTTTGAAAATACTTCCTCTTATGCAAATACTCATAGGAATATTTAGAATAAAAATACTTTTCATGTTGATTTTTAAAAACTAGCACTGGAGACCACACAACAATTAAATGAAAACCAAAGATTTGAAACACCCTATTTCATGCCATTCCACATTCAGATTTCCAATTTGTATTCACTAAAGAATTCAATACAAAATACAATGCAAAAATAAAAGAAACATCAAGATGTTCCTAGGAACATTCACAAAATGAAAAAGGGGGAAAAAAAGTGGAACCAATAATGGGAAAAAAATATGAAAGGCAATATGACTTGGATGGAGTGTTTCATTTGAAATTAGGAAGCTCAGTATGAATCCTACCTCAGATACTGACTAACGGTGAAACAATAGTAAGTCTTTCAATCTCTCTGTGCTTTAGTTTTCTCATCTTTAAAATTAAGAAGTTGAACTTGATTGTTTATATGGTCCCTTGAGGGCCTAAAACTACAATGAAATCAATTTAACACAATGGAAAAGCTTCCTCTATTATAGATTCATGGAGAAGGCTCTAGAGTTGTGAGACTATGCCTGTGGCTTCTGGTCTATGGCAAATATTGCCAGGCTAAAAGAGTTTTGACTTCTGGCCTACTGATATTGTTTTTCCTTCAATTCCAAGAGGGAGTGAATGATATCATGATGTAGTTTTAACTTGCAGGTGATTTAGATTTATGTGAGGCAAAGCTGCCCAATGTCATCAACCTCACTCTGTCTTCTAGAGCCATTGAAGTCTAGGGTGAAAACAAAAATCTGGATGACTGGCCATGGATGCTGTGGGGAGCTTGAATGTCTCATCAAGCTCTATGTTTTCCACAGCAATCTGCTTCAGTTGCCTTCGTGGACATTGGGGCAAATTGTTCTCATCCACACATGCCACTAGAAGAAGTCTTCACCTACCGAGAGTAGACATCCCTCTAACTCACAAATGAGTTCTAGACCCAGTTTTTTAGCCTCAGCCTGGTTTACTTCATCTATCAAAATGGTTTACCACAGTCCAGCCACTGCATATGCTATAACTTATCAAAGCAAATGGATAAAAATTGGATGAATCAGGTGGACACCAAAGGTAGATGAAGAATCCTCAAAAGGGCTCAACAAACTCTCTATCCCTGAATTACTGGTCTTCCCTGAACACTCTCCATATCTCACAGCAATAGACTTCAGGGTCACCACACCTTATGAAGCCGTCTCAAGTGATATGGCAGGGATGAACTTTATATTGGTGAAGGGAATGACTGTCAATAGCATCACAGGTTTTTCTAAACTGACACTAAATTGGAAGAGATAGAAGGGTGATCCAAAGAAGATGCCCAAAACAGGTGAAAATAAAGCATTTTATTTCTTTGGCAGAAAAGAGCCATGGGGAGATGAACAGAAATCACTGACTACCTTTCACATTTTTGACAAGAAAGGCTAGAATGAGGACCATGCAGGCTGAGTTTAAAGAATTAGATAAACCATGCAGGCAAAGGAACATCTATCAGTCTTTCTGATTTCCCTTTCTGACCATAGTTTTGCACATATCTAGCCAAGATTGCCTCCTTGGTGAGAAAATATAAGATAAAAGTATTCTAGCATTTTTTCCCCCTACGAAGGGCATAAGTCATAATTCTTTATCCTGTAAGCCTTTGTGTGAAACTGAATAGAAAAAAAGTGTTTGGGGAAATGGTGTCAGCAGAAAAATCTTTAGACAAACTGCAAAAAACTAATAATGCCAAGAAATGAAACCATTTTTAGTGAATGTTTTGAGCTTTAGATGTCTCCCCTTCCCTGCCAAAGTTGTCATTCAATGAGTCTAAACCTCTAAAGGAAAGTATAATTGGAGCTTCATCCAGGCATTTGACATAATAAGACTTTGCCACTCAAATAGATAAATAAATAATGGATTCTCCAAAGTCAAAGGACTTGAGTTCAAATTCTACTGATACTTGTGCCTATATGACTTTTAGCAAGTCAGTTTCTTCATTTATAAATGGTGGTAATTTGAAGAGTAGCATCTAAAATCCTTTCTTAACTAGATCAGTGAGTTTATGGATTTAGAAATTATGTAATATTGGGTCAGGTTAAAAAACTTTGAAGTTCTCCAAGAGTTCACTACCTCCAAAGGGATGAGCATTTCAAAATAAGAACTTTTCACCACTTATGGAAGTCTAGACCTACTTTTTCATTGGCAGCAATAGAATCCAGGGTTTGAGTTTGCTCATGCAGATTCAAGCATAGTTTCAAAAATGTGCTGACCTGGATTCATATCCCAGCTTTGTCACCTATGTGACCAGGGAAAAATCATTTTACTTTTCTGGAGCTCAATATTTTCCTCTCTTCTTGTGAGTAGGAAATGATTCATTCGTCATATTTGTATTCCCAAGCCCTAGTCCAGTGACATAATAGAAGCTTTTTAAGGATTGTTGATGGATTGATCGAACTAGAATGTCTCTGAAGTCTCTGATCCTCATCTCATCTCACTGACTCAAATTTTGTTTTTGTTGTTGTTGTTGTTGTCTTATTCCCTGGATCATCTTCTTTGAAGACTTTAATACATCGTGCCCTGATCTTCTGCCAGATTAAATACCTAGTGGGATAAGGTCCATGAAGCTAGGGAAAGAAAGGTTGTTAAGACAATTATCTTCCCTCAATGTCCAAGTTATATCGGGTTATATTAATGCCCAGCTGTTATATTATACTCATTCCTCTTTGAGACCTCTCCCCCTTGAATCCAACATCTGAATACAAGTAAGGGATTCTCAGTCTTCTTGTCTATGTGTATATCATGTTCCCTTTTGACCTTTCCAGAATAACATTTTTAAATACAAAACCAAACTACAAGGGGTTACAAAGAAAACCAATTTTTAAAAAAAAATCAACACACACAGTCACATGGGTAGTTAGGTGACACAATGGATAGAGCACACAGCCTTGAATCAGAAAGATTCCTTTTCTTGAGTTCAAATCTGGCCTTAGTTACCTACTATTTGTGTGATCCTGAACAAGTTACTCAATTTCTTGAGCTGTCGAATGGTCTGAAGAATAAAATGTTAAGCCACTCCTATGTCTTTGCCAAGGAAACCACAAATGGGTTCACAGAGTCACACAATGAAACAAATGAAAAAGAAGAACTCATTCACACACACATACACACCCACAGAAGCAAAAACTTCTTTGTTCTGATTTAAAGAGTTGGTATATAGTAAATGTTCAATCAACATTTATTGAATAGAATCGAATTATGCCCCAGATTTCTTACATTCAGCCACTGGGTTGTTCTTTACTATCCTTTATTATTTATCCCTCAGAGACTTTCTTTAGTCATTTATAGAGATGGAGGAACCTTACTGTAATACAAAAAAGTGAAGCTTCTTGGCAAGTATATTCACCTCTGACTGGGAGAAGTTGTCCCAAAGTGGAAAGTCTTACTTCAAGAGGTGGAGGACTCTCTGTCATTCTAAGTCTGTAAGTAAAGATTGGAGGAAAATTTTTCAGACATGCATAGTAGGGATTCCTTTGCATGTGGATTGAATCTGATGGTTATGAAATTTCCTTTCAAGTCACTGTGATTCCACATTTCTCTGTACAGTGCAATCAGTAATGGATTAATGGGATCTGGATTCAAGTCCCAGCTCTGTCCTCTGGCTAAATCACTTATTCTCCCTGGGTCTCAGTTTCCATAACTCCTAAATGAAGGAGCTAGATTCATTGGTTTCCAAAATCCCTTCCCATTTTAAATTTTATAAGTTGCCTGATCTGTATAGCAGCCACTTTTTTGTCTGCATTTAAAAAAGCTCCACGAAAAGAGAGTTATTCTTTTATTTTCTTTTCCCTAAGATAACAAAGACCATAAAAAGATTAAATCTTACCTTCTGCTCAGCAGAACCTAAACAAAAGTCTAAAGGATAAATGCTATTTAAAAATATATATAAATGCTTATGAAAAGATGTAGCATATCTCGGAATCAGGAAAAATAAATAAGCTTTGAGTCCCATCTCTGACCCAGCCTGTTGTGTGACTCTGGGTAAATTACTTAATCCCCCAGTAACCCAAGGCAACTTTCTAAGACTCTTAAAATGGATGAGAGGCTGCCTTTCAACATTGATAAATAGAGTTCATCATCTGGGAGTTCCTTATGCCATTAAAATCATTAGTCCAGTCAAAAATAAGCATCACCATAATTGTTGACATTAGCTAGAGCTTTAGGGTTTATCTACCTCTTTCCTCACAATGAATGACCAGATATCAGCACAACCTGCCTAAGATTAAAATTTTCAAAAAGTGGAACAGGCTGCCTTAGTAGGCAATGGGTCCCCTCCCTTATGGAGGTCTTTGGGCTGAGGACCTTGCCCTAGGTATATTGTATCAGAAACCATTGCTCAGATACCCATTGCCTATGTGGTTATCATTTTTTGTTCAATTATTTCAGTCATACTTGATTCAGTGTGACCCCACCATGACTCCACTTGGGGTTTTCTTGTCAAAAATACTGGAATAGTATTTTTTTTTAAATGTCCTTCTCCAGATCATTTTACAGATGAGGAAACTGAGGCAAACAGGGTTACATGACTTGCCCACAATCACATAGCTAGAAAGTTTCTGAGTCCAGATTTGAAATCAGAAAGATGAGTTTTCTTGCTTCTAAGCCTAGCAGTCTATTCACTGTGTCATCAAACTGCCCCAGATGTCTATCAAGGTTCATCCCAAATGAAAACTGGATATACTGATGTTCTTGTAGAAACCAAGGGTTAATGCAATGGTTCTGGAAAACAATTTGAAATTAAACATGAAAAGTAACTAATGATCACAATATTGGCAATATATTCCCAGAGAGGTGAAAGACTAAAAAATAAATCACTAAACCATTTAAGGAAACACTGCTTTTAATAGCAACAAAATGAAAGTCAAGTGAATTCCATTTGATTGGATAATGACAATTAACTGTAGTATACAGATGAAATGGAATACTGTGATGTCACAAGGAATAACAACAGAAATTTATAGAAACACTTTTCTGGACCAACAGAAGGAAAAAAGCAAACCTTTCTTGCATAAATGGGGCACTATGAGCCCAGAGTGTTATGTACAGTTGGTTTTATCTAATTCTTTTTCTTTGTTATAAAGTAGGATTAAATGAAGAAAAATAGATGTTGCTAAATAATGGTGATAAAAAAAAGAACAATAAAACATTTTAGAAAGTGAGGGAGGGAAGGAATTAGGCAGATGCTGTTTGGCAGCAAAAGGCTGAACTAGGATTAGTGGGGATCTAAGGTTTGTGTTGCAGAGTCCAATTTAGATTTAAGAAAGGGGATGTTTGCTGAGAATTAGAGCTCTCTAAAAGTGGATCCAGTTCTGGTGGTAGTGAGTCCCACATCACAAGATGGCTTCTGGCAAGAGATTGATGTTGAAATGAGCGTTCTTCTTAGATTTTAGGTAAGATTAGATAGCCTACACCAGAGTCCTCCCTTCCCTGTTTTGTACTTCTGAGAAACTCTCAATATGTGTAATTACCAGTACTGATTATTTCCCTTTATCAGTAAGCATTAAGAAAATCTCACTCAGAATGTCTGTGTGTGTGTGTGTGTGTGTGTGTGTGTGTGTGTGTGTTATCTGTGTTTTCTTTTATAACATAACTAGTGTGGAAATAAATTTTACATTTTCATACAAAATAGGGGGGAGGGCACAAGAATTTAGAACTACAATTTTTTTTTTAAATGTTTTAAAAATATAATTGGGGAAAATAATTTTTTTAATAAAATAAAATTTAACTCAGGTAAAAATCATCAAAACAAGTGTTAATATCAGTGATATTTACCCCTTTCTGACCAAAAAAAAAAAAAGGCTATTGGATTTTTTTTGAAAATGTGGTCAAATAACATTTTAGTCCTGCTGAGATGAGTTTCACCTTTAGACAGTTCTTTTCAATCAAATTGTAAGGGTCTTTCAAAAGCAAGTCAGGTATTTAATTGCTATTACAAGAGCACCTGGGCTGTCACATGGCTTCCGATAATAAATACCATCAACAAAATTGGATTCTTGGAGTATTATTTTTTTTTCAAAACTGACTGTAGGTCATACACTGCCTGCCTTGAATTGTTCCAAGGGCAGGCGTCCATAATATATGTAATCCTGCTCCAAAGGATCCCTTCCATGGATTGACCTTGAATCCAAATTGAGGATGGAAAGATATGCAGTCTGGGACAAGGGCTAGTGGTAGAAGGCAGGTACCAGTATAGAAAAGATTGTCTTTCTTTCTCCCAGCAAGGTACAAGCTGCAGCAATTTTGGCTATGACCTGAATAATCAGGAAAACTTTGCATAAATTTTCACCTTGAATAAGTGTGCTGAACTTTGATTCATCAAAGAAATTGTGCATAAAGTCTTCCCTTCATTAACGCTCACCCAAGTAAATTACTTTGAAAATAGAACCAATTTTAATTTTTTTTTCCATATTAAGATAGCCATGTGTCTGTACCATGAAGGTAACCTGGAAGGGCTAATCATTCTCAAGAGAAAAAAAAATACACTTAGGCTTATCTTAGTATTGGTGTCCCAATGGAAGAAATAGAATTGATATTTGGTCCAGAGACAGAAGTGAAACTCTGACTGCACGGTGCAATAATTAACTGACATTGGTTTTTCCTTTATGCGTAATGGACTGGGGGATTGTTCAGCATCATAATCTTTATGTTTAATGGATCATTTTTTTCCCTAGCCTTCTAGGTAGAGTGCTGAGAATGGTTTATTTGCCTTACCACCTAAATCCTATGTTTATTGAGTAAATCAAAAAAGCCCTGAGTTCAAATCTTATCCCAAATACATACTATTGGTGTGATCCTGGTTATCTGACCTTTCTCAGCCATTTCCTCATTGTGCAATAATGATAACAGTATCTTTCTCACAAGACTACTGTGAGCACCAAATGATAAAATATTCCTTAAGTATTTTACAAAATCAAAAGCACTCTCTAAAAGCCATCTACTTTTAATGGTAAAATAATGGAAGATAGTGTATGGTAGTGGAAAGCAGAGATCTCAGAATCTGGATCAGAGAACCAGGGTGAGATCTCAGATCTTCTACTTACATCCTGTGTGTGAGCTTGGGTAAATTGGATCTCTCTCTCAACCTCAGTCTGTTCCCAGCTACTACTGGATTGGGTTACTGCTGAAGCTCCTGGGGCTACAAATCAATGAATCTATGTTTAATGCTTAGTTCCTACCTTCGGCCTCAGTGTGCCATGAATAAGTGTGGGAGCCGAGGAGAACTATACTCTATAAATGCTTAAGTGCTTGGCCACCATGTTTCCTAATTTCCCTTCCAATTATAGCCCATTTTATGGACTCAGCCTCCTTTGTTGATCAGTATGACCCACAAACCAAGTTGACAACATGCATACAGAATTATTAAGCTGTTGATGATGATAATAATAATAATAATAGCTACCATTTATGTAATTCCTTTTATTAGAAGGCATTCTCCTAAGCAATTTATAAACATCATCTTAACAATAGTTATAGAAGGAAGGTGCTGCTATTATCTCTGTTTTACAGTTAAAGAAACTGAGGCAGGCAAAAGGTAAATGACTTTACCTCAGAGTCATACAGCAAGGAAGTATCTGAAGTCTGATTTGAAGCAAAGTCCTCCTGACTCTAAGCCCAGAGCTCTATGTTCTTTGCCAGCTAGCTGATTCCCCATTAGATTCTAGAGAGGAGACAATGCTGAGAATATGTTTACCTTACTGTCTAAATCCTGTTTGATGAAAATATTTTGAGTGTTCTATTTCTAAGGTCCCCTTCCAAAGACTTCTCTTTGGTTTGCAAGTGACCTCAGATTCTCTAAAGCTCTTCCAGAAGAATACAAAACTTGATGTTTTACCATGCTAGAGAAGAATACAAGAACGAGTGGGATGATTTTCTGTAGGCAGAGTGATTTAGTAACTAGTGCTCAGAATGTGACCTCAGAAGACTTAGTTTAAGCACCACCTCTTCCTCCTAGTACTTGTGTACTCAAGGCCCCCAGCCTTCCTGGACCTCAGTCACTTCAGCTAAAAAAGGATGAGATGGCCCAGTTGCCTTACACATCTCTTCCATCTCAAAATGTGTGATTCTTTATTCCCTGAGGAGAAGCCTATTAAATTCAGTAAGACTCAACAAAATTAGTCATTAGGCACGATCATCTGCCAAATGCTTTGCTGGTGATAAAATGACCCCTCAAAATTATCTGTTCTTAAGGAGCTGACATTAGGCAACAAATTGTTTCCAAATGCCTTTCCAGCAATAAATAATAAATAAGTGATAAAGAAAAGAAAAAGGAAGAATTTTCAAGGACAGGAGAAACAAATTGCAAGTTATCCCCTCCCCTTCTGACAAAAAAATCAGATAGAACTTGAAATGGGTCTTTGTAGCACTAAGCAGACAAGTCCAGAGCAGCCTAGGCAGCCTCAACCCCATTCCAATATCTAGGCAAGCAGAAAACAAGGTAGAATAATTCCTGAAAAACATAGAAAGAACCTCCTCAGTGACCAAGCTACGGATCAAAAAAGGCTCATCCCCATAAATCAGGAAGATGGAAGTAGAGTTTGATTAGACTAAGAGCTTCCAATCCAAAATCTTGAGATAGGAGCAAGGAAAAGAAAATGCTGAGAGCAATGGAGAAACATATTAAATTATAAATTATAAAATGGGGACTCCAAGAGACCAAAGAATTCTCAGAGAAAGGAATATTCTGGCCACAAGGACTACATGAGAACCAAGTAGTAATTAATAATATTATTTTTTTTAAATTGTAAAATGAATATTCAGGGACCAAAGAAGCAAAGACATGTGGCTCAGTGAATAGAGAACTGAGCCTCCAGGCAGGAAAACTTTCTGAGTTCAAATCTGTCTTCAGGCATTTACGAACTGAATGTCTCTGGACAAGTCACTTAACCTGTTTGCCTCAGTTTCCTTATCTGCAAAGTAAGCTGGAAAAGAAAATGGCAAAGTACTCCCGTATCTTTGTCAAGAAAACCCCAAATGGAATTACGAAGTTACACATGATGGAAAGACAACAACAGGAAACAAAGAATAATGGGGCAATTAATACCTTAGTACCCAATAATTTAATTCCCTGAAAATTAGAATAGGTCAAACAGGAAACAATGACTACATGAGACAACAAAAATATTAAAACAAAATCAAAAAAATTTAAAGAAGAAAATATAAGGTTTATATATTTAAAAAAATTAGTTGGAGAGCAGGCCAAAGAATAATCATGTAAGAATTGATGTTTGTGAAGGAACAGTAGTTTAACAGTAGGTTACTAACTCTTTTTGAGTTATCTGTGATTAAAATCACTGGGACTGAAGTTTTAATGAATTGTGCAAAAACTACCCCTTCCTACATATATATGATATGTATGTATGCATATTATCTGATCCTTATTACAATCCTATGATGTCTGATTTTTAAAGATTTTATTATGGCCAGATAAGATAAAAAGAAACTGAGGCTTGGAGACATTGACTAATGGATTTAGAATCCTTATTTGTGTTGAAGGCTAGGGAGAGGATTTGAATCCAGGTCTCATTTGATTCTTAGTCTATGCTTTTTTTTTTTCCTAGACTCCACAAATCAGAAACTCCTAAAACACTGAAATTTCAGGATTATCTTAATCTTGTGGTTGTTCAGTCATTTAGCATTTCTGATTCTGATAGAATTTTCTTGACAAAGAAACCAGAGTGATCTGTCATTTCTTTCTCCAGCCCATCTTACAAATGAGGAAACTGAGACAAATAAGGTTGTTACTTGGCCAGTATTACACAGCTAGAATAAGCTAACCAGTGGGCAATTTTATCCATTCTTCCATTTTCTAAAATTCCCAAAATGCCATTATGGGGGTTTTCCATTAGTTCTGGTCTCACCCTCTCTACTCTTCTTTTCTTTCTGCTTTTTAACTTGTTTCTCTTCGTTGACAAATCTCTGTGGAGAACAGTACAATATAATTTTAATTTTCCCTTATAATGTTCACCTACCTTTTGGAACGTTGTCAAGAAAAATACATTTACTTTAATCTATGAGGTTTCAGTAAATGTTGAATGTTACTAGGGTTATAGTTGAACTCTTAACTATTTTAAAAAGTAGTAAGATAAAAAGAAAAGGCAGGCAGGAAGGCAGAAAAGCAGGAAGGCAGAAAGGCAGGAAGGCATTTCTAAGATGGTAACAGAGGTTCATGAGAGAAAGTGGCCAATTTTTTCAGTTGTCTCTAACTCTTCATGATCCCATGTGAGGCTTTTTTGATAAAGATCCTGGAAGGGTTTGTCATTTCCTTGTCCAGGTCATTTGACAAATGAAGAAACTGAGGCAGAGTTAAGTGACTGACCCAGGGACATACAATTAGTAAGTGTTTGAGGTCAAATTTGAATTCAGTTCTTCCTGACTCTAAATAGAGGACAATTTTGCATTTTATTTTCTTTATCATTAGGGTATTTTTTTTAAAATGGAGCAGGAAAGACATAAACTTATTTCATTTGTGGAACAGACTGGGTCCATTAAAGAAGATTTTGTGAAGATATTGTGATGATAATGGGTTTATATAGTTATAATTTGCAAAATGCTCTACAATTATGATTTTCTTTTATCTTTACAACTGAGAAGCAGGTGCTTTTCTTGTCTCTGTATTATAGTTGAGCAAAGTGAGGCACAGAGGGCTGAAGTCCCTTGCCCAGAATCACCCAACTAGTACATGTCTGAGGCCATATTTGAATCCGTGTCTTCCTAACTCTAGATCCCATGCTCCATCTATTGGGCCACCTGCCCGCCTCTCATTCCTGACCAGAAATACTATCTATGAGGATCTGGGGATGGGAACAAATTAGGAGCTGACATGATTGTGTCTGCTGAAGGAAAGAAGCTACTCTCTGGTAGCCTCCTCTTTTAACTAATTATCCCCCCAACTCAACGTGCAGTTCACTTGTTCCATGCCAATGAAGACTTGACAGTGTAGTTAGTACCCCCTTTTAACCGCAAGTCCCCAAAGGCAAAGGCTCTGTCACTCCACCTTCGTTATAACTCTCAGGAGGGAACTCTAAGAGCTGTATCTGCTCCTACAAATTGATTTTCTTGGGAGTGGGCTGGTATTTCATTCAACCAAACAACTGGGTAATTGACTTAATGTAAACAGTTTGAAGTTTGACATAATAAAATCAATTGCATGCATCCAGTTAATAACGTTATACTTCTTAATACTCCAAGGATCTAGGATTTCGACAGGGTAGGCACTCTCCCTGACAACTCCATCAATTTCAAAAGTTGCCGTGGCCACAGCTGATCACCCTGGCAACCAATATGCAGCCGAGGCTGGCAAACTAGGCTGGGCTGACCTTCCGAACGGCGGACATACACTGTCATTAGGCCCCCACAGGAACTTTCCTCTTTGAAAAGACTTCTTAGCACTTGGGGCCCAGTCAGCGTATGTTTGTTTGTTTTGGGGTTTTTTTTAGGTCCCTGAGGCTACATCTCTATATAAATAAGATTTCAGAGTAGTCTTGAGTAGAAATCCATATCTTCAACTTTTACCTAAACATCCCCAAATAATTAAGGGTTGTTACCTTTTTTCATCAGTCCAGTATAGACAGACAAGATTGGTGTAGGAGAATGTATGATCTGGAATCTCTCAACTCCACTCTATCTCACAACCTGTGTAAACATGGACAAATCTGGAACTCCATTTTTTTTAAAACTATAAAATGGGAGCTCTAAGCTCAATGGTCTCTAAGGTCTTCCAACTCTCTCATCCTATAATTCAACTCAAAAAAACCCTAAGTGCCTATTTATTAGGTACCGAACGCTGTCTGGCTGTGCAAATGAGAGGACAAACAGGAAAACAATTCTTATCCTCCAAGCATCTTACATTCTCTAGAAAAGGAATGACATACAAAGTGCCTACAAAGTAATTCGAGTGGGACTTTAAGACCTTCAAGCCTCAACAGTAGTCCCACCCTAGAATATCCCTTCATCATGTCAGCCATTGTCTCCTATAGGTGAATTCCTTCTAGAGTTTTTGAGAAGTTGTTTGATTGTCCTTATCTACATCTACCTCACTATATTTTGGCAATATGCCTCACAAGGGTACTTTCCCCATTCCCCATCCTTTTTTCTGCTTCTTCTTCTGTCTTGTCTTCTCCCACTAAAATGTAAGCTCGGTGAGAGCAAAAACTACCTTCTTGCTTGTATTTGTAACCTCAGCACCTAGGACAGTGCCCAGCACAGAATAAGTGCTTAATAAATGCTTAGCATCTTGCCTTAACTTACCTTAAGAAAGGTTTCCTGTAGGACACAGTAGAATGGATTTAAAAATTCAATTTTCTGTAGGTGAGAATGGAGATGATTATAATCATGGAGCATTTATACAAAGGCATGAAGGCAGGAGAGGAAATGTCCTGTATTTGGAACAGCAAGCAGGACCAGCCACTATTTGAACACTCCTAAAATTATGTGACTCTTCCACAATCTTCCATGCACTATGTTTCAAGCCAAGTTCATTATACTTTATACATTTTCTTCCTGTGACTATGTTAGTAAACTTGAGACCAAGGGGGTCCCATCCTGAAGGCTTCTTGAATGCCAGTGTCACATCTAGTCCTAGAGTAGCTGGTGGTAAGCTGATCCAGCCATTGACGTTTCAGATCATTTCCTCCTCTTTTTAACTGATTATTCTTGCACACTGTGGGCTAAAATCAGTCATTCCAATGCTGCGGAAGGTCTGGCAGTGCATTAATACATCATCTCTAGCACCTAGAGGCTGTTTCTGTTACCCACCCTACTCAGAGCCCTCATGGGGGCATTGCAGGGCGGGATTCACTCATACATATTGATTTATGCCATAAATGACTTTGCAGCAGTAACATTATTCTAGCCTCAAAGCCCCATGGGTAGCGTTCTATAAGTCCCGTTTTACTTATCAGGCATTTCCTCCCTTGCATGTGGCTGTTGATCAGCCTTCACCCAATGGAGCATGGTAACATCTGCAGCTGCTCCCACCAAAGCATTACCAGTAATGGGCCTATGCTAAATAAAGCAGATGCAGCAAGACTGGGGATGTGTAAATCAGGATGTTAATGAAGAACTGAAAGCTTTCTTCGTCAAATGTGAGAGTTTGTGGGAATGTGCCTAATAGGGCTGAAATAGGGCAATACAACTTACAGTCAGTTTTGTTGGAGAAATAAATCATAGAGCTTCTTAGCAAGCCAGGAAATTTCTCACTGGAATATCCGTTAAAGCAATATGCATGCATATATGGAGTATAATACTATAAACCAAACAGATAAAAACCCTTCTGATGACAAAGGAGTCGGCGGAGATCAGACAGATATTAGCACGTCTTCTCTCTGTCAAAACTATGCTTACTGCATCCATCAAGACCCAGGTCAGAATTCACCTCCCTGGCCAGATTTTAGTAAGAGGGAAGGGCTTTTTATGACATTTGGTCTCTTTATTTTGATTTTATTGTTGGCCTTATTGATGGTCATCAACTTCATAAGTTGTTATTTATTGTTGTTGTTTGTCCTTTGTTCTCCAAGAAGACCAATGATATCAGAAGGAGGAAGTCTCGACTTGCAAGTGAATTGGATTTAAGTGAGGCAGGGTTGTTCAGTCACCAGCCTTGCTCTTTTCTTTGGAATTATTAGAGTCCAGTGGCAAGAGTTAGGTCAGGCCAGTTGGCGACGGCCCAGGATGCCTTTGTGAGCTTTTTAAGCTAAAGTGTTTCCTAGGTCTCAGTTGTCTGAGGCAATGTCCATTCAGTGAGTAATTAAAGGAGATTATTGTTCTAAAATATTTTCAGATCCAATATCTATATGTTTATATGTATTGTGTATGTATGTATATATATATATAAAATATATATAATGCATACACATACATACATATAGACATGTATGTATATGTACAGATGTACATATACACATGCATGTATATGCATACACACACACACACACACACATATATATATATACATATATATACATATTAATTGGAGGAAATGGCAAAAAAGAGGCAGGGATGCAATCCAGTGTTGGTGGAGTTGTGACCAAACAGATACTCTCTTATGTCGTTTGAGGAATTCAAGTCTGGGAAACAATCAGCAAAATATACTCACAATCACTTCACTGAGTGAATGATCAAATCTTTTGCCTCCTTGCTAGGACTCTCCTAAAGAAATCTCATCATATAAAGGGAAAAAAAATTGTATCATATTTGTAAGAGGGATAACCTGGGAACAAGCTCTATTTCTAATAAGAAGGGACAGTAAGCAGTTCCATTTGAATATTACAATATTCCAGTGGTAATCATAGTTCCAGAATTCTTCCCTGTAACCTTATAAATAGTTTTAATAGCTAATAAACCCTGGCATTTATATACTTCTTTAAGGTGTCAAGTACTTCATATTTGTTTTTTCATCTGATGTCAACAGCCCTGGGAGGTATTTTCTCCATTTTACAGATGAAGGCACTGATGCCGAGATAGGTTAAGTGCCTTGCCCAAGGGCACACAGACAGCATGTTGTTGAAAAAGAATTTGAACTTGGATCTTTTAAATGTTGGGTCCAGTACTATACAGCAATATGCTTCAACCTTAGGGCAATCAATACCAAATACTGGGGAGGCAGATTGCAGGTATACTCAGGATCTTTCCACATATCCCAGGGCCAAGATGCACTCTTGGCTCTCTGATCTTTTGGAAGATGGCTCCATAAATCTTTGACTGACCATCTCTGCAGACTTCATGCAAAGGTGTGTTTCTGATCCACTCCGACCCAAGCCGCACAAGAAATGCTTTTTCTCCTCTCAGTGAGGTTATCAATGATTGGCAGTGTCCAAAGCCCCTCCCCACATAGGGAAATGGAATTCAAATGCCAAACAAAGGCTCATTTCTCTGAACAGAAATCACATCAAATTGATCAGACTTCTCCAATAATGAATCAGCATTCTAACTACACAGACAGCTGATTCAGGAATGACCTTTACATCGATAATGAGTTTTTTCCTGTCTACTGAAACAAAATTAATTTCACTTTATGCTATTTTTGTCCATCATGTCTAGTCCCTCTCCATTTCTTTCTTAAAGAAGAAACTTGAATATCTCATTTCATTCTATGGGCTTACACCCCCAGGGCCTGGCACAGGATCTGACATATAGCAGGTACTCAATAAATATCTTTGATTTATAAAGGTTTGGATCTTTTAAGTTACCTCTGAATGTACAATAGTATAGATTCCACAAGTTTCTGTAATTGCCTTTAATTATCTCAACTATCCTCCCATTTAGACTAAGATTTCTGAAAATAAAAATATCATATTTTTAATGTTATGATGCGTTATAGTGTCAGGAAGGACTCTTCTGGGTTATGGCTACTGAGTTGTTTTCTAACTCTGAAATTCTCCAATTCTGTATTTATAATCCATGGGTAGCAAAAAAACAAGCCATTACATAATGTCTAGGATGACATGTGTCTTTGAGTATATTCAAAGTTTGTCGAGTCAACTCAACTCAAACTCTTTTTAGTTGGAGATTTACCATATTTTTAAATGATTGTTGGCCAAATGATCTGTTTCCTAATTGTTGTATGTATCCTACTGCCAATATACTTTATTTAACAATGTCTCCTCAAGAAATTCCTTGAGCCTATCTCTATGTCTTAGAATACTTTTTATTCTAGAATACTCAGCATTTATATCTGTTTTATCTTTTATTATTTTGCATTCTTTGACACATGGTTTTGTATTCAACTTAACTAATATTTCAATGTCTATCAAAATTGTCCCCTACAAGGAAGCAGCAGAGTATAATGGACATATTGAAAATAATGAGGGAAAGGAAGAGGAAAGTGATGGCGATGTAAAATATATAGGAAGCTTTTTGGTCTTTATATAAGTTATGCATCACTTCACCTCTCTGGACTATACTTTCCTCATCTGCACAATGAAAGAGTTGTTTTAGATAGAACTCCTGAGTCTCCTCCAACTCTAGAATTCTATAAGCTCATGAATGATGACTTTTGCCATGTACTGGATTCTTAAAGTCCAGATCAACTAATTTTCAATTTCTGACAAGTTTCACTGATTGAGAAAAGCTTTGGATTTGCTTCTGGTACCGGGTTTTACATCCATTATCCAAGGACCAATATAGTTCAAAGAGTCTCAACATCAGATTGCTTACAAAGTGAGCTTTTTTTTTCTGTTACAGTCTCTCAAAGTCCACTTGCTGGGGCAACTTGGTAGCACTGGTCCTTGAAATCAGGAGAACTTGAATTCAAATATGGCTGGATGTGGGACCTTGGGCAAGTCATTTAACTATGGTTACCCACCTCTTCACTCCAATTTTTTTTTTTTTACAGTAATGAGTGTCAATAAATAGTAGGCAGGTAGATAGTAGATAGATAAGAGACAAACAGATGGGCAGACAGACACAGAGAGAGAGGATTCTTTAAGTGCTGAGTATGAGTTACATACTGTATTAAGTGTTGGAGATACCAACAAAGGCAGGCAAGACTATTTCTGACTTCAAAGAGTTTATATTTTTGGGAGAAAAGACAATATAGAAAGTGGATTTCAAAAAGGCTAAGGGATGAAGCACGCCCCTTGCTATGTGATATGAGATATTCACACCAACTGAAGGTCTTTGGATAACTCAAGGCTTCCGATCTTTTGATTTCTGAATTGTAATGTTCTTGTTTGGTTTTCTGGAGGTCTTGGAGCAGCCTTCCATTCAGCAGATTAATCACCACAAGAATAGCCAGGTGTTAAAATGCAAAAGTCTTTATTGTCTCCTTCACCTGGTGCTCAGCTAACTTTCTTGTGGCCTTTAGATGGGACTTGGTTTCAGTGCAGAAAATGCAGGAAGACAGGCCAGCCACCACAAGGCTGATGAAGATGGAAATGAATCTCTCTTTCCTTGGCTCCCAGAGTTTGTGCTCCTGCCTCCAGTCTGCTGGTCTTCTCGGGCTCCGAGTCTGAGTCCAAGGGCTTTTGCTTCAGACTCCAGCCACCACAAAGGTGGACGGTGGAAATGAATCCATCTCTAACTCCTTTGGCTGAATTTGTCTCAGCTTATATACTCTACACTGAGTATAAGCCAATCATTATATCACTAGGAAACCATTATTTGTTGTAAGATTAAATCAATCATATTGAATTTAGAGAACTGTTAAGCACCCTGCTAAACTAGACAACCATCGTCTTTATCAATTCCACTGACTTAACACCTTGTTAGAATCCTTGTTTCAGAGTTCCGACCCATAACACTGAACAGCATTTCCTTTGAATATTCTTTCTGCTTTTAACATATTTAACATGTATTGGTCTACCTGCCATCTAAGGGAGGGGGCGGGGGAAAGGAGGGGAAAAGTTGGAACAGAAGGGTCAATGCTGAAAAATTACCCATGCATATATCTTCTAAATAAAAAGCTATTGAAAAAAATCACAAAAACAAAAACAAACAAACAAAAAATTCTTTCTCCTTCACTTCCAGATACTTAATACAGGCCTCCACTTCCAGCCAGCACTCAAGAAATGATCATTTTTAGTCACCTACTTGCAGGTGACTATAGAACATCCCACATTCTAAGAGGAAAAGATAGCATCCACCCTTCCTTGAATTGTGGCCTCAGTTATTTATCCTATGGGATCAGTAAGCAGCCCAGACTTTTGATTAAAGGGAAAAGAATCTTCTTTCAAGGATGACTTTTGCTGAGGACACTGGAACCCTTTTTTTCCCCAATATGATTTCCAGACAATTACAGTGATCAAATCTCGTCCATGTCCTGGGTGGGGCAATGCAGGAATAATTGGCCTCAAGAATATAAAAGAAAAATAAAGAAGGATCCCATCTTCTGTTCTGATGGTCCAGTTGCAAGAATTATATTTAGAGATGAGACATAAGCATTTTGTTTATAAACCTACATTTTGTGTCCAAACTTTTTCAGGAAAACAGCATACCATCCCATTAACCACAAAATAAACATTTTTTTGCTTAGAATTCTTTACTACCCTGTTACCCTCCTCCTCCTTTCCAATTCCATGTCAACCCCCACAGCTCTTCTACACCTCAATGCAGCAATCTATATATTTTACTCTACTCTGCCCCTTTCCCCTCCCCCTCACATCTGTCCTTTCACACCTCCTTCATCAAACTACACCAACATACAATATGGTGTCCAGCTTCCTTTCTCCCCCTTCCTAATTTGTCTGTGTCCCCATATTCCTCCTCATCCCTACCACACTAACCTTTTCCTTTCATCATTTTTTTCTTTTCTTTTTGCTCATCATTCCCATGATTAATACTCATAAAGGAGCCTATTAAAGGAAGAACAATTAAAATAGAGAAGGACCTCAGTTTTACACAATCAGAAGATTACTTGAAAGAAACAAGTATCTTTTGGTTAGGAAGAGAAGGTTAGAATAGGTACAGAGGGATATGAATGCTGTCTTCAAAGTATCTCATATGCTGTCATGGAAAAGAAATCTTAGACTTACTTGGTTTTGACTCAGAAAGCAGAGCTAGGAGCTACAGATGAAAGTTATAAGGAGGGTAAACCTGGCTTAATCTAGAGTCATACTTCCCAACAATCTAAGCAGTCCCAAAATGGTGGGGGCCATCTTAGAAAGTAGTAAGTTCCCCCTTACTGAAGATTTTCAAGGAAAGTCTGGATTGCCCATTGGATATTGTATGTTATATTTTGTTATGAGGATGCTTGGGGGAATTGGGCTTGGGGGCCTTTCCAGTCCTGAGATTCCATATCTGTCTCAAGCAGGTCTTTCTCATCATAGCCAAGAAATGCTTCTAGATACAGATAGTATTTGTAACTAGGTTTTTCTGAAACTTGGTGCACACAGAACTACTTGTATTGATCCCAAGACATATGAGAGTAGTTTGGAATGCATGTTTGCATTAGATATGTGTCAGAGTTGGATATTTCTAAGGTTCACTAGAAAGGAAGATTTTACTTTTACTTCTTCTGACTTTATCCTTTTTTTGTTTTTGTTTAGCCCTGATATTAATATGCAAAGATGTGGTAGATTTCTGATTTTGTGAGTCCAGGAGAATTCTACCAAGGAAGATTGCAATCCAACTATAACTTAATTGATGAAAGTATCTTAAATTGAAAGTTGGAAGAGACCCGAAAGGCCATAACCTCCATTTTCCAGATGAAGAAAGGGAGGCCCATCAAGGTAAATCAAACTACCCAAGTTCACATAAGGATCAAATGGCAGGAATGAAATTGGAATCTAAGTCCTCTGACTCTAAATCCAATATTCATCTCTCAAACACAAAACAAATTTAAGCATGTCAATTAATACGCAGCCAAGATCCCATATGGAATTGCATAACTGAATGGGGGAAGTAATAAAATTATGATTTGTTATCAGTAAACATTTGATTTGTACATTTATTTTATATACCTATCTACACAGGATACATAAAAATTTCTGGAGAGAAAAAGAGTTACGAGAGGAAAAAATTTAAGGTACCCTGTTTTAAAGCACAAGGAAACAAACACTTGTCTTGGGTCAGAAAGCTATTGAATGTCAAAAGAAGATCTGAACCCAGGTTCTCTAAGTTATGCATTCTTTTATACCACCACTATTCCATGTTGCCTATAGAGAAAAATTGAGTGTATATTTTCACACATGGGCCACCCAGCAACTCTTAAAGGCATATCCTATAGGAATTATAATCCTTCTCATTTGACAAATGAAGAAACAGGCTGAGATGTTATCAATAATCACATGGCCAGTGTCAGAGGAGAGGTTTCTCCTGTCTCCAAACCTTTCTCTCTACCCTTGACAACAAGTTGATCCATCTAATTAGAGTTAATGAAAAGTGGCTGCTGGTGTTGGTTTTTTATAACTAGAAATAATAAGGTTGGTAATAATAATGACATTAATAAGGGTGGATAATAATGCTGAATTTAAACAGAGTCAATGAATAAAAATGGAGTTCATTCTGTTCAACTTTTAAGGTCAATCAGAAATAGAATTGAAGCTTATTATATAGCTGTATGGAGATGGGCATGCAGAGAAATGTTAATATATATCTTTTTTTTTTTTTTTTTTTTTTTTTTAAATTTTTTTATTTAATAATTACATTATATTTACACTCATTTCTGTTCCGATTTTTTTTCCCCTCCCTCCCTCCACCCCCTCCCCTAGATGGCAAGCAGTCCTTTATATGTTGGATATGTTGCAGTATATCCTAGATACAATATATGTTTGCAGAACCGAACAGTTCTCTTGTTGCATAGGGAGAATTGGATTCAGAAGGTATAAATAATCCGGAAGAAAACAAAAATGCAGATAGTTCACATTCGTTTCCAGTGTTCTTTCTTTGGGTGTAGCTGCTTTTTTCCGTCATTTATCAATTGAAACTCAGGTCTCTTTGTCAAAGAAATCCACTTCCATCAAAATATGTCCTCATACAATATCGTTGTCGAAGTGTATAATGATCTCCTGGTTCTGCTCATTTCACTTAGCATCAGTTCATGTAGGTCTCTCCAAGCCTCTCTGTATTCATCCTGCTGGTCATTTCTTACAGAACAATAATATTCCATAACATTCATATACCACAATTTACCCAGCCATTCTCCAATTGATGGGCATCCATTCATTTTCCAGTTTCTAGCCACTACAAACAGGGCTGCTACAAACATTTTGGCACATACAGGTCCCTTTCCCTTCTTTAGTATTTCTTTGGGATATAAGCCCAATAGAAACACTGCTGGATCAAAGGATATGCACATTTTGATAATTTTTTGGGCATAATTCCAGATTGCTCTCCAGAATGGTTGGATTCGTTCACAACTCCACCAACAATGCATTAGTGTCCCAGTTTTCCCGCATCCCCTCCAACATTCATCATTATTTTTTCCTGTCATCTTAGCCAATCTGACAGGTGTGTAGTGGTATCTCAGAGTTGTCTTAATTTGCATTTCTCTGATCAATAATGATTTGGAACACTCTTTCATATGAGTGGTAATAGTTTCAATCTCATCCTCTGAAAATTGTCTGTTCATATCCTTTGACCATTTATCAATTGGAGAATGGCTTGATTTCTTATAAATTTGAGTCAGTTCTCTATATATTTTGGAAATGAGGCCTTTATCAGAACCTTTAACTGTGAAAATGTTTTCCCAGTTTGTCGCTTCCCTTCTGATCTTGTTTGCATTAGTTTTATTTGTACAAAGGCTTTTTAATTTGATGTAATCGAAATTTTCTATTCTGTGATCAGTAATGGTCTCTAGTTCATCTTTGGTCACAAATTTCTTTCTCCTCCACAAGTCTGAGAGATAAACTATTCTATGTTCCTCTAATTTATTTATAGTCTCGTTCTTTATGCCTAGGTCATAGACCCATTTTGATCTTATCTTGGTATATGGTGTTAAGTGTGGGTCCATGCCTAATTTCTGCCATACTAATTTCCAATTATCCCAGCAGTTTTTATCAAATAATGAATTCTTTTCCCAGAAGTTAGGGGCTTTGGGTTTGTCAAACACTAGATTGCTATAGTTGACTATTCTGTCTTGTGAGCCTAGCCTTTTCCACTGATCCACTAATCTATTTCTTAGCCAATACCAAATGGTTTTGGTGACTGCTGCTTTATAATATAATTTTAGATCAGGTACAGCTAGGCCACCTTCATTTGATTTTTTTTTCATTAATTCCCTTGAGATTCTCGACTTTTTATTGTTCCATATGAATTTTGTTGTTATTTTTTCTAGATCAATAAAATATTTTCTTGGAAGTCTGATTGGTATAGCACTAAATAAATAGATTAGTTTAGGGAGTATTGTCATCTTTATTATGTTCGCTCGGCCGATCCAAGAGCACTTAATATTTTTCCAATTATTTAAGTCTGACTTTATTTGTGTGGAGACTTTTTTATAATTTTGCTCATATAATTCCTGACTTTCCTTTGGTAGATAGATTCCCAAATATTTTATGGTATCAACAGTTATTCTGAATGGAATTTCTCTTTGTATCTCTTGCTGTTGGGTTTTGTTGGTGATGTATAAAAATGCTGAGGATTTATGGGGATTTATTTTGTAGCCAGCTACTTTGCTAAAATTATGAATTATTTCCAATAGCTTTTTGGTAGAATCTCTGGGGTTCTCTAGGTATACCATCATATCATCTGCAAAGAGTGATAGTTTGGTTTCCTCATTGCCTACTCTAATTCCTTTTATATCTTTCTCGACTCTTATTGCCGAGGCTAGTGTTTCTAATACGATATTAAATAATAATGGTGATAGTGGGCAACCTTGCTTCACTCCAGATCTTACTGGGAAAGGTTCCAGTTTTTCCCCATTGCATATGATGCTTACTGATGGTTTTAAATATATGCTCCTGACTATTTTAAGGAAAAGTCCATTTATTCCTATGCTCTCAAGTGTTTTTATTAGGAATGGATGTTGGATTTTATCAAATGCTTTTTCTGCATCTATTGAGATGATCATGTGGTTTTTGTTTGTTTGGTTATTGATATAGTCAATTATGTTAATAGTTTTCCTAATATTGAACCAGCCCTGCATTCCTGGTATAAATCCTACTTGGTCATAGTGTATTATCCTGGTGACAATTTTCTGTAATCTTTTTGCTAATATTTTATTTAAGATTTTAGCATCAATATTCATTAGGGAGATTGGTCTATAATTTTCTTTCTCTGTTTTCAGCCTACCTGGTTTAGGTATCAGTACCATATCTGTGTCATAAAAGGAGTTTGGTAGGACTCCTTCAATCCCTATTTTTTCAAATAGTTTATATAACATTGGAGTTAATTGTTCTTTAAATGTTTGGTAGAATTCACATGTAAATCCATCTGGTCCTGGGGATTTTTTCTTAGGGAGTTGATTGATAGTTTGTTCTATTTCTTTTTCTGAGATGGGACTGTTTAGGATATTTACTTCTTCCTCTGTTAGTTTGGGCAAGCTGTATTTTTGGAGGTATTTTTCTATTTCATTTAAGTTGTCGAATTTATTGGCATAAAGTTGGGCAAAGTAACTCCTAATTATTGCTCTAATTTCCTCTTCATTAGTGGTGAGTTCTCCCTTTTCATTTTTAAGACTAACAATTTGATTTTCCTCTTTCCTTTTTTTAATCAGATTTACTAAGGGTTTGTCTATTTTGTTGGTTTTTTCATAGAACCAACTCTTAGTTTTATTAATCAATTCAATAGTTTTTTTACTTTCAATTTTATTGATCTCACCTTTTACTTTTAGAATTTCAAGTTTAGTGTTTGACTGGGGGTTTTTAATTTGTTCCTTTTCTAGCATTTTTAATTGCAAACCCAATTCATTGACCTTCTCTTTCTCTATTTTATACAAATAGGCCTCTAGAGATATGAAATTTCCCCTTATTACCGCTTTGGCTGCATCCCATACATTTTGGTATGATGTCTCATTATTATCGTTTTCTTGGGTGAAGTTATTAATTATGTCTATGATTTGCTGTTTTACCCAATCATTCTTTAGTATGAGATTATTTAGTTTCCAATTATTTTTTGGTCTACTTCCCCCTGCTTTTTTGTTGAATGTAATTTTCATTGCATCGTGGTCTGAAAAGGATGCATTTACTATTTCTGCCTTACTACATTTGAGTTTGAGGTTTTTATGTCCTAATATATGGTCAATTTTTGTATAGGTTCCATGAACTGCTGAAAAGAAAGTGTATTCCTTTCTGTCTCCATTACATTTTCTCCAGAGATCTATCATATCTAGCTTTTCTAGTATTCTGTTTACCTCTTTGACTTCTTTCTTATTTATTTTCTGGTTTGATTTATCTAATTCTGAGAGTGCAAGGTTAAGATCTCCCACTATTATAGTTTTACTGTCTATTTCTTCTTGCAGCTCTCTTAGTTTCTCTTTTAAGAATTTAGATGCTACCCCACTTGGTGCATATATGTTTAATATTGATAGTGCTTCATTATCCATGCTACCCTTTAGCAAGATATAGTGTCCTTCCTTATCTCTTTTAATTAGGTCAATTTTTGCTTTAGCTTGATCTGAGATCAGGATGGCTACCCCTGCTTTTTTGACTTCACCTGAAGCATAGTAGATTTTGCTCCAACCTTTTACCTTTAACCTGCATGTATCTCCCCGCTTCAGGTGTGTTTCCTGTAAACAACATATTGTAGGATTCTGGCTTTTAATCCATTCTGCTAACCGCTTCCTCTTTATGGGGGAGTTTACCCCGTTCACGTTTATGGTTAGAATGACCAATTCTGTATTACTTGCCATCTTGTTAACCCCGGTTTATGCTTTCCTCCCTTCTTTCCCCTTTCCCCCCTTCCAAGTATTAAGCTTGTGAGCACCCCTTGCTTCTCACAGCCCTCCCTTTTTAGTATCCCTCCCCCCTCCTTAGAGTTCCTCCCCCTATCTTACCCCTTTCCCTCCCAGTTCCCGTATTCCCTTCCCTTAGCTTATTCCTTCCCTTTCCACTTTTCCCTTCTCACTTTTCAATGAGATGGGAGAAGTTTCACCATAGATTGAATATGTCTTAAGATTTTTCACTTAAAGCCAATTCTGAAGGCAGTAAGATACCCACTATATTCATCCCCCTCCATTCTTTCTCTCAGATATAATAGGTTTCCTATGCCTCTTCATGAGATGTACTACCCCCACTTTACCCTTTTTCTGGTACAATGTCCTTTCCACATCAATTTCTAGAACAAGGTATACATGTATTCTTTATACATCTATATAGTCAAAATATAGTTCCCAAGATTAATCTTTACCTTTTTAGATTTCTCTTGAGTTCTATATTTGTAGATCAAACTTTTTGTTAAGTTCTGGTTTTTTCATCAGAAATAGATGAAATTCGCTTACTTCGTTGAATGTCCATCTTCTTCCCTGGAAAAAGATGCTCATTCTCGCTGGGTAAGTTATTTTTGGTTGCATACCAAGTTCCTTAGCTTTTCGGAATATCATATTCCAGGCCCTTCGATCTTTTAATGTGGATGCTGCCAGATCCTGGGTGATCCTTATTGTGGCTCCTTGATACTTGAATTGGGTTTTTCTAGCCGCTTGCAATATTTTTTCTTTCACCTGAGGGTTCTGGCATTTGGCCACTATATTCCTTGGTGTTTTGATTTTAGGATCCCTTTCAGTGGGTGATCGATGAATCCTTTCAATGTTTATTTTTTCCTCTGTTCCTATGACTTCTGGGCAGTTCTCTTTGATAATTTCCTGGAAGACAGTGTCCAGGCTTTTTTTTTCATCATGTTTTTCTGGGAGTCCAATGATTCTCAGATTGTCTCTCCTGGATCTGTTTTCCAGGTCTGTTGTCTTCCCCAGAAGGTATTTCACATTTTTCTCCATTGTTTGATTTTTTTGGATTTGCTTGACTGATTCTTCTTGTCTCCTCGAGTCATTCAATTCCACTTGTTCAATTCTGATTTTCAGTGAAGTATTCTCTTCACTCACTTTTTTAAAATCTTTCTCTAATTGTCCAATTGAGTTCTTTTGTTCTGTGGAATTTTTTTCCATTTCGCCAATTTTGTTTTTTAGAGAGCTGTTTTCTGTTTCCAGTTCACTAATCCTATTTTTCAAGGATTTTACTTCTTTATCCACTCTCTCTTTAACTTTCTCCAGACTCTTTTCCCATTTTTCTTCTAGCTCCCTTGTGAGAGCCTTTTTAATCACTTCTATGAGGTTCATCTGTGCTGAGGAACAGCCGATCTCCTCCTTTGGGGAATCACCTGGGGACTGCCTGTTTTTAGTCTCCTCAGGATTTAGAGTCTGCTCTCTATCTGTATAGAAGCTGTCAAGGGTTAAAGTCCTCTTCAGCTTCTTGCTCATTCTGTCTATTAATCAGAGATAAACTACCAAAGAAAAACAGAAAAAACTGGAGTCTTTCTTTGGGGGGGGGCTGGGTGTGTTATCGAGCTTCCTCTACAGACTGCAGGGGGCAGCAGTGAGGCACTAGCAGGACTGTGCTGCGCCTGCGCTCTGAGATCCCAGAGCGTGCTGAGTCACTGAGGGGGGGAAGGGGGGGTGGGGCCAGGTCCTGAGAGACTTCAGCTGTTTGCAGTTGTATTCTTCAGCCCCGGTGTTTTTAGCTTTTCTGCTGGGCTGTTGACTTGCTGCCGGAGGAAATTATCCAAACCTGTAGCGAAGCTCTCCCCGCAGAAACGGCTATGATCACTCTCCACCCCCTCTCCAGTCTGCTCCCGTGCTCTCACTGCCGCTGCCCTCAGCCTGTGCCCGATCTAAAACCGCCCCAGCCCTCCAGTAAAGACAGACCTTTCTTGGCGGATCTCAAGGATGGCTTCTCTTGGTAACTATTTGTGGGTTTTTTTCAGTCAAGCATTGATTCAGAGGCTTGTAATGAAGTGGATAGTGAGAGAAAGCGCGGAGCTTATGCAACTGTGAGCCTCCTCTCCGCCATCTTAACCGGAAGTCTTAATATATATCTATATTTATCATCAATAATCTTATCTAATGTATTTTAGTTATTTAATGATATATATATGATTATATATACCTGATACATTGATACATTGCTATCATTGATATCATATTGATTGATATGATATAATACATATGATATATTTTACATATGTAACCTTATGCCTTAGGCAACAGCAATATGTGCTCAGTTTCTCTGAGTATTGATGAAAGAAACAAAAAAAAATGAAATGCTTTTAAAACTTGACTTACCTCCCCATAATTATTCTCAAGTAACTTTAGAAACTAGGGTCAGCCTCTTCAAAAATACCCCAGAATAAAATATGATATTTAGAAGCCATTCATCAAAGAAGAAAGAAAATGGTTCAATGCTACATCTGCCCGAGCCCTTTTCGGCTATACATAGCTCTTGGTCTGAAACAAGTTTGTCTAACTCAATGAGAGCAGGCTCTCTTCGACTGGTTGCTGGGATACTTGCAGGATTAAAGCTGGGTACATTATACTGGGAACTGAGAAGCTTTCATCGATGTTTTAGCCAAGAAGGAGAAATATTTGGATTTCTTCTTGGATATGCGTCACAATCCTACATAATTCATTGAGATTCAGGCTGTGTCTGTGTGAGGCCAGGAGAGTGGATCAAAGGGAAACATTTATTTAATTTCTATGATCTTAGGGCAAAGTAACATCTACTAATCATTAGCTGCTCCATTTCAGCGTTTTTTTTGCAGTCAATGAAAGATGGTTTTCATTTGAATTAATGGCACCCTAGTCCATCAAGATGGAAGCTGTTGATTTGTTTTCATTCATCGTGTCAGAGGCCAAGACCTGTGTGGATCAGTCCTTTCTATCACAAGGACTTTACCCAAGCCATTTCATGGTTTCCTGTCTCTGTGCTTTGGATTAGATTGTTGTTTTCTGTAACTTAAACCCTTCCTTCCTTTCTTCTCCATCTTCACCTTTTTGCATATGACTCATCCTTCAAGGCTTTGGTCAATTGCCACCTCTTTTATTATATCCATATCAGCAAATTAGAAGTAACCTCACAAGTACCTGAGCCCTGAGAATTCAGCTATTAATTCTCATTTCATTTCAAATAGCATTTATTAGTTGTCTATGCTGTTAGACATACGGGGGACTGAACACCTGAAAAAAAAATTCTTGTCCTCAAGGAGCTTATATTCTAATGGGGGAAGAAAGGAATACACCTGAAAAAAAAATAGTTCTTGCCCTCAAGAAGGTTATATTCTAGTGGAAGGAGGAGAGGAATATAACATGGACAAAGATAAGCAAATATGGAATATAGAAAAGTAATTCGGGGCATTTAGGGCTAGGGAGAGCACAGGTGAAAGAGTTGGAGAAGACTTTGTTGAGGAAGTGGTAATGAAATGACAGGCCTTGTATATATCATCTAGTTTTCCTGATACAAATCTCATTTGTTTACTAGATGTTATGTCACTAGATGGGAAGTCTGTGTAGTTTTTGTTTTTGCTTTGTAGTTTTTTTTTGCTGACAGCATAAGGCAGAATCCATGTTTTTATTCATGTAGAGAACCCCAAGGTGAGGAAATTTCTTTTGCTAACACTTCTTTGCAACTTACTGTCTCCAAAAGTTGCCTAGAATACTATAGTATACTCTACTATAGGTAAAGTACCAAGGATCACACAATCAAGATTTGTCAGAGGCAAGATTTAAGCTCAGCTTTTGCTGACCCAGAGGCCAGCTCTCCACTTGAATCTCTCTGTAGTAGACAGAGCTCTAGGTCTGGAGCGAGAAAGACTTGGATTCAAAGCTGGACCTAGATCCTTACTAGTCGTGTGAACTCTGGGCAAGTCACTGAACCTCTGCCTGCCTCCGTTGCCTTTTCTGTAAAATAGAGATAATTATAAAAAACTCTCTCAGGGGTGTTGTGAGGATCTAGAGATAACAATTATAACATGCTTAGCCCAGTGCCTGACAAAGAGGAGACATTTTGTAAGTGCTTGTTTCTCCCCCACTTCCCACTTTCTCCTTATGCTTAAATTTCACATCATTCCTTAATACATTTACTCTTTCAGCAGGAGACACAAGGAGATCATTGAGTTCAACTGAAATGCAAGAAGAATAACAATTTTGTCAGGGTAACCATTTGACGAATCATTAGTTCTACCTATTAAAATAAACACACACACACAAATCTATGTATGTCTATATCCAGCTCTCTATCTATGACCCTAAGGTGTCACTCAGAACAGACATTAAGCTAGAAATATTATGTAAGGGAAAGAACAAAGACTTTGTAAGAAAAGAACTAAATCTGAACCAACTCTTCTCTTCTGACTTCAATCTGTATGACCTTAGACAAGGGCCTTATATTCTTAATTTAAGGGTCTCATTTTTCCACTAGATGCTGGATGCCTCTGAGGTCCCTTCCAAATCTAACATCATGATTATATGACCGAGTTCAATCTTCTGACCCTAGAATGTCCTGAAAGTTGCTCTAGCAAAGGTCAAGTTTTCACTTTTTCTTATAATTAATCTCTGGAAAGTTAAAAAAAAAAAAAAAAAGAAAAGAAAAAAGAAATCCCAATTACATGACCTTTGTAATTACTTGTGTCCTGATTACGAATCAGGTGCTGTTAAACAAGGCTTCTTGTGATTGGTTCTAGGACTTTCCAATAAGTCAACTAGCATTTATTAAGACCCCATTATGTACCTGATATGAACTATGCTAAGTGTTGGGGCACACAAAGAAAGGTAAAAATAAAAACAAAACTAAAACTAAATGAACAAACAAAACATAGACCCTGCCCCTTGAAGAGCTTACATGCTACTGAGAATGACAGCCCATAAAAGGGAACAAGAGAGGAAGGAGGGCAGTGTGACAAAGTTCTGAGAATCAGAAGCTGAGCTGAGTGGAGAATGAAGTGTGCCTAGCCTGGGACCCTCCTCAAAATGGAGGTTGGGAGAAAAAAATCACCAAAGGAAAAAAAGGGCCTTGGGAGCAGAGAGATATCCCAGCATGAGACGATCCCAGCACAAGAACCGTTGTTTGGTTCACTCAGAAGTAGACGTTGTCGTCTATTTTAAAAGATTTGACTGACAATGGGTATTTTCCTCCTTTTGGATAATCAGGCCCACCCATCCTTGATTTCCTTTGGATCAGAAATCATTGACTATTAGAGATGACCGAGTTAGTTAACTACTCATGAAATATGACTCAGAACACCCTACACAGGGTGTTTGTTGTACATCCAGTAATTGGGATTTTAAATAGTTCCTGGGGGTGTATGAAATGTGCAGAAACTTGTGTTACTCATTATGTTTAAAATGCATTAATGTGATGAGATTTGTGGAGGAACAATACAGCAACCGACAAATCCCTTCATATTTCCCAAGTCCTTTCTTCAATCCAGGTCATAGAATCAGAAAAGTGTTGATGGGAACTAAGAGGCCGTCTTTTCATGTCCTTAACTTAACAAGGAAATAAAATGCAAAGGCAGAAAGATCCAAGTTTCTATTTTGCCTCAGACTTTTACTAATCATGTGACCTTGGGCAAAGTCATTTGATCACCACATGCCTCAGTGTTCTCATGTGTGAAATTTGAGAATCAGATGAATTTACATCTGTAAAGAACTATGCAAAACTTAAAGCATTATCTAAATGATAGATATCATCATCATCATCATCATCATCAGACACCGTCTACAGCAAGTGGTTTCACATTCCTTGTTCATGAAACTCCAGAAAACATGAACCTTCATGTTCTACTTTGGAACGGCTTTAATTATTAAGGGGGATACATTTTTCCGATTTTAATCTTATATTTTTTCTCATTTTGCCTTTCACCCTTGCTCCTACTTCTGCCTTCTAGGAGCTAAGCAAGCAAGTTTAACCCAGCCTCCACATTGTAGCCCTTAAAATACTTGGAAAAAAAATTACCATGTCATCCTAAATTATTTTATCTGAGATGAATTTCCCCAGTTCTTTTAACTGATCTTTCTATGACATGATCTCTAGGTCTTACCATTATAGCAACTCTTGCTCATTTATCTATGTGTTCCCCGTACTATGGCTCCCAGAACCAAACACAAAACTCCCAAAATAATCAGATCAATGCAGAATGCAGCCGGATTCTCTTTCCTGTTCCTAGATGTTACCCCTTTATTGATGAGGTCCAAAATCTCATTTGCATTTGTCCCAGTCATATCGCACTGCTGATTCCCATAGAGCTTGTAATCCACTAAAATCCCCAGATCTTTTTCAGGAATACAGCTGGCTAGTTATGGCTCTCTGAGGGAATCATCTTATTAGATTTGGGATAATATTCTAGTCTATCTTTCTTTTTCATTCCTAACTCTGCAGTAATGAATACTCTCAGAGATAGCTTATTTGCAAATCTTATAAGCATGCAATCTATTTACTCCTACTCATCAAAAATCTATACTATATGATGGTCTTATTGTCCATCATCATTATCAAATATACTTTTAAAATTTAATTCCATTTGCAGATAATGAGGGCTTCTTATAGAAAACAAACTGGGAATTTCTCTCTTCTGATTTTGTGCTTCTCTAAATGGAGAAGCAGGTATGGTTGGGACTGTATTTCACGCTTACATGAGGGAAACTGAGGAAGGGGTCAGTGTTACACATTCATAGAACACAAGAAGTAGGTAATGTCATTGAAGTGAGCGTTCTCTCCAGTGATGCAGAACACAAACATTGCAATCTACTCATTCTATGGAACTCTTATGTGTTTCTCCCATGTTTGCTCCAGGCATCTACACACCATACTGGGGACAAAGTTTATTTATACTGGCTTGACCTATCAACTATCCCTTGCTCTTATCTTTTGACCATTTGGAATCCCCCATGATGGTGGAGTCATAGTATCATAGGACCATCAATTTAGAAATAGAAGAATCCTTTGAGGCTATCAATAAAGCCTGAAGCTCTAAAATGATCAATGGCTTATTCATTGTCACAGATATAATAAGGGTTTGAGTCAGGATTCCAGGACTTCTTGATTCCAAATATAATGCCTAATCATATCAATCCATATTGCTCTTATGAAGCTGATTCTCTGTACCTACATCTGCCTATATATATATATATATATATATATATATATATATATATATATATATATATGCGTGTGTATGTGTGTGTGTGTATATATATATATACACATATACATATACATATATCCTTATTGAATGTAATCTTAGTAGATTTAGCCCAGTACCCCAGCCAGGGGAGTTATTTTGGATCAAGACTTTATCATCCAGTATGTTGGAGGCTTCTTCCACTTTTGTGCCATGTGCAGAATTGAACCATTAATTGACATAGAACTATTAACAATGACTGAATCTGACCAAACAACCAGCCTTATATCTGTCAAATTACTTATTATCATTATTTAATTGGGAAATCCTAGGAAATTACTTAGGGGATATAGCCCATCAACTTGGGATGCCAATGAGTTCTTCTCTCTCCATTATACCCTGAGATATCTACATATACTTATTTATGTCAGAGTGAAGTTCTATCCCCACCCTAATTAAAATAATCATAGGAAGCTCAAATATCTCAATCAAATAAATCAAAAGATACGTTTTTACCTAGATTGTATTAATTTGTTAACTCATTTACTAACTCACTCATTCATTTATCTGATCGTTCATTTCTTAATTTTGAGACACTAGGTCTCCTTATCTCACCCAGACTAGGGTGAACAGTCACCACAGGCTCACCTTGCCCTAGGCAGCCTGGTGCTCCCTCACTCCCCTGTCCCAGTCTCAGCGGCTCATCATAATGGTGCTAGACCTAGTGGGGACACTTCATCAGCTTATCCCTGCTATACCTCAGAATGCTAGATATCAAGTGATTTTCCAGCTTCAGCCTCCCCAAAAGCAGGAATTACAGGCCTCCTCTATAACCAATTTGAATAAATTCTAGCAGGGGCCCTCAAACTTTTTAAATAAGGGGCCAGTTCACTGTCCCTCAGACTGTTGGAGGGCCGGACTATAGTAAAAACAAAAACTTTGTTTCGTGGGCCTTTAAATAAAGAAACTTCATAACCCTGGTGAGAGGGATAATCATCCTCAGATACTGCATCTGGCCCGCCGGCCATAATTTGAGGACCCCTGTTAGGGTTTTGGACATTGGATGGAAAGCAATGACATCATACAGGAAGTATTTTAAGAGTACCTGAAAGAATCAGACACATTTCTGGGAAAATCTGTAAAAATAGCAGTCAATCCAGTAGTGAGCTCACTCAAGCTGTGGACCAATCGATTGATAGAAAAATTCCAGTTCAGAAGATTCCATTTTGAAAATTGGAAGCAAACCTCTGTGAAGGAATAACTTTTTTTGGCAGAGGGAAGCTTCTTTCCCCCCATGTCCCTGCCCAGCTTCTCAAGGAGACTGGACCAATAGAAAACAAAATATCTATCTGGCAAACATATTTGCCCAAGGATAAGCAATTCCAGGGAGCACGTCCCCTTCTGGTGGGGAGAGATATCAGCCATGGGCTCAACAAAGCACAGATCCTTGCAGCTTGATGAGATCTATGCCCAAGTATTTCATGAATGCTATATGTAGAGAGAAAATAATATCTAAAAGCTAGATTGTGACTTACCCATTTGCCACATATGACTCACAACTTTTGTACTTAACTTTGGGCCCACTCTCCCCACATCTCACATGTACATGCTGTTGCCATGTTGCTTCCTCCATTACAACACAAGTTCCTTAATGGTAGAAACTTTCTGTGTGTGGCACATAGTCCATATTTAGTTATTGTTGACTAGATATGCCATTTGTTAACTAGCTATATGACCTTGGGTTAGTCACTTTATCTTGTTTGGCTCAGTTTCCTATCTGGCAAATGAGCTGAAGAAAGAAATGGCAAACCACTCCAGTGATTTTGCCCAAGTGGGTTTGGGCACAACTAAAATGACTAAATAATGTTACATTTAAAATATGTTACGCTATGTTGTATTAACTTTGAAAACGAAGCCGTCAAGCTTGACGCTTTCCAAATGATGGAAATCCCTCATTTAAGAATACTACCAGCCATTGCCCAATGTATTTCACATAAACTCTTATTAAACTCAAACACAGAATCAACTGGGACAAAAAGATCGCACCTATCCAAATCTTTGTAGGCCTCCTCTACAAGATCCCTGAGAAAGAGAGAACACATATTCCTAATCTCATTGCTACAGTCATTGCTCACTGACTTAGTCCAAGAAAAAGGAGGGAATGACTCAATAAATATTTATGAAACAGCCACTTTGTCTCTGGGACTGGTAAATAAGCACTTCAATTGTTTCTTGGACAGTTGTTTCAATATTGTCCAATTCTTCTTAACTCTAGGCTTTTCTTGGGAAAAATATTGGAGTGGATCCATTTCCTTCTCCATTGTGTCTTCATTTTACAAATAAATAAATGACTTGTTCAAGGTCATGTAGCTATTAATTTTCTGAGACTGAATTTGAACTTGAGTTCCTGATTGCAGGCTCAGCACTTGATGCACTGTGCAACCTAGCTGTTTAAATAAGCACTAGGGATTTAAAAAAAAAAGTGTCTTCACCTTTAGAATTCAGTATTTCTGCTTCCATTGGAGAATATTTGTCTTCATATGGAAGGTCAGATTAAAATGGTCATTTTTAAATAGTATTGTTTGTTATTTTTTTTTTGTGGCTGTTCTGTCCAGACATTAATTTCACCTATATTGGGTATTCTCACTGTGAAAATTCCTTCCACTAATGCAGATTAACTCTTTTGGAAATTATTACTTTACAGAGTGTATGCAAGTTCAGAAGTTAAGTTCTTGATCCAGTGTCTTATAGCTAGTGTATATCAGAGGCAAAGCTTGAACTCATGTCTTCCTGCTCACAATATTTTCCTGTAACGACTATGGTGGTACAGTGGATAGAGCACTGGGCCTGGCATCAGGAATACCCAAGTTCAAACCCTGCCCAGATACCTTTTGGCTGTATAATCCCTGGAAAATAATTTAAACTTATTTGCCTCTATTTCATTTGGAAAAGGAAATGACAAAACTATTCTAGTATTTTTGCCAAGAAAAAAAAAATGAGGTCACAAAAAGTGGGACATGACTGAAAAATGACTGAATTGAAGTAGTCACTATGCCATGTTCCCACACAAAGCTGTTTGTACTGGCTTTAATTAAAATCCAAGAAAAATAAGATGTTTCTATTTTCTCTCATTTGACTTTTGTCCAGTTTTGGTTCAAATGGTGTTCATTGTGAATGGGGCCAGTGAGGGTAATTACAACCTCATACATAGTTCAGTCACTGGTGCTTTTCTATGTAAATTAAAAAAAAAAAAAAAACACAGCTCATCATCGATTTCTTAATGAAAAAATAATTCTTCTGAATTAACAATGAAAGGAAAAATGGAAAAAGCTAATGATTGGAACTCTGTGGCCCTGAATTACTGGAACTTCTTTCAAATCCACTGAGATATTTATCTCAATAGAAACCTCAGAGACATCCTCTGTCGAGTATGTCTTCAGTGTCCTTCATTCAACATAAAATCAATTGCATTAGTATTGATGGAATATTGCTTTTGCACCTATGCTGAGCAAGATATAATATGAAATAATACATGGTTTTCTTCAGAAAACTTACAATCAAGTGTAAGCTTGAAAGTGCTCTTTCAATGATCTTGGGGACAGGAAGGAAGAAAATAAGGATTTATGTGATACCTACTATCTGCCAGATACTGTGTAAGAGATTTTATAAATATGCTTTCAATTAATATTCTTTCAGCTCTGTAATGTTAGTATTATTAGTCTCTATTTTAGAATTGGGGAAACTTGAGAAAACTGAGGTTAAAAGGCTCCCTGAGTCACATATCTGGTTTCTGAATCCAAATATGAACTCAGGACTCCCTGAATCCAAGTCTTATATTCTATCCACTGTACAAGCACCAGCTTCCATCGTCTTCCCTATCGTCCTGCTGCTTCCTGGCAGCCCAAAGATGTCCACCTCCAAAGTAGGTAGTACCCTGGTTTGGATCTATTTTACCCATGCTTCTCTTCTCTCATCATATTATTTCTCTTGGTGATCTAATCTGTCCCCCAGTATTGATGATCATTTCTATGCCCATGATTCTCAGATCTACTTGTCCAACCCAGGCTTTCTCCTGACCTTCAGCCTTGCAGATGGAAATCTGTTCAATGTACCAAGAAGATTCTCACAATTATCTTAAATTTAACATATCCAAAACAGAACTCATCCTTTTTTTTTCCCCTAAATAGTTCCATCTTCCTAACGTCCCTACTCTTACTGAAGGTATCATCACTCTCTGCCCTCCTCCTTACTATGCTCACAACTTCCATCTCTTCCTCCTCTCATATCCCATCTATTTTCTGGTACTGTCAATTCTGTTTTCATAACCTCTCTCAAATTCTATCCCTTTCCTTTCTCTGATTCTGCCATCTCATACCTGGACTTTGCTAGAGTTTCAAATGATCCCTTCACCTCAAGTCTCTCCTCAGTTCAATCCATCTTACACTCAGTTCTAGAACTGTTGGGAACACAATATGTGACTTTGCTTTACCTCTGGTAGACCTTTTCTTCTTTTCTTGTGAGAGATGATGGTGATTCAAGGAGACTGAGAGGCAGTTGCTGTTCTTTGACCTCCCCACTGAGAGGCCATTGTGTTGTCTGACCTCTCTCCTCTTACCTCTGCCTACAACTTATTTCCCCAGGCCACAAGCAACACCTGTGCCAGGAAAGGCTGCCCCACAACGCCTTGAGATGTTCACAGCTGTGGAGGCTCTCAGAGAATTGACCTGCCCCTTACAGTGCACTTAGGCATGGTCTTTAGCATAGAACCATACATAAAATCCTCTATTTGGCTTTTAATGTCCCTTGATACATTTCTTTATTTCTTATATGTAACAATGTAGTCTATGAACCTTGCTATTCCTTGCACCAGACACTCCATCTCCTGGCTCCTCTCATCCTCACTTGTTCTTCCTGCCTGAAACTTTCCCTCTTCATTCCCATCTTCTACAATCACTGGCTTTGTTTGGGTTTTAAGAAAAGTTATTTCATCTTCAAGGAACCTTTCCCAAATCCTTGAATGAAATTGCCTTCTCTTTATTGATTTTTGGCTGCAGAATCTGCATAAACCTTTGCTTGTACATAATTCTTTGCATGTTGTTTCCTCAATCATACTATGAGCTTTTAAAGATCAAGAATTTCTTTTCCCTCTATTAAAATTCCTATAAGGTAACAGAGTCCCTGGAACACAGTAGTTGTTTAAGAAGTACTTGTTCTTTTACATTTTGGAAAAATATTTTGGCAATATTCAATATATTATGGCAGTGTTACAGTAACAGTGTTACAAAGACTTTCCATAGAAGGTAAATAAATATAGATTAAAATTAACTGGAAATTAATCCAATGAGTGGGTAGAAGAATAAACCATAGAAACAATTCATAATTTTATTTTAAAAAACAGTAATGAGGCAGCGTATCAAAATTTGTGAGATGCAAATAAAGAAATGCTTAGGGGAAAACTTTTATTTCTAAATGTGTATATCAATAAAGAATAGAAAGAATAGATCAAAGAATCAGACATACAATTAAAAATAACTAGAAAAGAAAAAGATAAAAATCCCTAATTAAACATGAAAAAAAGAAATCCTAAAAATTAAATGAGAGATTAATAAAATTGAAACTGTAAAATTAAAAACGAACAAATAAATAAAACTGATTTATATTGAAGAAAAACCAAAACAATAGATAAATCTTTGGTTAATTTTATTAAAAAAAAAAAGAAACAAGAAAACCAAATGAAAAATGAAAAAGTTGAATTACTATCAATGAAGAAGAAATTAAAGTAATCATTAGGAGTTATTTTTTCCAATAATATGACAGTACAGCTGACAATATTAGAGAAAAAAATGAATATTTACAAAAATATGAATTTGCTAGATTAATAGAAGAGAAAATAGAGTACTCAAATAATTTTACCTTAGCCAAAGAGGTTGATCTCCCAAAGAAAAAGTTCCCAGAACCAGCTGGATTTACAATTGAATTCTACCAAACATTGAGGAAACCATTAATCTCAATACTGTATAAACTATCTAAAAAAATAGATAAAGAAGATTTCCTTAAGTGATACAAATGTGGTTTTAATACCTAAATGAGAGAGAACAAAAACAGAAAAAGGAAATTATAGGGTAATTTCCCTAAGGAATATTGATGCAAAAAAATTTATGTAAACTGTTTTCAAGGAATATATCACAGAGATCATACACTATAACCAATAGACAGTTATTCCAGGAATGCAGGGTTGGTTCCATATTAGAAAAACTATAAATATAATCAACAAAAGCAATAACAACAACAATAATAACTATATATATATATATATACAATTATCTAAATAGATGCAGAAAAAGGTTTTGATAAATGCATCACTCATTCCTTTTCTTCCCAAGGCAATTGGGGTTAAGTGACTGGCCCAGGATCATAAATTTTTGGTTCTGGATTTGAATTGAGATTCTCCTGATTTCAGGGGTAGTGCTCCACCTAACTATCCCTGTATCTGTTTTAGGAAAACAAGCGTAGGAAAAAGGGAGCTTTCTTAAAATGATAAGAAAGATGTATCTACAACCAAGAGCAAGCACTATCTGCAATGGGAATCAATGAGAAGTCTTTACCAAAAGATAAAGGATGAGGCAAAAATATCCATTATCACCACTATTGTTCAATATAGTATTAGAAATGTGTGCTGTAGCAATAAGACAAGAAAAAGAAATTAAAGAACTAAAAACAGGTCAGGAGGAAACAAAAACATTACTCTTTATAGATGATATGATAGCATACTTGGAAAGCCCTAGAAAATCAACCAAAAAGTAGTCAAAACAATTAACCAAGGTCATGGGATATAAAAATAAGTTCAGTAGATCTCTTCGATAAAAAGAGCTAATTCAGTTTCAATGGATCAAGGATGGACAGAAGCAGCTACACCCAAAGAAAGAACACTGGGAAATGAATATAAACTGCTTGCATTTTAGTTTTTCTTCCCAGGTTATTTCTACCTTCTGAATCCAATACTCCCTGTGCAACAAAAAAACTGTTTGGTTCTGCACACATCTATTGTATCTAGGATATACATTTAACATGTAAAGGACTACTTGCCGTCTGGGGGAGGGGGTGGAGGAAGGGAGGGGGAAAATCAGAACAGAAGTGAGTGCAAGGGATAATGCTGTAAAAAATTACCCTGGCATGGGTTCTGTCAATAAAAAAAGTTATTAAAAAATAAAAATAAGTTCATATAAAAATTAGCAATTCTATATATTAATAACAAAACCTAGCAGGAAGAAATGGAAAGAGAAATTCCAAGTAAAATAAATGCAGATAATTTACAATATTTGGGAGTCTACCTTTCAAGAAAAATCCAAGATCTGTTCTCAAATAAAGACAAATCTTAACATTTGGAGAAATATTAATTGTTCATGGATAAGTCATCAATATAATAAAAATGAAAATTCACCTAAATCAATTTATTTATTTAATGTCATACCAAAGAACCAAAAAGCATTTTTAGAACTAAAAATGGTAATAAAAGACATCTGGAAGAAGAAAAAATCAAAAATATCAAGGAAATCCATCTTTTTTTCAGTATAATCTTTCGTTTATTTAGTATTTTCTCCCAGTTATATTCAAGATGAAAATAAATTACTTTTTTTAAAATTTTTGATTTCTAGGTTCTCTCTCTTATCCCACCCACAACTGAGAAACCACATGTGAAGTTGTGCAAAACATTTCCATAAAAGTCAAGTTGTAACAGAAGATATAGATCTCCAACCAGATGAAAATAAAAATTAAGTTAAAAAACAGATAGAGAAAGAAAGAGACAATGTTTCAATCTGTATTCAGACACAATCAGTTCCTTCTCTGAGTCTAGATAGAATTTCTCATAAGTCCTTCAGGGTAGTGGTGGATGATTGTACTACTGAGAACAGCAAAGTCAATTATAGCTTGTCATCCCAGAACATTGCTATTACTTTGCATACAATACTTTTCAATTTGCTTGAGTTCATGGAGGACTTTTCAGGTTCCTTTTTTTTTTTTTCTGAGAGCATCCTGCTCATCATAGGAATCCATTTTTTAAATGTGATACAAAAAAGACTGGTATTATCAGATTTCAAGCTATATTATAAAACAATAATCATCAAAACAATCTGGCACTAAGAAATGTAATGATAGATCAGTGGAATTGATTGGGTGTACAATACAGATAAATAAATGATCGAAGTAATCTCATTTTTGATAAACCCAAAGATCCAAGCTTTAGCAGCAAGAACTCACAATTTGACTACATTTGGGAAACTTAAAAATCATCTTAAGAAAAATTAGTCCCAGACCATCATCTCATGCCAGATGCCACAATAAGGTCAAAATGGGTTCATGATTTAGATATAAAGAGTGATACCATAAATAAATTAGGAAAATATGAAAAAAAAATACCAGCAACATCTAGGGAGAAAGGAAGAGTCTATGACAAGACATCAAAAAGATTAAAAGAAGTAAAATAGATAATATTGTAATATGAGGTTAAAAAGATTGGCACAAACAAAATCAATAGAGCCAAAAGTGAGAGGGAAAAAAGTGGGGTAAAAATTAAAGCAAGTTTCTCTGATAAAGGCATCATTTCTAAAATTTATAGAAAATTAGGTCAAATTTATATGAACAGCTCTTCCTCAATTATTAAAGGGTCATAGGACAATAGGCAGTTTTCAGAAGAAGAAATCAGTGCTGTCAGTGGTCATATAAAAATATTCTAAATCACTAATGATTTAAGATATGTCTATTATACTATTCTGAGATAGCTCACATCTATAGGATTAGCTAACATGACAAAAAATGAAAGAAATATATTCTGGAGAGAATGTGAAAAAATAAGGACCACAATGCATTGTTGCTGGAGTTTTGGATTGATCCAGTCATTCGCAGACAATTTGGAAGTATGCAAAAAAAGATGATCAAATTGTACATATCATTTCCTTTTATAATACCACAAATATGTCTATGCAAAGGGGAAAGGACTTATTTGTACAAAAATATTACAGCAGTTCTTTTTGTGGTGGCAAAGAATTAGAAATGGAGGGAATATTCATCATTTGGGGAATGGCTGAACAAGTTGCAGGGTATGACATTGATAGATGCTATTATATATGAGCAGGATGGTTTCAAAGAAACATAGGAAAACTTATATGAACTAACAGGAGAACACTCTAATAGAAATATTGTAATGATGACCAATTGTGGAATATTTATCTACTCTGATCAATACAATGATTTAAGACAATTGCAAAGGACACATTCTAAAAAATGCTCACCAGAGCATTTTAATAACTGCAGAGAGAATATTGCTGAATTCTGACTGCATATTGAGGCATTCTCATTCTTATTTTTTTTCTGCTTTTTTTAAACAAAACACTAATATGGATATGTGTTTTATATGATGTCACATGTAAAATGCTATATTGATTGTCTTCTCAATAGCTAAAGAGGGACAGAAGGGAGAGAGAATTTGGAACTCATTTTAGATGCATTTTTAAAATTTTATTTTCCCAAATATATGCAAAGATAGTTTTCTCCATTCACCTTTATAAAACCTTGTGTTCCAAGTTTTCCTTCATCTCTCTCTCCCTCCCTTCTCTCCAAGACAGCAAGCAATCCGATATAGGTCAAACACATGCAGTTCTTCTAAACCTATTTCCATATTCATTATTCTGCACAAGAAATAACTGCTCAAAAGGAAAATAACTACAAAAAAAATAAGCAAACAAAGAACAATAAAAGGTGAATATACTATGCTTTGATCCACGTTCAGTCTCTATAGTTCTCTCTCTGGATGTTGATGACTCTTTCCATCACAAATGAATTCCCTTTAATCATTTCATTGTTGAAAAGAGCCAAGAACATCACAGGTGATCTAGATGAATGTTTAAATAAAAGAAAACATATGTTGATCTTCTAAAACAATGAGTCACCTTTTTTAATAATGTGAAACCAAACATCATGAGCCAGGATTCTTCTCAAATTACCAACCCTCAAATACCAGATGAGAAAAGTGGTTTCAAATAAGAGAAAAATCTATCCCCATCTTGGAACTCAGGTCTTCTAACTTCATTCTTCCTTGATGAAAGCAGAGCCATAATTATTCAGGTCATCTTTACTCTGCTTGCATCATCATAATCATTATCACCACTGTTAATATTAACATAGTGCTGACTATGTGTCAGGCACTGTGATAAATACTTCAGAATTGTTATCTCATTTGATCTTCACAAGAACCTTGAGATAGGTGCCATCCTAAGGGCTTTGGAATCCAAGTGTTAATCCTTTGAATTCACACACACACACACACACACACACACACACACACACAAATATTTCATATTTTACTTCTCTGAATTTTTACTTTCCTTCAGGCTCTGTGAGGTCTCTTATTCTACTCTCTAGGAGAAAAGGTCCTATGTGCCCTTCTTCAGATATTACTTTATGAACAGCCTTCTCTAGGTCACAATTTAAACCAGGGTCATTTTTCTAATTTTGCCCATGATATAACTGAATATAAATTGTCAGGATAGACCAATTTTGTTTGGTGAAAATGTTCTGTGTTTATTACCCGGCCAGTTCCTGAAATATTCTGCTTTCTAGACCATCACAAATGTGAATGCAAGCTTCCAGTGCACTGACTTGAGAACTGCATTTTCAACCCAGTGACCTTCTATATAATGTTATGTTCTTGTAGCTACCAGAGTGAATTTTACATGCCAGGTCTAACAATCACATTATGATATGTGACTGTCTCTGAAAATGTAGGAAAGCAGATAATTCTAGACTTTAAGCAGACTTTATTCATGAAGGTCATTCAGGACATTTATCTGCAAATGTTCTTCAAAAACCCAATGGTTCTGAACCTTTTGTGTGGGTCCTGGAGCCCTTAGGCATCCTAACAAATCCAATTCAGCCCTTCTCAGATTAATGTTTTTTAAAATCATGAAATAAAATACAGAGAGCTACAAAGGACACCAATCATCTTGAAACAAAAATATATTTTCCTATCCAAATTTACAACCCCCTAAAATCTATCTATGGATCCCTTAGGTATCTGTGGAGCCCAGGTTAAGAACTCTTGCCTGAGGCTAATTTAAAACATTTTTTATTTGTTGTATTTGTGCCAATGCCAGAGAAAGCCTGCATGATGGATAGAGTGTTTAGTACTGAGTCAAACAGAATTGGTTTTACATCCCATTCTGACATTTATTAACTGTATGTTTTAGAGTACATAGCAATTCCTGGGTGTCTCTGGCATCTCCATAAGGGAAGGCAGTGTGGTACAAGGGAAATAAGTCTGGAGTCAAAGACAGGAGTTCAAATCCCATCTTTGACATTATCTATGGGATTTGGGGCAAGTCAGTCAGTTAGCCTGTATCTCAGTTTCCTCACATGCAATGTAAAATGTTAAATTAGATGACATCTAAGGTTTCTTACAATATTATATATATGAAGGTAAGATAGACTGGATATCTTTTGCAAGGCAGAAAGGGTTTCCTGGGCTCCATGTTGGGCCATCCCATTTTTTTTTTTGTATTATTCATTATTTACAATGTTTGAGGCATTGTGCTAGGTGCTGGGGATACAAAAACCAAAAATCAGTCCCTGTCTTCAAGTTCACATTTTATAGAGAAGGGGTGAAAGGGCAATGTGTACACAGATAAATAAACACAAAATACATGAGTCAAATCAGCGCGCATTTACTATTTGGCAGACACTGTGGTAAGCACTGGGGATATAAAAACTACAAACTTTTTTTCAAGTAGATTGCATTTTGATATAGCAAGATAACTTGTAAAAAGCACAGAGTAGAGAGAAGTACCTGAGCAGGAACATGATGGACCAGTCCAGAAAGTCAGAGCAAGAAGAGGAATGAAGAATGGTGGGCCTTGAAGTTTCTTCAAAATGGAGGTTCTGAGGGGAACCACGTGGAGAAGGAGACTATAGTCATGGAGAGATCCTCCCAGATGAGAAGGCTCTAGGCATTGAGGGAATATACAAAGTGCTAGTTTCCTTTCCTGTAAAGTGAGAGAAAAGAAGGGAGTTGGATTAGATGCCATTTCAAGATCTGTGCCCCTAAAATCTTGTGCTGGGGTTTGGCGATGAGGTAGGAGCAGCTAGTATGATCAAGCAGGGTCTTAGGTAGGAGGTGACTCGATCAGAAGGAAATTCAACATTCTCATGGTAGAAGGGTGGGCAGAATAAACATCAGGCAAGGGTACAGTTTGTGCAAATGTCAGGATAGTGCCTTCCACATCATTATACACACTTACTAAATTCTTATGTGATTGGATTAGAAAGAAAAAAAATCCAGTCTGCTTTTAGTTTAATGTCTTTTCTCTCTTAATACAGTGTCTTCTCTCACTTCCCAGTCCATCCACACCCTTGGGAAGCACGCTTCTCGTGCTCTTAACCCTTCACCTTACTAAATCCTGCTCAGAGTAAATTATCTGATAATCTTTTATGTACCAAGTGTGGAGATGGGAAAGGAGCAGGCTAACCTGACTATGTGTGACAAATAAAATGCTGTCCCTTTCAGGATTATTTGCATTATGACAGAGAACTAAGCCTTAATGAATTGCTATCTAATTTCAGGGAGCTGTGAACCAGCACATGCAGATAATTCTGGGCAATGGAGGCTTTCTATCGACAAGGGAATTGCTCTTTCTACCAGCTCCTAAGACTTGTCCTATTTATGTATAAACTAGAATAATTATTCAGTACCTTTTTGGAGCCATGATTTAATCTTCACACAGATTCCTTTTGCACTTAGAGATACTAATTCCCAATGCATAATTCTTCTGGTCTCTGTAATCCTTACACAGGGATTCAGCTAATCCGCTAGAGATCTTACTCCTTTGGAGGGGGAGGAAGAGTTCCTTTTTTAAAAAATTTAAAAATATTTCATAGATACCACTTAAACAGCACAACTCCCATCTCTAAGACCTCACTCTCATTATGGGACTGGCCCACCTCCAGTTTTGGCCATATGTATTCTCAGCTATACGTACAAAGCTTCATTATCATCAGGCACTTGCGTCAGCTTGATTAGAGATGCCATTCCTCTTTTCTCTGGGCTTTGAGAAATGGTTTTTTGATTGAGATTCTTTGGAGATTTGCTTGTTCTATGATTCATTGTCTTATAGCATCACTTAGAGAATATCTGTGTGGGAAAAAAAAGTGATATGTCCTCATGAATAGGGAGCCAGTCTCGAAGTCAGAAAGACCAAGATTCAAATCCCTCCTCTGACACAAATATGATCTATCATCTTAAATAAGTCATATAACTCCTCAATATTCAACCTAGATGACTCTCTATAAAAATAGATAGATGTAGGGCTCTCAAACTGAGCCACTAAAGGAAGTATATTCTGCAGGATTTCCTTATTCCACTAAAATCACAGATCCCATCTTTATTACTATTCCCATACATATCTACATGCATACACTAACACAAAGGCATACACATATATATCACACACAGAGACACGTGTCTGTGTCTTGTAATAAATAATACATATTATATATACACATTCATTCATGATTTATTTTGTATCTATAATTGCATAGATGTATATTTATACATAAGATATATGATATCCACATGTCATTTGTGATAAGTGTGTATATATGTGTGTATATACACATGGGGTTCATGATTTTGTATAGTCTAGTGTACTTTTCTTATGCAAACATTGGGGATAAACATATAACTTTGTTAATCTAGACTCCAGAGAGAAGTAGTACCAACATTTCAAGAAGAACAAATACCAAGCTGTACACTCTGACCCCAAAGTTGACTTCACAAGTAAAGAAAAAGAGGGTACAGCTAAAGAAGAATTTGTTCAAAGAACAATTGAGAGTTTTGAATGAACCTACAACTCAGAATGAACCAACAGCATAGCATAGCATCCCCCCAAATCGAAATAAATAAGCATCATCAGGTGGAATGAAAAGAAGACATTGACTAGAATGAGAAAGGTGATCATCCCATTGTACTGTGTCCTGATCAGTTTATAACCAGAGTTGTTTTGTTGTTGTTGTTGTTGTTGTTGTTGTTGTTGTTGTTGTTGTTGTTCTATGCTGGGTGCATGTCCCATTTTCAGAAGGGCTGGGAAAAGCATCTGAAGATGGCACCTGAGATTCTGGAAGCTTAGTGACTTAACATGCCCAGACCATATAAAAACTAATTGATGGAATTGGAAATGTTTAGCAGGGGAAACGTAAAGTTGGGGGAATGACAGCTATCTTCAAGTATTTGAAGGGCATTCATGTGGGTAAAGGATTTGATTTGTTGTTCTTGACCTCAAAATTATAGAGGCAGGCTCCAGCAACATGAAAACTTATCTCACAATGAGAGCTGTCTGAAGAAGGGATGAGTTACCTTGGAGACAGTCTGCTTCATCAAGAAGAAGCTTGAGAAGTACTTGACAGCTATGTCATAGGGAGGATTCTCATTCAACTACAGTTTGGGCTAGATGACCTTGTAGTCTTTTGTAAATCAAAGATTCTATGATTCCATTCAACATTTGAGTTCATACAACATATTAGATTCAACTATCATTAAATGTTCCTGCATTTTTCTATTGCATAGTAAGCCTTATGGAATATATTTAGATGTCTCACAATTCCTCCTCTCTGAGGAAGAATGTCTTGCCAAGGAAACAGTGGTAGCTGTCAATGTGGCAAGGTCTCCTGGGTTCTATGACTGTATCCCAAGAAATAAATGGTTGGATATCTTTCCATCAGTCCATATTCCAGTCAGTCTGGCCATACTATTATCCTTTCAACCTGACCTTCTATGCCCCACCTCTGCTTAGAGACCCCCTAGTCACCTTCCTTTTTGAAAATCACAATGTCCCTTTAAGTCTGAGTTCAAGAATCACCTTCCTATGTTGTCTACAATGGCACATTTGTGAAAATTGGAGTGATACATAAAAGCTTAGCATGGCTTCTGCCCAAGAATGGACATGCCATGTTGGGAAGCATTCCATATTTTTTTGGTTCCAAGAAGGAGGGAGGGACAGAAAGTCTGGGGGATGGTAGCAGACACAGTGGTGTTGAGAAAAAGAAGCAAAAGAGTCAATGAAACAAAGTTTTGAAGGAACTGGAAATTTAGGAGGAAAGATAAGTAGAATTATTTTAGAATTAATAAATAGAAGGTGTTATATAGTTTAGAAACAATTATATGTAATAGAAATTCTTAGTTATGTTTCATAATCTTTCCTCATTCTTTGTATATTAAATATGTCTATTATTGCTATATATCAAGTTCATAATAAACTAAAATTAAAATTTTGAAAAGTGCCCTAGAAGGCTCTTCCTAACACTTGTCCCAATTGCTAATATTATCTTCCTCCTCAAATTATTCTTATTTAGTTATGCATAAAAATGTTTATATCCCTAAGAGAATATAAACTCCTTGAGGGCAGGAACTGTTCTGAATTTGTTTTTTTGTCTTTTGTATTCCCAACAGATGGGTTTCATAGAGAAAGCTTTTTATAAATGCTTGTTGAATTAAATTAAAAGGCATCAAGAGCAATAGTCTTGGCAGACATAGTCAGGATTTGGAGTTGAATACAGAACAGACAAGACTTGGAGCAAAAGCATAAAACTTTGTGCTTTCGGGCCAGTTGAGTTCAACACAATGACTGGAACTGGGATTTACTGATTTTTCTTATCTCAACTCAAGCCTAGCTTAGTTACTTACCATGCCCAGCTCTGACTGCAGGCTCCTGGAATGGTTTCAATCCCCTTCAGGGAGCAAAGAGGAAAGAAACTGGAGGGAAGAAAATAGGGACTTTAGCACAGGAATGAAAGCTGAAAAACTGAAACCACTTTATAAAAGGAAAAGGGCAAGGTGAAAAGCATGAATGTGAGTTATAAAACCTTGGCAAATCCCACATATATTAACCACCCCGATTCTTCCTCTTCAAGAATAAAAGATTTTTGCAATGGAGGGAATTCAGAGACCATTTAATATAACCCTTTGATTTTGTACATTAGGAAGCAGAGAATTCAAAACCGTATAAGAAATAGGAAGCAACATCAGGATTTAAACTTAAGTTCTTGCATTTTAAATTCAGTCACTTTCCACCATACCTGGATGCCTCAACTGGTGAAAGTCTACTCTGTTGATCATCTGGGATTTATTGTCTTCCTGTCAAAAGCCTGATTAGAATACTGATTGACCATTTATACTGGCAAAGCCACTTTTTACAGGAAGATATTTTAAACACACACAAACACACAATTTCTCTCAGTTCCTTTTTATATGCCATATTCTGTAAATTGCAACATCTTTGTGTTATGATGATTTAATATTACTAATTCAGGGCTTTGTACATAGTCTCCCTGGAATTCATATTAGAACATTTTAGGAATTTGGGAATATGACTTGGGGAAAAAAAGAGAAAGATAAAATTGTTTAGAAAGAACAAATGGCATATTTTCTTCTTCTATATCCAGGATTGAAAGGAAGAAGAGATGTCAGTCATATGGTCCACTAACCTCACTTATAAATGAGAAATTTGGAGAATTGAGATTTGGAACCTGATTTCCCCCAGGGAATTAAAGTCATATGCAACAGAATCTGAATGTGAATAACCATCTTCCTGAGTTTAAACTGGAGACTCTTTTCATGGTACCCCATAGACTTAGGAGCTACTCTGTTCAATATTCACATTAGTCTTTCACTGTAACCCAAAGAGAATTCTATAGCTTAAAGATTAAAATATCAAAAAAGATCCAACTTACACAAATGGCACAATGTACATTTTGGACTAGATCTGGGATTTTATCTGTATAAGGAAATTTCTGATGAAGAAAACCTCTAAATCAAGATAGATTGGCAACTATTATACATATAATATCTTAAACAATTACTAAAGGTAGTGATATGTTAAGTGACTTGACAATGGTCACATAGTCAGTATGTGTCAATGGTAGGACTTGAACTTAAAAGTCTTTCTGATTCCAAGGTTGGTCTTCTATTTTCTATACCATACTTTGCCTTCTTAAAGCTTCTGCCTTATGATTCATAAAAAGAAAGAGAAAGAAAGAAAGGAAGGAAAGAAGGAAGGAAGGAAGGAAAGAAGGAAGGAAGGAAGGAAGGAAGGAAGGAAGGAAGGAAGGAAGGAAGGAAGGAAGGAAGGAAGAAAGGAAGAAAGAAAGAAACAGAAAAGAGAAAAAAGAAATAGAAAGAAAGAAAGAAAAGAGAAAGAAAGAAAAAGAAGAGAGGAAAAGGAAGGGAGGAAGGAAGAAAAATGAAGGAAAGAGAAAATAATGAAAGGATATGAGGAAAGAATAAAGAAAGAAGGAAGGAATGGAAAAAAGGGAGAGAGAGAAAGGAGGGAAATAATAAAAGAATATATTTTAAAAATGCATATATTCCACCCATCCTATATGTATTTTGTCTCAATTGGAATGTGAGATCTTGATAACAAAGTTTGTTTTTGTCTTTCTTTGTATTCTCAGTGTCCAGCCCAGTGCCCAACACCTTCTTCTAACTAAATGATTACTGACGGGGGATTGACTGAGTCCTGGGGTTTCTGATATAGCCTCTGATCTTGGTTGTGAAATAAAGTATTTTTTTTTTATGTAAGGTATCTGTATAAAGGAACTTTTAAGTTGGAAACATTATTCCAAATCAATAGAAATATAGAAACAACCACAAAGCACAATTTGGAGCTGAGAGCCAAGTAGAAAATTGCCAGCTTGATAACAATAGCACACTTTTAATAACCTGTTTTCAAGGTTTTCCTGATTATTTACAAGAATTAACTTTGTGAAGTAGGTATTATCTTACCACATGACAGAAGAAAAATCTGAGACTCAGTAAAGTGACTTATATCTGGTCACCACTTAAGTGTCTGAGTAGAGAGTCAAAATGAGATCCCCATCTTCTACAGAAAAAGAGAATGAGGTCAGAGAAAAGTGATTGATATAAGCCAGCTGATAGGTAGTTGGTGCTAAAGCTAGCACCCAAACCAGTGGTTTTTGGCTCTTAAATAGATAGTCCTTTCATTCATTTTACAAATGAAAAATTTAGGTCCAGAGGGGTTTAAAATACCCAATCTTAATTTTAAGATATGGAGATGTGACTACATGGCATCTTATTCCCCTAACATTATAATATAGTATATTACCAAAGTGCAAACTAAATATGTCAACAGTCAATACAATACTCCAGAAAAGTGAATGTGACATATGGTTGGCTAAAGAGAAATGGAGAATCAAAAGCCAGAGAAGACAATTTTAGGCAGAAGTTTGAAGTGTTGTGCTCCTTCTAGATATCACATTTGCAGAAAGGAAAAAAAAATGTTAGGGGAGGGACCAGGAAAGGATCACCAGAACAGTGAGAGGACTGCAAATGATCACCAGAGTAGTGAGAGCTCTGCAAACCATGAGCACAAGCATCACTTGGCAGAACCCAGTGTGTTTAACCTAGAAAAAGGAAGACTTCAAAGTAATTGTATGGATATGTATACATATATTGCATTTGACTTATACTTTAACATATTTAACATGTATTGGTCAACCTGCCATCTGGAGGAGAGGGTGGGGGGAAGGAGGGGAAAAGTTGGAACAAAAGGTTTTGCAACTGTCAATGCTGAAAAATTACCCATGCACATATCTTGTAAATAAAAAGCTATATAATAAAAAAGAAAGAAAGAAAGAAAGAAAGAAAGAAAGAGAAAGAAAGAAAGAAAGAGAGAAAGAAAGAAAGAAAGAAAGAAAGAAAGAAAGAAAGAAAGAAAGAAAGAAAGAAAGAAAGAAAGAAAGAAAGAAAGAAAAAGAAAGACTTGCAAGGGATGTGATAACAGTATCCAGGTATTTGTAATGTTTTGGTGGGGAAGAGGAATTCAGTTTATGCCTCTTGGTCTCCAAGAACAGAATCAGGAACAATCAGCAGAAGCTTCAGGAGGAAAAGGCTTCCATACAAGGGAGAAATTTTTTTCAAGGATTGGAGTTACCCCCAAAGTGGAAAGAGATGTCACAGGAAGAGGTGGACTTCTCAATTCTAAAGAACTCAAGAAATTGATTTCTGGATATTTTTAAAAAGAAAGCAATGGCCTCCATAAGTGTACATTTTTAAAAGCTTATGAAAATGAAATCATCATAGATAAATATGATTTTGTCCTTTAATAGGACTATTAGATCAGGGAAAGGTTCCATGACATATGATTTTAGCAAAGATTTAACAAAATATTTTACTTTCTTTTCCTGGTCAAGATGATATGGGTAGGAAGTATAGGTATAGTTTGCCAGTGAAATCCCACCAAATTCTAAAATTATGTGATTCATGAATGATAATATATGTCGGTAAATTTCGTATATATTAAAGAACTGCCAAGTAGAAACACAATTAATCATCGATATTTTACTTCATCTCATAGTACAAAACTCAGATAAATAGATGGAAACTAGCCAGTGTGGCATTTCTCATCTCAGTGTGGGGGAGTTTTATTCATTTTCATCCAGAACCATAGCTTTTATCCAATGTAGGGAACTCCATGGGATAAAATATTTTCTACTGATACAGATCAGCAATTTATCTATAATTTGAGACCCTAAACTATTTCCTGGGAGTATTGAGAGATTCAAAGACTCCCCCAGGGCCACACAGTTCTTATGGTTCAGAGGCAGAATGTTTGCTCCTCAAAGCCTCCCCTCTATTAACTAGACATCAGTGTCTCTCATCAGCTCCAAAGTAAAGCATTGCCTAATAATTCGAGCTATCCAAAAACCTACAATAAGCTGCCTCCAGAGATAAGGAGTCTCCTAGGCCAGAATCCAAAAGCAAAAGCAGGGTGACCATTAGTTGGAGCTAATTGTAGAAGAGATTCATGGAAGATAATGTCTGGACTCCTTTCTATCTGTAAAATTACCAGATTCTAGATGATTGCTGCTTCCTTTGAACTCTCAATTCTGATGCTCAGTTTCCTGTAGCATTGTTTTTATTAAAAATCCCGAATAAGAAAATTGCATACAGTCAAGTTCTATACCTAGATGTTTTGGTTTTTTTAAGTCTAGAAGATTTTATTGAAATTGCAAACATAAAACTTCTCCTTTTAGTATAGAAGTTTTCCAGTTTGGGGGGAATTTAGATGAATAGATTTAGTGATTTGAAAAAATATGCTAATAATTTAATAGCTGACAGTTTGTTCATTATATATACTCCTCTACCTCAGCCATTTCAAAAAGTGGCTTCAGGCTAAACTTTAGCAGGAAGAGAATCTGGAGTAAATCTATTTTAAAATGTAAGTAGAAGATGGTTTTCCCTTCTTTAAAATGTAATGGAAAGAATAGTTTAAGGCAACTCTGTCATTTAAAATCTTGAAGGTACATATGACATTTTTTAAAAAAAGTTCATGATACCAATTTCCCTTCCACTTTTTCAAAGAATTTAGATATATTTATTGAGAAAAAGTAAAAGTCCAGCTTTTTTTTTTGTTCTTGACCACAGAATGCATCAAATCTATTTTGTGTAAGCCACTATTTTGACTCTTGCATATTGTGTCCAAGGCACTGTGCTAGGTTCTGGGGATTCAAAGAAAGGCAAAAGAATCCTTAGTCTCAAGTATTAGACTCCCAGTCTAATAGGAAAGACAATGTGAGAGCAACTGTGTATAAATAGATAGATAGGTATATGCTTAAATACATGTACCTGTGTATATATAATATAAAGCATCTGTATCTATACACTCATGTACATTATATACATGCATGCACATACTTAAATATATATGCCTGTGTATATGTGTGTATACATACATATTTACACACATATATGATAAATTAGAGATAACCAAAACTGGAAAGACACTATTTGCACTAAAAAAGCTTCAGAAAGGCTTTTTTAAGGAAACTTGAAGGAAGCCAGTAAGCAGAGACGAACAGAAAAAGTATTCTACACATATAAGTGGGAATATACCTGAAGCCTGTGAGGAGCAGAAAGATCAGCATCAAAGGATCACTAAATCATAAAGACCAATTAGGAAGGACTTGATGACAAATGGAGAATTTTATTTTAGTCCTGGAGGTAATAGGGAGCCACTGAAAATTATTGTATTGGCTGGGGAGAGGGGTGACATGGCTGAATCTGAGCTTTGTGATCCATTTGACAGCTGAGTGAAGGATGAATCAGAGTGGGGAGACCCTTAAGATAGGGAGACCAACCAGTAGGTTATTGTAACAGTTTGGGGAAGAAGTGATGAAGGCCTGTACTGTAGGGGTAGATGATCACAATGGAGGAAAAGAAATGGGAAGATTTTTCCTTCTAGCAAAGGTAAAATCAATATGACTTTATGAAGACTTTTACAACACCCTGTATATAACTATTTCTATGTACATAGACATAGATGAGAGAGATGATTGATGATAGATTATAGATAAATAGAAAATTGATAAAGGCCTTCAGATAAACAGATAAATGATAGATAGATAGACAGAATAAATTATTAATAGATCAGTAGATAGAAAGATAGACAGATACCTCTATCTATACATGAGTATTTGTAAATGTGGGTATCTCCACTGCCTTGCAGGGCTGCTGTGAAGATCGGATGTAAATCATTTTGTACTAAATGTTTTATCTAAAATATTGACTGTTATTAACCTTAAAATAAATGTTTGTTATGTATAGGCTTGCATTATGTTAAAGTTTCATTACTTTCCTTCAAGAACATTCTATTCAAAGTCACGGCTGTTGCAAAGAATTAAAATATTCATTTTCAGGTGAGCTTTCAAGTTAATCCTTTGCTAATCATCTAAGTTTCAGTCAGTTGATCAGTCAGCAGGATGAATTAAGAATTTACTATGTGCTAAGTCATGTGCCAGAGGCTGCTGGTGAAGTAGACATCATGATTCTTACTTAGTCTTCGAAAATCCCTCTTTAAATCAAAGATCAGATGAGAGACTAAGAAATGAGCAGCAACTTGTATGGATGGAAATGTTGCAGTTTGATTAGGCTGGGGATCATCTATGTGTTAGATTTTGTCTTCAAAAGCATAGACTTTGAGTGGCAATAGTATACTTTTTAACCATTAGAACAATCCAAAAATAGAATGTCCTACTTTGAGCAGTACTAAGTCATATATCATTGGAAGGCTTCAAGCGATAGCTGAAATACCACTTGTTGGAGATGTGTATAGGCCTCTTGCTTAGATACAGGCCAAGCTACATGGTTCTCATGTCCCTTCCAAGTCTGAGATTTTGTGATTCTTCAGTCCTCACCCTCAACCCCCCTAGTGTTGCTATATAGTAGCCAAAACAAAATAAAAACAAATAGGAGATAATCATCCTGCTGTTCTCTTCCCCAACTGAACCTCATCTGGAGTATTGTGTACAGTCCAGGGTGCCACAACTTACAAAAACCATTGATAACTGGGAGATCATCCAGATGAGACATTTAGGTTGGTGATAAATCTAGAAAAGATCTTTCTATAGAGGGATATGTTAAAAGAACTAAAGATATTTAAATTAGGAAAGACTAAATGGGAGTCTCCTAATTATCTTCAATCAACTAACCAATTCATCAGCAAACATTTGTTGTTGTTGAATTATTTCAGTCATGTCCAACTCAGCATAACCTCTTATGGGATTTTCTTGGCAAAGATGCTGGAGTGCTTTGCCGCTTCTTTTTCCAGTGAGTATTTATTAACCGTCTATTATATGACAAGTACTGTAATAGGTTCTGGGGATCCAAAGATAAAAATTAAATTAGACGCCCTTGGTGCTAGTTTTTTTCCTCCTTTCCTTGCCCTCAAGAAGCTTATTTGAAGGACTGTCACATGGTTCTTTTTGCCCTTAGAGGTTAAAGCCAGGAGAAATACGTGGAAGCTGCCAGGAAGCAAACTTTAGTTTTCTGAATGTTAATAATTATCCCTAAATAAAATGGGGCTCCATGGCTGGTAGGGACTATTTACCCTTCTTTCAAAGTCTGAATAATTAATCAGGTATGAAAAGATGGGGATTCCTTTTCAAGTAGGGGTTGGACAAGATAGTTATGGACCCTTCTAACTCAAAATTCAGGCGTTTCCACATTCTCTATCTCCCTTTACCTTGGAAAATACAACTGATGTAATTTAAAATGCCATCTTCTTCAATTCAGCATGGCTTTAATGCATAGTGACTTTTTCAAGATCATTAATAAATAGTCCCTTGTTGAAAAAGATGTTTCTTTTTAGACAAATAGCTTTCAAGGAGTGAGCAATGTATTCCATCCTGCCGATGAATATGCCTTTTAAAAATGCATTGTTCCTCATTATACATCCATGTATCAACTTGAGGGGATTTATTATTCATTATTTTATAAAATATGAAGAAAAAACATTGAACATTTAAAACTTTTAATTATTCAAATATGTTTTTGTAACTTTCTTATTTATTTCTTTTTTGTATCGCTGTCTTCATAGTTACCATGCATCTGCATCTTTGGGTATCATACTTCAACTTGCAGAGGATAACTATAATAATTCACATCATCTCAGATCATTAAATTTTCAGTGTGAATGATCTCAAAGTTTAAGGGTTTTAAAAATCAGCCAGACATCAACTATATCCTTCCAAAGGGGAAAAATCTGAATCATTCAAAATTCATACGCAACATAACACAAAAATAAAATTGGTCTATATATAGGACAAAGTAAATAATAGGCTAAATATTAAATACATGACATCTTGGACAGAAATATTTTAAATTAGTTAGGACTATATTCATTCAAGTTTTGCAGTTTTCTATATGGCCCCAACCTAGGAAAAGCAGTCTCGCA